>NW_004567106.1:17092-18161 GCF_000260355.1 Condylura cristata | reverse complement strand
AAAAGAATAATCAGAGAATACTATGAACAACTATATGCAAACAAACTGGAAAATTTAACAGAAATGGACAAATTCCTACAACTCTACAACCACCCAAAGCTAGATAAAGAAGAAACAGAACAGCTGAACAGACCAATTAAAAGCAAGGAAATAGAAGAAGTAATCAAAACCCTCCAGGACCAGGACCAGGTGGATTTACAAATGAATTTTACCAAACATTCAGAAAAGAACAAGTGCCCATTCTACATAGACTCATCCAAAAAATTGAAAAAGAAAGAAAACTACCACAAACGTTCTACGAAGCCAACATCACACTAATACCAAAACCTATCAAAGAAAAATAAAAAAAAGAAGACTTCCGACCAATTCCCTAATGAACACTGATGCTGACAGAATCTAACAATGCATTAAAAGAATAATACACTTGGGCCCTCCCTGGTGGCACAGCGGGTTGAAGCACAGCACTGAGAATCTGGAGCCGCTTCCACATGGGTTCGATTCCCGCCTGCCCCGGGGGTGGCCACATGGCGTGGCGGACCTCTCCTGGCCCGCCCGCTGCTCCCCTCAGCAGTGTACTTCCTCCATCTGCCTGTTCTGTTCCCCGCTCTGTCTCTGGTGAGGCCTCTCGCCGCCCCTGAGCCTCTGGCCTGTACCCCAGTTTTGTGTGCACAATGGATAAATCTTTAAAAAAAAAAAAAAAAGAATAATACACCATGACCAAGTGGGCTTTATCCCAGGAGAACAAAGATGGTTCAACATCAGAAAATCAGTCAATGTAATCCATCACATCAACCGACAGAAGAATAAAAACCACATAATCATATCAATATATGTGGAGAAGGCTTCCGACAAAGTTCAACACCCATTTATGTTTAAGGCCCTTGAAATCCTCGGAATAGAAGGAACATACCTCAACATGATAAAAGCCATCTATGATAACTCACAGCCAATATTATCCTCAACGGAGAAAACCTGAAAGCCTTTCCTTTGAGATCAGGAGTAAGACAAGAGTGTCCATTATAGCCACTGCTCTTCAACATAACACTGGAAGTTCTAGCCAGAGCAATAA
>NW_004567106.1:15703-16193 GCF_000260355.1 Condylura cristata | reverse complement strand
GAAATAGAAAAAATGTTGATGAGATTCATATGGAACAACAAAAGACCTCGAATAGCCAACACCCACATGTCTAAGAAAAATCAAAATGGAGGCATTACAATCCCAAACTTCAAGCTGTATTAATAATAAGGCCATAATAATCAAAACTGCATGGTACTGGAATAAGAATAGACATACAGACCAGTGGATTCGAAAAGAAAACCCAAATATAAACCCACAAGATTATGGACACCTAATTTTTGACAAAGGAGCAAACAAGATACAATGGAACAAAGAAAATTTGTTCAGCAAATGGTGCTGAGAAAACTGGGAAGCTACATGCAAAAAAATGAAACTAGATCACTGCCTTACTCCATTCACAAAAGTTAACTCTAAGTGGATTAAAAACCTAGACATTGGCCCTCCCTGGTGGCGCAGCGGGTTAAAGCACAACACTGAAAAGCTAAAGCCGCTTCCGCATGAGTTCGATTCCCGCCTGCCCCGGAGGTGA
>NW_004567106.1:8441-14500 GCF_000260355.1 Condylura cristata | reverse complement strand
TATGGTGATGGCACACAGGTGACATGGTGATGGGAAACCCGCGGGGATTACAATTGAGATGGAAAAAAATGTACAAAATGATGTAAAAATAAACTGTTATATAATAAAAAAAATGCAGCCTAAAAAAAAAAAAAAGATGTTAAGGTCAATAAAAAAAAAAGTAGCAATTCTTCTCCTAGGTTTCTACCCAAAAGAACATATGTTCACCAAAAACTTGCACACAGATGACCATAGCAACATTACTCATAATAGCCAAAAACATGGAGAAAAATCTAAATGCCTACCAACTGATGGGCAGATAACAAACCACATGTGGTGTACCCACACATTGAACATTATTATTTGACAATAAACAGGAATGAAGTCTGATACATTATAACAAACATTAAACTTGAGAACACTATTCTAAATGAAATAAGTCACACACAAAAGCCAAAATATTAAACAATTCCATTTATCTTAAACAACCAACCAGGAGAGGCAAATCTATGGAAACAGAAAGTAAATTAGTAGTAGTTATCAACACTGTTGAGGTAGTTAGGGGGAAATGAGAATGATTGCTAATATGCAGATTTCTTTACAAGGTGGTGAAAATGTTTTAAATTGATTGTAGTGATGATTGTACAACTCTGTGACTATACTTAAAAAAAAAAAAATAGAGTCTTTGGAGTTAGACTTGAACTTGTCTTCCAGGACCACACCATTAACTCTCCATAGAACAAACTTGGGAAGGCTATTTAACATCCTCAGTTAATTTACAGTTGTAAACTAGGGATTATGATTTGTTGTAAATGTTATATGAATATACTTTAGAGGTCTGGGGACAAATATTAATCGTATAGTAAATACCAACATATCTTCAAAATTCTGGCAGAAATGTATCCATATTTATTTGATGTCCCTTGTATTTGTAATTGATTAATTACAATCAAAAATATATTTAGTGATCTATAATAAAAGAAATTTATCATAAGAATATGGGTGACCACTTAAAAGTGATGACTAATTCCTACTATACATGAATTGATCTAAAAGAGAGAGATGTTTTCAAGGTGAAGGGGAAAAGCACTGTTCAGTTGAGAATTCATGGCTGAAGAGGATGAGAAGGGACTAGAGTACTAATAAATACAACATTAGAGTAGTATATAAATTGAATACATATATCATTAAATACCTACTCTGTGCACTATCCCAGTAAGGAGGTTAAACAAGAATATTCTCTACCTCACTATTCATGGCACCCATAACCTGATAGCGTACACATATACGTTTATAAATAGCCATAATAAATAACAATGTGATGAGTATTGAAACAACAATTTAAAATGCTTAGGGAGGGAAAGTTCAACTTCAATACGATGAAGCACAGTGGAAATTAAAATTAGAGGTCCAAGAAAATGGATAAATTTGAAAGCAACAAAACTTGAACTTAAAAATTTTGTTTCTAAACTTTATCAATTTAATATCAAGTTTTCAAATGGAATACCAAAAATTTGCCTAATATCAAAATATGTAAGGAAGGCTAGGTTGACAACAACATTTGTGATGCTGGCTTGTAGAAACATTTGAACTGTACATATCCAAATAGTTTTTAAACTTTCCAAAAGTTCTATGGAAACATCCCTTTCCATTTTTCCCATACAGGAAAAGAGTGTATATGTAGAAAACTTTTGTGTTGACATTTGCAGTTCTTCAGTTGTTGGCCTTAGTTCTTAGGGTCACTTTTTTCATATAATGTATTTAACTTTAAACAATACATGATTCAAGAGGTACTTTTACATATTTATTTTATTTGATAATCTTAGAAGCACTCAAAATTTAATGTTATTGCAGAGAAAATAATTTTCATGATGTCCACCTGATTTATTTTTACTTCCTGAGTTTCAATGTAAAAGCAAGAGCCATCTAAATACTCTTTGTTAATCAAGAAGTTTTTAACATGGATGTTTTACATTTATTTAAACAATTTGAAGTTTTTCTGGAATATTTTCTAGAGAACACTATTAGATATTTGGGAAGATATATATTAATTTTCCCACATCACTAGAAAGCAAATGACATCATATTGTGAGAGAGTTATCTTATTCTTAAAGGTCCATACTGTCCACCAAGCAACATAACAATTTTCATATTCATTTCATCCATAAACACAAATGTTTTTCTGTTAAATTCTGTCATTTTTAATAATCTTATTTAGCTTGAATGCAATCTGCCGATAAGTGATGTCATTTTGAACAGTAATGAAATTAAATACTTAAACCTAAATTGTTTTATAACTAAATATTATTTTAAAAACAGATTACTAGAAAATTATGACACATACCACATAGTTAAATCAGTTTTAGAAAAAAGCATTTAAATTCAATGGCCACATTGTGCACAAGAATTATGTTTAACATTGTAGGACTGAAATCTAAATTTAATTTCTCAATATCAACAAGCTACCAAAGCAATTTTATAGCTTTGTTTTAAAAGATGCAAGTTGTGATGACATTAAAAAGAAAATGAATATTAAGAAAATTGCACACATCATGAAACTATTTAAATAAGGATTTAAAAGCATCTATTGGTGTATGTATCTATGATAAAAAAAAATAAGAAAAAAAACACATACTAAATTTTAGACAGCACTAAACTTTAGAGAAGGTGGGAAGAAAAAGGGATAGAATAGGTATATATTAGCGTCTTCAGCTCTATTCATCTAACACAAAGGATAAATATGATTTTTATATATGTTGTATAAGTCTAAAATACTTCATTCAAAACAACCACCTCTGTGAATGTATCCTGCACACACACTCACTCATCTTTACTCTAAATGCAGTTAATAGATCTTTTTTTAGTTATAGAAATGTGAAAGTGCTGAATTTTATTCCGTTAGTTCTTCCATGCCATTTTGTAAAAAACAAACAAACAAAACTAAAGATAACTTTCCTAAAAGAAGCAGCTCAACTACCTGCAGGAATAAACGCGACTCTTGCGAACGCTCCATCTGAATGCCCCCTTGCACACATCATAGCTGGATGCTCCATAGTGCTTTCCAATTGCTCTGTCCCCACATAGAGCACATAGACAGTTGATGCTGTTGTCTGTAGTGCTCATATTTGTGGTTTCGGAGGCAGAATTATCTGTTAAAAAAAAAGTAAGATTAGAATTCAAGTTACTAATAGGCATTTTTAAAATTTAAGCTGTCCTCCATAGGCTCAGAACAGTCAATTTCTTGGATGTTCCATCAATTGTCTCTTTTAAAATATTTTATTTATGCATACACAGCTGGGATACAGGCCAGAGGTGCAGGAGCGGCGAGAGGATTCACCAAAGGCAGAGTGGGGAGAAGAACAGGCAAACTGATGAAGTACACTGCTGAGGGAGCAGCGGGCAGTTCAGGAGAGGTCTGCCACACCAGGTGGATCACTTCCTGAGTGGAGATCGAACTCATAATGAAGTGGCTTTAGCTTCTCAGTGCTGACTCTAACCCGCTGTGCTGCCAGGGAGGGTCCTCAGTTGTCTTTTTAACCACTGGCTTCCCTGCCTGTCTGCATTCCAACTTCCCTCTTATATTCCTGATGATTAAAAATTGGGAAACAGTAAGACTCGAAATCCCAAGTGTTCTCTTTTTCAAAGGAAGTTCATGAAGTGCCATGATATTAAATATTATATATATATATATATAGTGAAATATCCACAGATTTTTATCTCTAGTTCTGTCTCCATGACTATCATTCTGAAATGCAAAAAATATTTAGTTAAAACTTCAAGTTTAATGGGAATTGAAAATTAGAGCTATTTCCAAAATCATGAATCAACTTGAGGTGATTTATGTTAAGTGAAATAAGTGATAAAGGCAAACACCATATGATTTTAATTATGTGAAGAATTTATTATGTGTGCTTGTGTGTGTGTATTGCATCTTTCTTTATTTTGTACATTTTTCATGTGGGTTGTAATCCCCATGGACTTTCCACCACCAATTCACCCATCTGCCATCACCTTAGTCCTGTGCACTCTTCCCATCCCAGTTTTGATCCTGTTCCCCTCTCCACTTACATAGCTGTCTAAACTATAGGTTTATAGTTGTTTGTTGGTTTTAACTCTTTATTACAGTTGCTTTTCTTTTTTTCCTGATCCCTTACACTCTTGCTACGAATGAAACCATTTTTCGTTTTCCTTCTAGCTTATTTCACTAAATGATCCCCATGTGAAGAAGTTAAGGAGACAATATAAACACACAAAACTAAATAAAAGCAAATCATTAGACTGACAACAAAATGGTATTATTGGAGGGGAGAGATATGGAGGATGGGAGAGGCAGGTAGAGGGAAATAAGTATGATAATGGTAAATGAACCTAGTCCTAAAACTTATAAGCCAATGGTAGCTCAATTACAAAGGAAAAAAAAAAAGTATCAGAACCAGAACTCTTTCCCCAAGTAACTTGCTATTCTTTCAGTCTCTCCTAAGTCAGTCAATGGTACCACCCAACACCTAAATTCATTATTCTAGAGTCTTCAAAGAATTGTCTCCATCCAACCATAAGGCCATATTTAAAATACATAAGAAATACAAAAGTATATAAGTGCATATCTATATTACACTTTCAGCATGGGCGACCTTTATATACCAGTCATTAACATTCCCCAGGATTGTAATTTCCCCCCATTGCCAGAGACATCTATCTAATAATCTAATTCACCCCTTGCTACCCTACTGCTTATTACCCCACATTTATCTTGGCATAAGAAGTCCATACCAACCCACACATCTATATCTAAGCATTAATTCACACATCCATGTTACCAGGTACTGTAAAAACTCCGGAGAATAAAGACCTTCCTCTCATCCCTCTGATCCAATTATTCTGATAATACTTTGTCATTTTGTTCACTATCCCTCAGCAAAGTTGCCTTTTATCCCCTTGAAGTAAATTTCAGGTATTTTCACTCTTTATTACAGTTGCTTTTCTTTTTTTCCTGATCCCTTACCCTCTTGCTACGAATGAAACCATTTTTCATTTTACTTCTAGCTTATTTAACTAAATGATCCCCATGTGAAGAAGTTAAGGAAACAATATAAACACACAAAACAAAATAAAAGCTTACCTGCTGTTCCTTCTGCCTGGAAAGAACCTGTCTTATTCAGGAATTTCTTCTGTCAGGTTTCTGGTGAAATCTCATATTTACTGTGACACTTTCTCTGAAGTTATTTTTATCTGGTATGTAAGTAGAGCTTAAAATTATATCTAGTTTTTTTTTCTAATTATGACATTGGTAGCTAAAATTATGGTATGTATTGGTTTGTTCCTTTACCTCCAATATTTGTCCTTCAAATATAAGCTATGATATCTGAGGATTTATCTATCTTATTCACCCCTTTGTCTTTCAGTTATTAGAACTGTGCCTGGCATTATGTGGGTATCTAAAACACAGAATTGAATTAACGGGCTTTAGAATAGTCACCCAGAAAGTGTTTAAATATTATTCAGCTGGTCAATATTTTTATGCACATATTTCCTCTGGATACATTAAATATTGAACATATAAGGCAATATATTAATACATATAATTTAGTATAAATGGATGTAATAATAATAAATGTCAATTCATTATTGTGTCTCCAATATTACAAAGGCCAATGGTTGTATCAGTTACATTTTGTGACAATACATATATACTACTAACTAATATTTCTGAGTAGATGGGTATTGTCATGTATTATTTCATAAAGTTGAGAAAGCTAAGAGAATTTGGTTAAATATGTGACACTGAATTTAAGTAATAATTTTCTTTACTAATTTAATCAAAATAGAGGCCAGAAATATAGCAGTGTAAAAGATTTAAGACTGTTGTATTCTGAGAGAATGTGTAAATACAAAAAAGTTAACTCTTGCACCAGTTTTAATACCTTAAGTGTATATTATTAATTTTATTATAAGAAACCAAGTTAGTGGATGGAGCTGGAAAAGATCATGCTTAGTGAGAAAGAGAAAGAAAAATACCGGATGGTTTCACTCATAGCAGGAGTATAATGGACCAGGTGAGAAACTAACAAAAATAATGAACA
>NW_004567106.1:6629-8074 GCF_000260355.1 Condylura cristata | reverse complement strand
TTTATGGAAATTCTGTTCCTGATATTTATTAAACTGTAGCCTTTTAAAGCAATCATGATCCTATCGAGATAAATACTCCACTTAGACTTTTAACAAGTCTAAACAAGGAGTCACACTAATGACTTCTTACAAATTGTACTGGTTCATTTTAATTGTGTTAACATTCCAGAATTGAACCTCTGAAAATTAAAAATAATCTCACCACTAAAAAAATTATTGTTCACATTAAATTTATTAAGAACAGCAATCATATGTAAAACTTTAAAACATAGTAAAACTTTAAAATTTCCTGAGTAGAAATATGGTCTCAATCTTGAGCTAAGCACATACGCACACACACATGCACCACCATCACCACCACAAAACACACAAATTTCAAAGCATAAATAACTATAGATGTTAGAATTTCAAGCAACTATGAATTCTCTTATATAAAAATTTTACTTGGAATCTAAATTCAAAGTCAATAGAAAACTGTATTACATAAAGACATGAGCCTTAAACAATTTGTGCCTTATTTCAAGTGAAAATGTTACAGTAGATAAATAACGAGTTGTGTGAAGCTAAACATTAGCTTTACAAGTGATATAATTAAGAATAAAGTTTCATTTCACTGATTCCTGATACCTGTTACATCTTAAGCACTCAATTGAAATAAAAATATTTCCAATGTGTGTTCCTATCATCAACCAACTAGCTAACATTATATAGCACACTATATCATTCTGTATGTATGTCACCAAGTGTATTTAGGATTTGGAGAATATTTAGAGCTAATATTCAATGAGTTTGTCTTAGTTCTAAATATATGTCTATTGATTTATCTTTCAAGAAATAATTACAGTCACATTTACATTATATATACAGAATTTCATTTTTTTAGTTATTAAAGATTACTTCAAAGTCATATTTCTTAGTCAATCTATTAATGTCATCAATTTTATGACTGTTGTACCTTAGAATTATTGTATGTTTCATCTGGAGAAGCTAGTCTCTTAAACTTGAAACTATGTGAACACTTATGAAGAAATAGCATCACTAAATAAAACAGTGACCATTGGAAATGTATATTTGCTTTTATATACTGTAGCATTCTTAATTGTAAAGATAATATTAAAGGTTTGGTACTTCAAGATTTGAACTCCTCCCAGGACTGGTTTTCTCTAGTGAAGGCTAACTGTAGCTATTCAATTTCCAAAAAAAAATTGATGGCAAACAAATCCTGTGGCTTTAATTTACATGAAGTGGTTCTCAACTCTCATAACACAGACAAGCTTCTTGTGTGAACCAAAGGAATGAATTGTTCATAGCCCACAGTACTTCTCATTTATTAACCAATGTTAAAGGGATGTCACTGATGGGAATGTCCCAACACAAGGAGAAACAAATGAAAGGTAGAGAAACATTTGTTTATAGGGCTGCAAAACACTAACAGAAATGTGGAG
>NW_004567106.1:2556-5658 GCF_000260355.1 Condylura cristata | reverse complement strand
CCTGCTGTGCCACCAGGGAAGGCCCCAAAATATTTTATGTATTTTTAATCAACTTGATTTTATTCACTTCCAACGTACTTCCCTGGGTTTTTATTGGTGAAAATTATTTCTAACAGGCTTGGTGAATTATACTAAAATATATTAAATTATGAAATAAGACAACAAAACACTTGGCACTAACATTCTAAGTAACAATGCAAGTATCCATAAGTAGAGAAATGTAACATATAATACAAAGCAAAATATTCAGTCTGAAAAGTGAATGAATGACTGATACATACTGCAGTATGAATGAACTTTGAAAACATTGTGCGAAGTCAAGCTAGTCACAGAAAGACAAATGCTACACAATTCTATAACTCTGAATAACCTAAAGTGGTGAAACTCAGATATCAAAGAAAGGGATGGCATATGCCAGGGTCCAGGAAGTGGAGAAAATGGGCAATTATTCAAAAACCAGAAATTTTCAGTTAAGCAAGATGTATAAGTTACAGAGATCAACCATACAACACTGTACAGGTCAACATAAATTTAAGGTGTTAAGATAATAGTTCTCATACTGTGTTCTTATGAAAATAAAATAGACTTATGAAGAAGAGCTGAACTACATCATGGAAAAACGATCAATATTAGTAACAAAAGAGAAATGCAAAGTAAAAGAATCAATGCCATATAAGTATTTAAACAACAACAAAAAGCTATCCCTACTACTGAAGGGAGAAATCATACTGAAAATTAATTGCTATGATCCATAAAAAAACTTGAGGAACTGGGCTAGTCCATGGAGTTGGCTAAGTGTCAACTAGAGTCTCTCTTGTATAGATATGAACTTGAAAAACTTGCATTTATAAATTATATTTCCCCTTATGACCAATCTCTCTTCTGTACTTCAAAAGTCAATTAAACTAAATTTAGAACGTTTATTTATTTTAAATGGAATATGAGAGAATCTCAGGAGGATTAGAAAGAGGAGTGAAAGAAAAAGCCCACAGAGAATCTATTTTAGTCATGATTAATTTTGAATGTCAAGCTAGTTATGATTAAATTATCACAGTAATATTTTTGTGCACCAGCACTTATGGGTTCTCCATTCATTAGTAATGTGGAATTTTCATAATTTAGTACATTTTATGTTTGGAAAAATCCACAGTAAAGTATATTTGAACATGACCAAAAAATATATAATTTAATCATCTTGAAGGCTGTAGATCTTAGATACATAAAAAAGTTATTCTGATAGTTTATATATTGTCACCTTCAAACTTAGCCAAAAATTTAGTCTTCAGGAAAGGGACAGTTGTATCATACCCAAGAATATTTTCATGATTGCTGCATCAAGGTCTTTTTCTGACAAGTTCACTAATGCTACATTAGATTAAAACTGCAAGCATTAGGAGTCACAAGAAAAGCTATATTAACTTTATGCCTAAGCAATAAGAACACATACCCTTAAATAAATGGGACTTATGTTACTAAATGCTATATTCAGCATAAATCTAAAGGTATTTTTATTTCTAAAGGCTTAACTGGGACAAATATCAGATATTCACATTAATTCCTAAGACTAAGTAATTTGTAATTAGCTGCACACATTTCTAGTAGAAATATATATATACCTGATCTACATCCAAAACATAACACATGATTAGCTATGATTTATTTTAAATCTCTCTTACAGAAATCACTTTGTAGTAATTGTTCTCTAAGCTAACAAAATCTTACTTTATTTTTCTATTGTGATCTCACATTTTTTAGGCTAAAATGTAACCTCTTAGTCCTAGCCAAGTCAAATACAACAGAAAGAAAGACAGCCCTATTTGTATACAAAAGATCAATTTTGAATAGCGCAATTAATATTTTCTAAAAAAATGTTTCTCTCAGAGAAACATTTTTTTTTTAAGATTTATTTATTTGTTCATACAGAACTGGGGTACAGGCCAGAGGCACAGGGGCGGCGAGAGGATTCACCAGAGACAGAGTGGGGAGCAGAACAGGCAGATCAACGAAATACACTGCTGAGGGGAGCAGCGGGCGGGTCAGGAGAGGTCTGCCGCACCATGTGGTCACCTCCGTGGCAAGCAGGGATGGAACTCACGCTGAAGTGGCTTAAGCTTCTCAGTGCTGTGCTCTAACCCGCTGCACCACCAGGGAGGGCCGAGAAATAGTTTTTTAAACTGGGATGTGAAGTAAGATAGTTAGGCTTCTTTGGTGTAACATAATAAGAGAGAATGCAACACAATGTTAAGACAACTCAATTCACTATTGACTATTCAAGATAATAGCAGAAACATTTCTATCTTATCTGAAAGACTATTAAGCTTGTTAAATTGCTCTATACTTTATATTTGGCTTAATCATTCCTTCATAGCATGATTTAAAATAGAAAACAGGTTAATAAAAATCAAGTTTATTTTCATAAAAATAATTTGCAATGTTAGTAATACAGAAAAACTTCTAAAGTTATAGTTAATATGTTTTTTCTGTAAACGTACTCCTTTGACATTATTATTATTTTTTTTCCTGAAAATCTACTATTCCCAAAGCAGCTTTTTCTCCAATTCCACTTTTTTTGAGTATAAAAACTACACGATCACTAAAATTTAAATACAAAAGAATAAAATCCAAATCAACTCACTGTATTTTTCAATGCAAAGCAGAAACCATTAAGAGTAAAATTCTAACCACTGATATGGTTTATTAATTAAAAGCAAATCCAGCTTTCATTTCTCAAAAAAAAAAAACCCCTCACTTAAGATATTGTTTTACTTGTTTCTATACCTATAATCAAACCATCTTCCCCCTTTTGAAATAGATGTTATCTCTACTTTTCTAGTTTTGATGAGGGAAAGCAAACATTTAAAATTTCACACAAGAAAAGGCATTTAGTCTTCAAGGGCCATTGCTAGGTCTCACATGAAAACGAAGTTTGAAATCAGTTGCAATAATAGGAGGATTGTCAGAGAACGATGGGATTCTTAAAGAGCTTCAGATGTTGCTTAAAAAAAAAATTTATGCATACAGAACTGGGATTTCAGGCCAGAGGTGTGGGGCGGTGAGAGAATTCTCCAGAGACAGAGTGGGGAACAGAACAGGCAGATCCAT
>NW_004567106.1:0-2071 GCF_000260355.1 Condylura cristata | reverse complement strand
AACTTACACTACTACTTAAAAATATCACTTTAGAGTAAAATCTAAATAAAATGGACATAGACACATGGCATCTTAGAAGTTAGCTGAATTAGATTAGAACTGTTACTGCTCTTATGATTTACCTCAACTATCCATCTTTGTCTATTTGCTCATTAAAACTTCGATTATTATTTAAAACTACTTATACATATAAATGTAAAATTCAAAACTAAAGAGAAGAAACTTTATCATATTTAAATCAATTACTTTAAGGATAGAAAAAGAAAAGAAAATGCACAGTTGAGATCTCAGTATAATCAAAATACTCTTAATTAGAAGCACAGAAGTGATATGAGAAATCTGCATATATTAAACCTTCTGTCAAGGGATTAAAAACAGACTCTCCTTTTCAGAAGATAAGCAGCTGATTAGTACTAAATTATTAACAGGAATATATAACATCCTGCTTGGAAAATAAAAAAAAATCTGGATATAAGGAACATATTAGGATTTAACAGTCACTATTTCTGCATTTCCTTTTTACAATGGGTATTATCATAGCTGCTGCTGCACACTCAGCAAAGCTAGGCAGGGTACTGGAGATTGTGGTGGCACTCTGTTACCAAAGCTGCTGCATTATGCAAAATGAGGGGAAGGTACAGGTTGGGCCAGTACCTACTTCAAATGTGCTCTGAAGAGGTATAATACTTAATAAATATAGGAGCAGTTATACTATGCTGAGTGTACACTCATTTTGAAAAAACATATTACAGTGGCCATAAACTTTAGAATCTGGGAATGGCAAACATGAAGAGTTAGTTTCTTCAATTAAAAATGTGCCAAAAAACCTGGTGGTGCAGCAGGTTAAAGCACTGCACTGAGAAGCTTAAGCCACTTCCACATGAGTTCGATCCCCGCCTGCCCCGAGGTGATCCACATGGCATGGCAGACCTCTCCTGAAGCGCCCGCTGCTCCCCTCAGCAGTGTACTTCATCGATCTGCCTGTTCTGCTCCCCACTCTGTTCCTGGAGAATCCTCCCACCCTCCCTAATCTCTGGTCTGTACCTCAGTTTTATATAAATAAATAAATCTTTAAAAAAAAAAGTGCCAATAAGCAAAGTAAGTTAGGATGAGAAAGACAAGTACTGGATGATTTCACGCTTATGTGGAATGCAGAGAAAAATAAATGAAGAACAAAAAATCAAAACCAAAACAAATCACAGAAACCTGACCATTGAATTGAAGTCACCAGGAGAAAGGGGAAGGGCATATTAAGAGGATACAATGGACTATTGATGAGGATTATAGGTTCTTTGCAGGTGAGCAGGTGTTGTAACATACATCTGAAGAGGCAGGAACCTATACCCTGAGTCATATACAACCTTGAAAACAATTATTATTTCGATAAAATAACAAAATTTTAAAAATATATAGTAGTAGATGATATGCACAATTATAGTATCAAGAATGTGCAAGATTTATCTTGAAAACTAAGAGAAACACTCTTTTGATATGATGTTTGGTTTAGATAAAACTACTTAATATTTGTGTCTCCATTTAATAAAGGGAGGTTGATTCTTGAAACAACTATACAGTGTATCTCCTTTTAGATCAGTATTTTCACGAGCCATATTGAATGTGTTTTGGAGTAAAATCAAAATTAAAATAATATTAATAGTAAATATATATTGGCCCAATTTGAAATAAACATCATCATTAAGGTCTGTTTGTTTATACTCTGCTGAGTTTCAAAATTAAAGTAACAAGCCATCAACATTCTCAAGTAAATAATTTGAAATTGTTTAATGCTTAATTTATATGTTAGATGAGTTATTCACAAATTCTGATGGCTGTAATTATGTGGGAAATTTTAAATACCTCAAGATCTAAACTTTATTAGGTACTAGTTAAGTTAGAATGTGAGAGTAAGTATCATAAGAACTTTGATGTTTTTGATTTTTAAAAAAAAATCCTTTGTGATTCCATTGTGAAGTCTGGAAGCCACCATTTTCAGATGTATGTTCTTTAAGTCAATAACTTTATATTCGCTTTATGATCTAGGTGCTTAGAATAGTGTCTGTGATATGTGAAA
>NW_004567105.1:72799760-72800252 GCF_000260355.1 Condylura cristata | reverse complement strand
TGTCAGAGCTGAGAAGCTATACTGAAGCTCTGGGGAGGTGTGACAGCTCTGTGGTGGATAGGCTGCCCAGCTGGGAGCTGGCCCTGAGGGGAAATATACCAGATCTGTCGAGACATCCGATGGGAACTTCATCCTGGGCATCCTGGGTTCCACCAACATTTACCTTGATGTGGAAGCATTTCACTTGTCAATCCTAGGATCCCACCATACTTGCAGGCCAACCAGCCAACTGACGCCTACACTCTACTCCTTCCTAGAGTTCACTTTCATCAAGGCATCTGTTATTCAGCCATGATCAAACATCACATGATCATCGTACATTATCGCAGAGACACTAATCTATTCAAACAACATAGACCCTGGCCTCCCGTGATGTCTCTAATGTAGCAAGGGCCTCCTCAGTGTACATCCAGGTATGGACACGGGGTCATAACAAGGATGGCTGTGTACATTTAAAACACATTAGGCCGTATTTAAATGAAGCTGACTTGA
>NW_004567105.1:72796749-72797171 GCF_000260355.1 Condylura cristata | reverse complement strand
CATTTTGAGCAGACGTGCTGAGTCTGAGGATAGGAAAGATGGCGGACTGGGGCTGAGTTCTGTGAGTGGTGATGACAGGGGAGCCCCATTCATTCTTGTGCAGAGTCTCTAAAGTGCCAGCTTGCAGGCAGGGATACTTTAGGTGAACCCCCAGGCTAACTGCAACTGATTTCAGGGTCCGAACTGCTTACAAATCTGCTAGCCTAGTGCTGCGGAGTGTGTTGAATTGAAGATAAGACCTGACTGGGATGATGAGACCCCGTGCATGGGTGGCACACCTGGAATGTCTGACGACAGGGCGACACCAATGTCTCTTTCCTGTCCGGCTCAAAACGAGCTCTCTGCCCATGTGACTGTCGCTATGATCCTCTACCACAGGATTTCAATCCCGCCTCTTTGCCCCCTTAACCTAAACTTCTCTC
>NW_004567105.1:72795624-72796379 GCF_000260355.1 Condylura cristata | reverse complement strand
CAGATGAACACACGCGGTCAGAGCTGACAGCAACGAAGCTGTACTGAGGAACCTGGAGCAGGTCTGACAGCCCGGTGTCTGGCTATGCCGCCACGGCACAGAGCTGGCCCTGAGTGCGACCGGCCTGACAGAGTTTCTGTGAGCTACAGCTTGGCTTCCATGCAACCTCTACACTGAGGTGGCGTCCTATCAAGTGTCAATCCTAGGAACGCACCATACAGGCAGGACAACCATACAAGTGACACCTACACTGTGCTCCTTTCTGGAGTGGATTTGTGTGAAGTCATCTGTTATTCAGCCATGATCTTACAGAACTTGATGAGCATACATCATCTCAGAGACTCTAATCTATTGGACCCGTTGTAGAGCCTGGCCGCCCAGGATGTCTCGAACTGTAATAATGACCTCCTCAAGTGCACACCCACGCACGGACACGCAATCAGAACAAGGACTGCTGTGTAGCTTTAAACTCATTGTGGCCACATTGAAGTCAAGCTGACTTGATAGATTTGGCTCCTTTACCGTAAGACATACAGTAGCACAAATCAGAAAGAACCCCAAATTATTGTTTAGATTTTGCAAATGGGAGAACATATACTGGCCAGAGAAGGAGGATCAGAGGATTCACTAGAGGCAGAACAGGGGGGAATAGGGTGATTCGCTGAAGTCCTCTGCAAAGGAGAGGGAGCCCTGCTGGCCAGTGTGGGAAGGACTTGGCCGCCATGCTACTCAGGACTACAGGTGACAGCCCTCAC
>NW_004567105.1:72792519-72792945 GCF_000260355.1 Condylura cristata | reverse complement strand
GCTGACTGGGAATTGGGGAGCCTCCAGACCTTTGGACAGGATCTGATTGGGATGACAAGGCTGGACATAGGTGTCCACAGCAGGATGTCTGATGTCAGGGCTCATGTTTGTCTCTTCCCTGTTCCTCTCAACACTCGCTCTCTGCCCATGTCTCTGTAGTGATGAACCTCTGCCTCTGGATTTCTCTCCCCTCAAGCTTTAGGCTCTCAGTTTCTACCCTACAGACTCTGTCTCCTCTCCCTCCCCCACCCCCTCCCGTTCTCTGTCTGTTTCCCGGGAGGCAGGGGATCTTCACTCCCCTCACCGCTTACACACACCAGCTGTGCAAGCCCTGCGAAAAACAGTTGGAGATGCAGGGTCCCTCTGGCTGTGGGCAGAGTGAAGGCCTTGCAGGACTGGAGGCAGGGGGACGCAGGGACGGAAGGG
>NW_004567105.1:72784062-72785191 GCF_000260355.1 Condylura cristata | reverse complement strand
GTTTCTGTCGCTATAACCCTGTTCCTCTGGATTTCTCTCCGCCTTTTGCCCCCATTATCCTATTCCTTCTCCCTTCCTACCCCACTTGCTCTGTCTCCTCCTCTGTTTTTCTGTCTGTTTCCCAGGAGGCAGGGGATCTTCACTTCCCTCGACTGCATACACATCGGCTCTGCAAAGCCCTGCTGACAACAGTTGGAGATGCCAGGGTCTGTCTGGCTGGTGGCAGAGTGCCTGGACATGCCGGACTGGTGGGAAGCACAGACAAGGATGTAGTAAGACAGCACTAGGTTGCACGTAGAGGACAGTCAGAGTGTTCTTTGCTTGAGGGGTTTTCAGTGTGGCAACCTTAGGGGTACAGGGGCCTCCTGACTCTGAGGCTTCCCTGAGATGTCACTGTCCACATCAGGGTGCACACTAGGGCTCATGAGGGTGGACTGACTGTGGCATGAGAGTGAGGAAAACTTGTCTTGGTGGATCCTGCATGTGAACTCACGCAGACAGTTGTCAGAGCTGAGAAGCTATACTGAAGCACTGGGGAGGTGTGACAGCTCTGTGGTGGATAGGCTGCCCAGCTGGGAGCTAGCCCTGGGGGGAAATGTACCAGATCTGTCGAGAGATCCGATGGGAAAACCATCCTGAGCATCCTGGGTTCCACCAAAATTTACCTTGATGTGGAGGCATTTCACATGTCAATCCTAGGATCCCACCATACTTGCAGGCCAACCAGCCAACTGACGCCTACACTCTACTCCTTCCTAGAGTTCAATTTCATCAAGGCATCTGTTATTCAGCCATGATCTGACATCACATGATCATCGTACATTATCTCAGAGACACTAATCTATTCAAACAACGTAGACCCTGGCCTCCCGTTATGTCTCTAATGTAGCAAGGGCCTCCTCAGTGTACATCCAGGTACGGACACGGGGTCACTACAAAGACAGCTGTGTACCTTTAAAACACATTAGGCCGTATTTAAATGAAGCTGACTTGACAGAATTGGCTCCTTTACTGTACTGCACTGTATACCTAAGAACAGAAAGAACTCCAAGTTATGATTTTGCTATTGTCCGTTGGAGAACAAAGTTATTAGCAGAGTTGTAGGAAGAGAGTATTCAGCACAGGCAGA
>NW_004567105.1:72782945-72783431 GCF_000260355.1 Condylura cristata | reverse complement strand
CTGGGAAAATCAAAGACTTTATGGAAGCCAGAAATGGCCCTTCACTGCACCTTACTTTGTCCACTGTTTCAAGGGGGAAAAAAAAAAAAAAAACAACTAAATTAAAAAGGATTCTTCCTTCCTGAGGCCTGGAGCACAGGGCAACCAGACTGTAGCCCAAGTCCCACCTCAAAAGGAAAACAACACTACTGTTATACTCACAGGCAGCCGAGATGCCCCAACACAGCAAAGACTGGCCAAACACCACATCAGTGGCCACAGCTCAGTGGCCCCTCCGTGGCCACACTCCCAGCTCCGGAAGGTGCTGGGCCAACTCCCCCTTCCCTGCCCGGCTGGAACAGCAGCGAAAGCAGCACAGTGTCCATCCCTGGTTACCTGCAAGTCTCAGAATTTTTCTTCTTGCAGGTGGCTCCGGAAGCCTCTCTGATACTCAGAGGACTCCACACTGTGCTGGAAGATTACAACTGGGGGCAGAGATGGCTGACC
>NW_004567105.1:72781680-72782313 GCF_000260355.1 Condylura cristata | reverse complement strand
AGCCCCATTCATTCTTGTGCAGAGTGTCTAAAGTGCCAGCTTGCAGGCAGGGATACTTTAGGTGAACTGCAACTGATTTCAGGGTCCGACCTGCTTACAAATCTGCTACCCTAGTGCTGGGGATTGTGTTGACCTGTAGATAAGACCTGACTGGGATGATGAGACCCCATGCATGGGTGGCACACCTGGAATGTCTGATGACAGGGCGACACCAATGTCTCTTTCCTATCCGGCTCAAAACGAGCTCTCTGCCCATGTGACTGTCGCTATGATCCTCTACCACAAGATTTCAATCCCGCCTCTTTGCCCCCTTAACCTAAACTTCTCTCTCTTCCTACCCCACTTGATCTGTCTCCCCCTCTTTTTCTCTGTCTGTTTCCCACGAGGCAGAGGATCTCCCCTCCCCTCACCTGCTTACACAACAGCTTTTGAGACAGTCTGCGTTGCCAGGGTCCTCTGGCTGGTGGCAGAGTGAAGGCCTTGGTGGACTGGTGGGAGGGGGACACGGGCACAGAAGGTGTGTGCACTGGGTTGCACAGGGAGGACTGCACGATTTCTCCTGGGTGGAGGGGTTTGAGTAGGACACCCAGAGTGGGTCCCGTGGCCTCCCTGATACAGATTCTGACCAGAAAT
>NW_004567105.1:72780799-72781580 GCF_000260355.1 Condylura cristata | reverse complement strand
GGCCATGGAGAGTGAGGAATCTTTGCAATGATGGATCTTGCAGGTGAACACACGCGGTCAGAGCTGACAGCAACGAAGCTGTACTGAGGAACCTGAAGCAGGTCTGACAGCCCGGTGTCTGGCTATGCCGCCCTGGCACAGAGCTGGCCCTGAGGGCGACTGTACCAGCTCTGGTCTGACAGAGCTTCTGTGAGCTACAGCTTGGCTTCCATGCACCCTCTACCCTGAGGTGGCGTCATTTCAAGTGTCAATCCTAGGAACTCACAATACAGGCAGACAAACCATACAAGTGACGCCTACACTATGCTCCTTTCTGGAGTGGATTTGCGTGAAGTCATCTGTTATTCAGCCATGATCTTACAGAACTTGATGAGCATACATCATCTCAGAGACTCTAATCTATTGGACCCATTGTAGAGCCTGGACGCCCAGGATGTCTTGAACTGTAATAATGACCTCCTCAAGTGCACACCCACGCACAGACACGCAATCAGAACAAGGACTGCTGTGTAGCTTTAAACTCATTGTGGCCACATTGAAATCAAGCTGACTTGATAGATTTGGCTCCTTTACCGTAAGACATACAGTAGCTCAAATCAGAAAGAACCCCAAATAATTGTTTGGATTCGCACGTGGGAGAACTGATACTGTCCAGAGAAGGAGGTTCAGAGGCTTCACCAGAGGCAGAACAGGGTGATTCACTGAAATACTCTGCAAAGGAGAGGGAGCCCTGCTGGCCAGTGTGGGAAGGACTTGGCCGCCATGCTACTCAGGACTACAG
>NW_004567105.1:72770421-72777199 GCF_000260355.1 Condylura cristata | reverse complement strand
GTGCCAGCTGACAGGCAGGGCTACCTTAAGCAGCACCACCCTCTACCCTGCAGGGTTCTCAGGGGCACGACCTGCTCACAAACGTGCTCACCAAGAATTGGGGAGTGTGTGGACCTGCGCACAGGATGTGCTTGGGAGGACGAGGCCCAGGGCGTGGGTGTCCACTCCAGGATGTCTGATGCCAGGGCCACACGTTAAGTTATTCTCCGTCCTCTCCACCATTTCTCTGTCACTCTAACCTGCTACCTCTGCATTTTCCTCCAGTCTGTTTGCCTCCCTTAACCTACTCAATCTCTCACTTTCCGCATCACTTCCTCCTCGCCCCCTGTTTCACTGTCTGTTTCCCGGGAGGCAGAGATCTTCACTCTCCTCACTGCTACACACACCGACTGTGCAAAGCTCTGCTGACAACAGTTGGAGATGCCAGGGTCCCTCTGGTTGTGAGCAGTTGAAGTCCTTGAAGGACTGGTAGGAAGGGGGACCAGGGGCAGAAGTCGTGTGCACTAGATCCGCAGTGAGGACAGGAAGAGTTATTTGGGATGAGTGGCTTTGAGTGTGGAGCCCTCATGGGTACAGAGGCCAGCATGACTCATAGATGAAGCTGATGCAAATCACCTGAAATGCCACACTCCATGTGGAGGCTGCACACTAGGGCACGTTGCAGGGAGGCCCTGAATTGGCCATGGAGCGTGAAGACAGTGTGTACTGATGGAACGTTCCTCTGAACACATGCATCAGTCATCAGAGCACAGAATCCGAGCTGACGCCTTGGAGGGGGTTCCACAGCTCTGCCTCTGGCTATGCAGCCCCATCATTGAGCGGCCCTGAGGGGCACGGCATCAGCTCTGCTCCTGGAGAGCCTCTGTGGGCTGCAGCCTGGACATCCTGGGTTCTGGGACAGAAATCACCTGAGCTGAGACGTTTCAAATGACTACGAACCTGCCATTCCTAAGCCAGCCAGTCAACGATGGCCTAACCTCTGCGACCTTCTGGTTGACCTAAATGAAGATGTCTATTACTCAACCATGATCATACATGACTTGATAATCAGACAGCATTGTAGAGACACTAATCGCTTCAACCAATTGCAGAGCCTGGCCCTCTCATTTTTGCTCTAAACTTAATAATGGCATCCTCAGGGTGCATCCAAGCATGGAAACAGGATCATAACAAGGACGGCAGTGTCCTCTACAACACATTGTGGCCATAATGAAATACGGCTGACTTGATGGATCTTGCTACTTTTCCCTACTCCACTGCATACCTCTAAACAGAAAGATCACCAAAAATCTTATTTTGATTTTGCCCGAAGGAGAACTATCTTATTGGCAGAGATGTAGGACAAGAGGATTCACCAGAGGCAGAAAGGGAGCAGAAGATGTTGATTCCGTGAAATACACTGCTAAGGAGACCAGCAGATGAGCCGGAGGCCTGCCAGGCCCTGTGAGTAGGACCTGGCCGTGATCCCACTCAGGACCTGAGGTGAGAGCAGTGTGATGTGACCACTGAGACACCAGGAAGCCGAAGTCCCCACATTTACAAAGATGATGTGTCCTCTCTCTCTGTGGAGTTGGGCAGACCCTAGAGACAACACTTGCTCCTTCGTGCTTCCTTAAGTTGGACACCCCAGGACTGGGAACAGGGACAGCAGGACAGTGGGGGCATTCGGGGGTGAGGGCCCGGACTTTGGGGGTCTCATCTACTGGTTTCCCTGGGGAGAGGAAGTTCTGCACATCTGTGGACAGAGAGAGCTGAATGTGTGTGACTGACGCAGAGAGTAGACTACTTTGCTCACTAAAACAAGCTTTATTAATAGAGTTGATAAACAAATAACAGAAACCTAATGAAATGAAATAAAAGCAAACTTGCAAGGAAATCAAAGGAAACATTTTCATCTATAGGAGAGGGGTCGGGTGTTGCCTGTGGAGACAAGGTAGAAGTAAAAGCAGGGGCTGTGGGGAGACTATTCGAGGGGTAGGGCTGAGTCAGGGGCCCAGGAGAGATGGGGACCCGGGCTTGGGTCCCATGAGGGGTGCTGAGTGGTGAGCCCCAGCTACTGCCTGCTGGTTTCCCGCAGTATTGGTTCCCAGGACAGGCTACCACAGCCAGCACCCCCCCTCTAACCTGCACGGTGGGGGCCACGGACTGAGCCCCCTGCAGGCCTGCAGTGAGTTCAGGCCCCGAATACGTTCCTGAATTCAGCTGGCCAGCTCCTGTCTCCCCTGGCTGTGCTGTGATAACTGCAGAAGCCTGAGCAGGTCCCACAGGTGCTGGGCCTGGGCCTGCCACCCCTAGCAGGGTCGAGGTGAGCTCAGCACCAAGCCCTAGCAGTGCAGCTTCCTGGTCAGGGCTTGTGTCCCCCTGTAGCTCTTGCCCCATGGCAGAATCCACTAAGAATTTTCTACGCTCCTGCCCTTGCCTCTGCTCACCAGGGACAAGATGGGTGAGCTCACAGAGAGCAGGCTCGCCCGAAGCCTGAGGGTCCGGTGCTGGCTCTGCGCGGATGGCCGGTGTGAGCCCAGCACAATGGGGATGATCCTTGGGCCCTAGGCTGGTATCAGGTTGACCGTGGAGGGTTGCAGTGGGCTCAGGGTCCCCATGAGCTCCTGCAGCACCCTGGGCGTTTGGTGGCTGGCCCAGCACAGCTGTGGGGTGCTCCTGAACCCCCGGAACTGCATTTGCCGGAGCCTCTGTTCCGGGCCCTTCAGGTCGCCTGGAGTGTGCAGATGTTGATGCAGGCACCTGGCTGGGCTTGTGGCCTGTGCAGCGAGCAGTAGTCGGGATATCTTGTACACACCGAGCTGCAATTGCAACAGAAGCATCAGCTGCAAGCCAAACGGCCTCTGGCCTTTCAGCGCCCTGAAAAAGCCCCTCCAGGTGTGTACCCCAGGAGATGCCTCTAAATTCTGAACATGGGTTCCCTATGTCTGTTCGTTGAAATACCCAGCCTGGGTTGTCTCCTCCCAGGGGATAGAGACTTACCCTCCTCCAGCCCCCAGCTCTAGGGCTTCCTTTGCTGACCCAGGTCACTCACCCTTGGATATTTCTTCCATCCGTTTTGTGTACTTGTATCCGGCTTTTTCGATAGTGCGTTTGAACAAGGAATCGGAGCCGGGAGGGGTCTCGCAAAAGGGTCTGGGTGGAGGAAGTCTCCAGCGCATCTTGTGGGAATCTTCTTCCTCGCACCATATCAAACTCTGAAAGCAAACAGACACACCTGTAGGGTGGGCTCCCCCTCTGGTCGAGGGCACCTTGTCTCCAGCTGCCACCAGCCAGGCTGTCCCTGCGTGACCAAGACCCACGTCCCGGGAGGACCAGCCAGTCCTGCTTTGAGCACCCTCTCTTCTTACAGGCTCACACACTCACACCCTCACACAGGCACTCCTCACATACAGGGGAAGAGGTGGGTGCCTGGGAACTTCAGCGTTAGCCCATCCTTCCCCTTCTCCAGGACCCTTAGTTACCTGAGGGGTGACGCTTGCTGGAGGTCTGACAGGCTGACGCACCCTCCTGACCCTGAAACGCTGGAGCAGCGAGTGCCACATTTTGGAGCACGCATTGCGGGGCCTCCTGCCCAGGGACCTGGGGACGCAAAAGCAAAACATTGTCTGGCCAGGCTGGTCTCTGGGCCAGTGAACTGGTCAGTTTGGGTTCCGACCCAGCAGCCTAGTGACCAGGTTCCAAGTTCTATTAGAGTTGATTATGCTAGTGACATCACTTCCTGCGGTCCTGAGGACTTCACTTCCTGTGTACACCAGACCCCTCCATGGTGTCTTGGGTCACTTCCTATTCCCCTTCATGATATACCTTGTCCATACACTGAGTGTCTCTCGGTAGTGTGGTCCTCATGGCTGGCCCATTCCTCCCGCTTCCCTGTGATGGGTGTTATATCTTATGGTGCTTATGACCTCTTAGTGAGGAGGGACCAATACAAAGTGTGCACAAACACTGCTCACTGAAGCCTGCCCATACTACTGCGGAGAAGTTATCTCCCTACTTTGTGTCTGTTCTCCTTGGATGGTAGAGTTAGCTAAACTCACTCCTGCTTTCATACGGACATACTCTGCATGCCCTCTATTTGCTGATTCTTGTTTAGAGCCAAAGACAGTGTGTTAGCCAGCCACTGAGTTCTGGGTCCTTCTCTGATCTTACTCAGTGACCCCTAATTGAGGGGAATATCAGCTGTGACTGGGACCGATTTGGGATTGATGAGGCCCACGGCATGGGTTTCAGCACCAGGAATGAATGTTCTAGGGCAGCCATTTTGTCTCTTCCCCCATCTGGGTGCTCATTGGCCCTCTCCTTTTTTCTGTGTCTGTTTTCCTCTAACTCTATTTACCTCTCCTTCTCTTTCTCTATCACCAACTCCCTGTCTCCGTCTCTCTCTGTGTCTGCTCTTGTGCTCTGTCATCCCTCTGTTTCTCCCTCTGTTCCACTCAGCTGCTCAGACAGGCCCTGGCCCCTATAAGACCCTTCTGAGAACATTTGGAGATGACAAGGCTCTCCTGCCTGATGGACAGAGTGCCAGGTGTGAAAGCTTGTGAGAAGGAAGGTGCACACTTGGTTCCCTAGCTTGGGCAGTAAGAGTAAGTAATATATGGCACTGTGATCGGGAATGGGGGTCCCTTGTGGGAGCTAATGGAAATGGAATGCCACCTTCTCCACAGAGGGTACAATCCGGTCACCTGTGGAGGCTCTGTTTTGGCTATGGATTTGGATGGAACATCCATCTGAACACATAGAGTCCAGACATTACCAAGCACTGAAGCTGAACTGAGGGCCTGTGGGAGGTTCGGGAGTAGTCTGTGCTCTGGCTGTGCTGGTGCAGTCCCAAGCCAATCCTGAGGGCTGTTGAATCAGCTCTGGTCAAGGGGATCTTCTGTGTGGTAGGGCTTGGACATCCTGTGTTCTGTGCAAGAACTTCCCTGAGGTGGTCACTTCAAATATTAACCATAGTACATCTCTGTATTTGCAGGCTCAAACCAGCCAACTCTCTGCTGTAATCCACAATTTCCTGAGGTTTACCTAATGGTACCTCATCTAATATGCCGTCTATTGTTCAACTGTGATCATACATGACCAAGCAATTACACATAATCCCATTGACATTCATCTAGTGATGAAACTGTAGAGCCCGATGTCCCATTATATCTCTCATCTTAATAATATCATCAAATATACATTCTAATAAACCTGAAACTACATTCTCATATAGACGTGTTTATAACATGGGCTGTTGTATATGTTATTTTACGTTCTTGGTTTTACTGACTATATGGTATAAACTGATTTGATAGCTATTGTTCATTTACCCTATTCCATCGTATTCCTGAAATTCAGAGATTAGTTTTTTTTAATTTTTTTTTTTTTCCACACAGAAGAACTGGAGTATAGGCCAGAGGTGCAGGGGTTGAAATTATTCAGTAAAGACAGAATAAGGAGATGAACAGACAAGTGAAATACAATGCTAAGGAGAACATCATCAAGAAAGGAGAGGCCTGCTGTGCTCATGTGGGTCGGCTCCCTGACCATGCATCAAGCTCAGGCCATAGTGTGATAGCACTGAGACTTAGCTCCAGGCCACCTGTGAGGTACCCAAAGAAAATATTGCTCGAACAAAATATTAAGGGTGATCCATGTGATAGGAATGAGGAGATCTATAGAATTTGAAATATATAGGAAATCTCTTAGTGTGGAAGTTATGTATCTAGGACACTATGATTATATGCATTCAAACAAGCTTCAAAAAAATGTATAAAACTATTTATAGAAATATAATTTATAATAGCCTATACTGGATACTACCCATATGGCCAACAACAGTAGAATGTATAAATACATTGTGGTTTTTTATCACCATGAAACGCTTATTAAGCACTGTGAATGCATTTGGAAATGTGACTGAATCTTAAAATGATAGGTCTGGGAATCTAGACATAAATCACACCTAATCTATGGTTCCTTTCATATGTAGTGCAAAAATAATCAAAAGCTTAAAAGTCATGTCAATTGTCTCCCCTGTTGGAGGTGGGTAGGTAATTAGTTTCTGGAGGGAGCAAAACCATGTGAGATTCCTGAAATACACTAACATGATTTTGATCTGGATACTGGTTCCACGGTTGTGTTCAATTTGTGGAAATTACAATGTGTTATATACATACTTGTGCATTTTATGTATAATTTTGTACATCAGTAAAAATATGATAAACAGAAACAGAGTAGTAGAAGATGTTGGAAACATACATTTGAGTCTGATCTGAAAATGAATCATATCATGTTTAACATCTTTAAGTGGCTGTTGGAGAAATTTTTGATAGCTGGTTGAGAAGAAACAGACCCTGAGCTTTGGTCAGCTGAGCTTTGTTTAACAGCATTTGGAGCTTCTGTGCCTGTGTCAGGGGTACATCCTGCTGCTTCCTATCACTAATTACCAGTCTCAGCTCAATTTTTGTATCATTACAGGTCACATAGACAATTCACTTTTTTTCTGATGGACAATTCATTAGTATCTGTGAATGGCTTCATATCACACAAGTCCCAAAATGAACCCCTGGCAGTTGTAAAAGAGACAGTGATTTTACAGCTCTGTGAAAGGCACCAGTGTCTCTGTTGAATTGTTCAGATACTTACATAAACATTCTCTCATCTAGGTACAGATCTGTTTTCTCTCCTTTTTTGTTGGCAATTCCCTAATGCTCTCTTAATGAACACTGGATTTTGAGATCACTTTGTTTAAGAAACTTTTTAACAGGATGTTGCCAGGACTATCAATTAAACT
>NW_004567105.1:72683239-72770256 GCF_000260355.1 Condylura cristata | reverse complement strand
AAAAAAAAAAAGACTATGATAGGAATCTATCTAATCTAATATTCAATTCTAGCTCATTCTAAGTTTTGTCATGTTCAGATTTAAAAACAAAAAAATCAGAAATGGGAACTGAGTTAGTGCAAATGGTGCTAGAATGAACAGAGGGCTAGGAATGCATACGTCCCTCCAAGTTAGTATGGTAGTTTTGTTTTGTTTTTAATTCATCAAATAGGTACTTATGAGTAGAAGCGCTGGATCCATACTTCTGGGCCTATCTTTAGTGTTTTGAGGAACCTCCATTCTATTTCCCAGAGTGACTGTGCCAGCGTACATTACCACTACCAAATGGGAGGGCTTCTTTTCTCAACATACTTGCCAACACTTGTTTCTGGTCTTCTTGGTGAGGGTCATTGTCACAGGGATGAGATGGCAATTCACTGTGGTTTGCATTTCAATTCCCTGATAAGGATAGTGAGCAATTTTTTCATGTGACTGTAGGTCATCTATCTCTGTCTTTTCTGAGGAAGTGCCTGGGTAGATCTTCTGCCCATTTTTTGATTGGTCTGAGTTGTGGAAGTTCTCTATAGATCGTGGATGCCAGCCCCTGGTCACATGTATGGTGTGAAAATATTTTCTCCTGTTCAGCAGGATGCCTTTTTGTTTTAGTGTGGCTTCTTTCATAGTGCAGAAGCTCATTCATTGATGAAGATGCTAAGAGAGCATTTGATAAGCTTCAGAATCCTTTCATGATTAAAAAAGAACTCAACAAGTGGGGTGGATGACACATGCCTCAACATTATAAGCTTTGAAATTCACGGATAACATCATTCAAAAGGATTTTTAAAAAAAAAAGTTTTTCCTTGAAGATGTGGTATAAGACAAGAATGCCCCCTGTCCTGGCGGGGTCGCTTGCAAATCCCGTCTCAGTAGCACTTGCCATGGGGAAACAAGCATAATCAATAGCCATTAAAATGTCTGCATGTTAACTACATGTCAGAGTTTCAAACACATTAAATGTAAGCTTCCAGTTCTACTGTCCTTGGCTTTTGCTCCAAATATAGTACTCTCTTCTAAAATTGTCTCCTGATTGATCCTTTGGGCAACTGTTGAATTTTTTATAAGGACTTTTTTTTAAAAGATTTATTTATTTATGGGACAGAGTTGGGGTACAGGCCAGAGATGCAAGAGTGCTGAGAGAAGATTCAGCAGAGACAGACTGGGGAGCTGAACAGGTGGATCTACTGAAATACACTGCTGAGGGGAGCAGCGGGCGAGATAGGAGAGGAGGGTCAGCTCCTTTGCTGAGGATCGAACTCCAAACTCTGGCTGAAGCAGCTGTGACTAGCTTGGACCTTGGACATGCTGCTCTTTAACCTGTTGAGCCACTAGCGAGGACCGGGGCAATTGTTGATTTCTAATCCTTAGTTTATATCTTTACTAATGTTTCCTTTCTTCCTCCTGTTGGTTACAGATATTTTTTGATATATTCTGGTTACTGTCATTGTTTGCAAATACCATCTTCCAGTATTTCATCTGTCTGTCAACTTTGTTTATGGTGTCCCTCATGGAACATAAACCTTTAATTTCTTTTTTCCTTTATTATTTGTGATGGAGCAGCTGAGCTTGTTTAAAAAATCCTTTCCTACACTGTTGCAGAGACTATGGTCACATGAACCCTCATTCTTTGTTCTTATGTTTTTTGTCGCCTGGGCCTCAGTTTTAAGATTGCAAAATTCTTCCCAAAAGTTGTGCTGGGAATTTTATTGAGTTTTATTGAGTTTAGACAAACTATGGAATTCATGGCATCTTTCAAGTATTAAGTCATTGTGAATATAAAAACAATGTATAAAAATCTCCATTTATTCAAGTCCTCATCAATATCTTACAATAAGCTTACAAATTTCCTTCCTATGTTTTTTGATTTATTTTGTTAAGCAAGTTCTTAAAATTGTTGAGTTACTGTCAAAATCAAGAATGGTGCTTTATTTTCACTTGTAATTTTTTTTTTTTGGCTATAAATATGAAAGAAGCATTGTTGGTTTCTGACTATCTTATCCTCATAACCTTGTTAACTCTTTTATGGGTTCTAATAATTTCTTGATTTTATATGGACAGTTGGCCATCTGCAAATAATATTTTTGTCATTCATCTTGCTTTACTTATAAATTTCATATTTTAATTACACAGAGTCTCTCAAACCATATTGAACAGTACTGGTGATAAAAGAGTTGTTTTACTTTTTGAATTTTGAAAGAAAATGCATCTGGTATTTCTGTTATATTTGATGGGTCTCTAAGTGTGAGATGTGTAGTTTTAACAAATGAAAGATGCTTCGACTTTGACCATCATTTCCTGGTAGTGTCTCATACAAATAGGTATTCAACTCTAATACTGTTTATATAGGAAGGGAAACATCCACATGCTTATTTTCTTCAAACCCTAGTGTGGTCATCAGAGGCAGAACTTTAAAGGAAGACAAGGGAAGTGTGTGTCTAGGCCAGGAAAACAAGGAGTCACTGAACCCTAAGAATGCTTGTCTCTCATGATGATATACCCCAGAAACCTCACTCTCCTCACCTCTGTCTAACCCTAGAGATGATTAATAAGGAACACTAATGTTAAACTTTCTTTCAACTCTTTGAATAAGCCCTTAATTGATTATGACACACATTTTTAATGTTCCATTAGATTCTATCAGTTGATATTTTATTTAAATTTTTTGCATCTATTATCATAAGTGACATGAGCTGCTAATTTTCTTTCTTTTACAGTCTTCACCCAGTTTTTAAATTCTAACTTCTTAAAAGGAAAAGGGTAATTCCCTTATTTGTGGCCCAGATTTGGAGAATTGGAGAATGTCTCCAGATTCCAAGAGGGCCCTGTTGTGACCTCAGGCAAATTGTTCCTTGCTCTAGTCTCCCTGTCTGTTGGTGGAAATATTGGCTTTATTGCAGTGTTTTGTTTTTTTTTTTAATGGACTGACATGTTGTGTATTTCACAGTGCCTAGCATCTATTTAGTATTCAGTGTTTATCATTTAGTTTTCTAACTCTAACTCCAGAGAGAAAACATGGGGAAAACAGCTAGAGAAATTCAAAGAAAAACAAAGAAAGAACTGGGGGAAACGTGTTTGTCTGAAGATTATTAATGCTGTTATTGTTAATTATGAGACTGGGTGTGCATTCCCAGCCAGGGACTGCAATCAGCAAAATTTGCAGTTTGATGCTTACTACAATTAGCAAGGTCAGGCCTGCTGATTAACCTGGACTCCAAATTCTTGTTAGTCTTTTTATCTTCATTTACAGCATCTCAAGCATAAGAGCTGTAAGTCTGTGCCATTGTTGTGTCTTCATGCATTATGCTTGGTTTTCATATAAAAGAAAGAAAGAAACCATCTACAACTAGCCAACTGGCAATGGGTGTTTCTTTTTTTTAAAAAGATTTATTTATTTATTCATATAGATCTAGGGTACAGGCCAGAGATGCGAAGGGTGAGAGGATTCACCAGGGACAGAGCAGGGAGCAGAACAGGCAGATCGACTAAGTACACTGTTGAGGGGAGCAGCGGGCAGGTCAGGAGAGGTCTGCCACGCCATGTGGTCACCTCCAGGGCAGGCGGGAATCAAACTCATGCGGAAGTAGCTTAAGCTTCTTAGTGCTGTGCTTTAACCCGCTGCGCCACAAGGGAGGGCCAGCAATGGGTGTTTCTTATAATGTGCCATCACAAATTAATCCATAGGAAAACAAAAACTGTTTTGGTACACTCCCTTTTTTAATCCTGAGTTTCTGAACAGAAACCCTATGTGCAGAGATTCTTAACAGAAATAGTGTGAGAATTCAGCCTGACTTTGTTTTTTGTGCACTTAGCATATGGCATTCATGATTCAATAATGTGCCTGTAATTAAACATCATGTAATTTCTCTTTACCTTGTGTTCAAAGTTATTCTTCTAAGTCCTATATGGTACTCCAATGTCAAGAGTTCCCCCTGGAAATGTGGAGGAAAAACTATTTCCTCTTACCTGTCTAAGCACCATATGGGAATTTGTGAGTGGCAGCATGGAAGATTGTTCTGGAACTGCTCAGCAGTGGAGCCTGAGGCGCTGTCGAGGGCTTTGCCTTTCTCATCTATAAAGGGAAATATGAAGTCAAGGCATCTCTGGTTACACAAAACATAACCATTTTCTAGAAGAGACTCAATTTCAAACAGTCTATGCCTTTGTTTTCATCAGTATAGTTAATCTCTTTTAGAGTAAAAGTTTTTAAACATTTCTTAATTTATATTAAAGATGATCACTTATCAAAGTTTCTCTGACTCTGCTAGAGACCAGGGGAAAAAAAGTTCCTTGGAAATTAAGTTAAAATGAGTGTACAGAAGGGAGAGGGTTAAAAGACAAAATAATTTGAAAGAGAAAAAATGATCCCTGAAAACAAAGTGGGACTAGACCAAGGGCAACCTCAATTTTCTCCTCATCTTCCAAAGATATTCACTTCCCCAGCTCCTCTGTAATAGACAAATGGCTGCACAGAGCAGACAAAAACTTGTTGACGCCATGTCAGGACTGCAGGGTCCTTTCTGGGGACTAATTTCCTTGTAACTTAAAAACTAATTGCTTCGTAAATGCCTTAACTAAAATGGGGCACTTCAGAAACAGTGCTCTCAGAATCAATGGCATATTTGAACTCCATATGACAAATAATGCTCATTCAGTCAAACAATGTCTACAATCAGGTGCTGTACACTCCAGTGGGACAGCAGAGATGAAGAGAGCCTCGTCTCTATCCTTCAGACGTAGAGCATGAAGGAGGAGGAACGCGCAGAACAGCAGCCTGTTTGAACACGCAGCACTGTGTAGCTGTTGGACAGTGTGCAGATGTCACAGGGTTGGGCTGTGAGGGGCTGTCTACAGGGGACAATCCTCTCTCAAGTGCTTTCTTATTATAGTCATTTACATTATGGAAGGGACACTCAGTGCCATTATCACCCCAACAAAAGCAACAATTCCTTGGCAGGAATTAATTCTTACGACATAAGTAATTTCATGCTACTATCTCAGAAAAAAATACATACATATAAATATGTATGTGTATACATACACACATATATATATTTAAAGATGTAGTTATTTGTGCATGCAGAACTGAGGTGCAGGGGGATGAGAGGCTTCACCAGAGACAGTGGGGAGCAGAACAGGCAGATCTACTGAAACACACTGCTGAGGAGAGCAGCAGGTGAGACAGGAGAGGTCTGCTGCACCATGTGGGCCAGCTCCCTGGCCAGAGCTGTAACTTAACCCCTTGTACCACTGGGGAGGCCCAGAAATATATTTTTAGAGTTTGAATCTAAATCCAAACAAGATCGCTATTTTACTAAGTCACTCAGGATTTTTTAATCTAGACAAGTAGCTGCTTCTTTTTCTTTTACTTGATGACTTTGACTTGCTGCAAATAATTGAATTTAAACATTTTAAAATATGGCTGCTCAGTAGTCAGAAAAGATTGATTATATAATTTCTGTTCCTTGGGATTTATTGAGGTATTCTTTACTAACCAAACACAGCCATTCTTTATAGTGAATGTACTCTGAGAGTAGGCAAGGTTTATGTTCAGTTTGGACCATCATGTTAGTGCTTTTACAGTCCTATTAGCTGTGCAGCTGCGGGTCCTGTTCATGAGGGGAAAGTGAACTTCCAATTCAACAAAGCAATCAGAACCATCCGAAGTCAGCACTTGTGTGTGCTGAACAGGGGTTCTTTTGTTTGTCCAAAACCTCTCTCTGTCACCAAGTTCAGCATGTCCTAGGATTCCAAGCTGTCCACCAGAATCCTGAAGAATACACTCAAGGTGTTCCTAGTCACATAGAGGAAGGCCAGGGGGAGGAAGAGGATGACGAAAATGAGCTCACCAGCTCTTCTCTTACATTTTACCACAAATAGAGAATAGCTCTGCAAAAAAATGAGGAGATCCCTACAGCAGCCTGTCCTTTGGCCTTTTTTTTTTTTTTAAAGATTTAATTATTTGTGCATACAGAACTGGGGTACAGGCCAGAGGCTCAGGGGCAGCGAGAGGTGTCACCAGAGACAAAGTGGGGAGCAGAACAGGCAGATCTGCGAAGTACACTGCTGAGGGGAGCAGCAGGCGGGGGTCAGGAGAGGTCTGCGGCACCATGTGGTCACCTCCAGGGCAGGCGGGAATCGAACTCATGCGGAAGTGGCTTAAGCTTCTTAGTGCTGTGCTTTAACCCGCTGCACCACCAGGGAGGGCCCCTGTGGCCTTCTTTCATGTGACCAAAGAAGGTCCAGGCCATCAACCACTAAGTTGTGCCGTAGGACAAAGGTCACTGGCCCTCCACCAACACACTGACCAGACACTGTGCAGCACCCACTGTGCATGGAGGTGTGTGACCTTCCTCACATCCAGGTGGGTGTGCAATGATCAAAGGCAGACTCTTCGTGCCAGTCTTCAGTTAATGTTTCCTGCAATTAATTTTCCCCGGAGACTTCTGATTATGTCACATCAACTTAAAATTGTATTCAGATATTTAGTACCAGAAGTCAAAATTTCCAGTGGCTTTCAAAAGATAAGTTTGCTTTTCTTTTCCACATAAGATCACTGAATTAGATAAGTCAGTACAGATCTGGTATCTTCAAAGTGCCATTAAGAGAGAAGGAGGGTCCGACTATGACACAGACATAAATAGGGGTTTTGTTTTTTTTTTTGAACTTTTTTAGCACCCAAGACCTGACATTTCTGGGCTTTCCTTTTTCTATTTCTGCTTGCTTTTGAGGCAATGATCTTTCTGAATTCATCCCTTTATTTTGAAATTCAACCAATAGCATAAACTCAAGGTACTAATATGCTGTTGTCCAATTTCATGGTTAAAAAAAAAAAACTCATTTAGTTCATTATCTGCCTTTCAGAGTGTTGCTGACAATTCCATCAAATGCTCCATCACTGCATAAACTGATGTCATGTGAGTGAACTCAGTGACAGTTTTCTTGCCATTTGCTACCTGAACACAGAGTAAAACATATTGTCTGCACTGTTCCCACAACTTACTTATAACAAGAGGTTTTTGTCAGGCTATAGTTATCATAAACCACCTAAAAACTTCTGAGGGTGATAATCACAAATTTAATTTCCTTTGATTCTACGCCAGGCTGTGCTCAGCTGTATATTCATCTTCAGACCCACTCTAAATGAGAAGTTCCTATTCACATGTTGCTGGCTGCAAGGTAGGAGAAAATACCAAAGCTCTTCACACTTTTGCTAGCACATTATTTCTATCCACAATTATTTCTCTGAAGAAATGATCTGAGAAGAAAAAAATAAATAACAGCATGTACATGCAATCACACAGTTCAGCACCGAAGCCTCTGGCTCATACTTCAACTACCTGTGTTTTTAAAGTTGCTAAATACATTCACCAAAAAATGCACTTCTTTATAATTTATAAGATTTGTAAGCATTTATAAGAATTCATGTTCTAATTCCAACTTAAGTAATCCTTTAACTATCTGCACACAGTGTACAATAATAGATTCAAACTAATTCACTGACTGAAGTATTTCAGAATAAACACTTCGGGGGTTATACTTCTGAAAGTATTTTTTCTAGCAATCTCTGGCTCCATCTCCGTCTGCTAACAGAACACAATGTTTGCAATACAGCTGGCCTTTTCTCTATCAAAAAACCCCAACCAAAGACAAATTGAGGGGCATTGCTATGTGGCCAACCACCTTCCTTGAGAATGTGTGTATACCGCTTGGATTCAGTTCACTGACACTGGTAAAGGAACTCTATAAAAGACTGAAGACAGATCTTTATTAGGAAATAGAGAATCTTGCTGGCTCCTATCATGAGAGTAATTTTTTGTTCTTCTTATTTTTAAAAATGTCCATATTTTAGGGCCCTCCCTGGTGGCGCAGCGGGTTAAAGCACTGCACTAAGAAGCTTAAGCTAATTCTGCTTGAGTTCGATCCCCGCCTGCCCCGGAAGAGTCCACATGGCGTGGCAGACCTCTCCTGACCCGACCCGCCCGCTGGTCCCGTCAGCAGTGTATTTCCATAATCTGCCTGTTCTGCTCCCCACTCTGTTCCTGGTGAATCCTCTCACCCTCCGCATCTCTGGCCTGTACCCCAGTTCTGTATGAATAAATAAATAAATCTTTAAAAAAAAGTCCATATTTTAAAAAATAATATATACTAACATATGTAGGAGAGAAGAACCAACAGGAGGTCTAGAATTTGCATTAAAATACTTCAACCAGCCCTCCTTGGTGGCGCAGCGGGTTAAAGCACAGCACAAAGAAGCTTAAGCCACTTCCGCATGAGTTCAATTCCAGCCTGCCCCGGAGGTGACCACATGGCAGTGGCAGACCTCTCCTGACCTGCCCGCTGCTCCCCTCAGCAGTGTACTTCATAGATCTGCCTGTTCTGCTCCCCACTCTTTCTCTGGTGAAGCCTCTCGCCGCCCCTGAGCCTCTGGCCTGTACCCCAGCTCTGTATGCACATAATAAATAAATCTTAAAAAAAAAATACTTCAACCATGTAAAATAAATACATAAATAAAAATAAAGAATAAATGAGACAAATGTGGTAAAATACCAGTAACTGTTGAAATGACAGAAAATGGAAATTCACTGTATTATTCCTTCTAATTTTGAGATTTTTTAAAATACGATCCTAATAAAAATTTAAATTAGTAATGCAAATATAAATTCTTTATCTACCAGATAAAGAATTTATGTTATACTGGTTTATAGCAAAGGAATAGAATAGATCAAGTTACTGTAAGCTTCTACTTTTAGACAAAAACAGGGAAAAAAGGAGAGGTCTAAAATTTGACCAATAGGTTATCTTTAATGTATAACTTAAAAACTAATCACCCTGCTACAGTAATAGTAAATATTGGTTCTCAGGTAAGCATCATCAGTGAAAAAATAGTTATTTCTGATGGGAATTCATATGTGAACATGTAGCATAGTCTTAGTATATTAGCATATTCATTGCTATTAATGTTTTCATATCAAACAACTAGAGCACCAGTGAGTAAAGAATTCAGAGTTACATGAAGAACAATAAAGCAAACCCAAAGAAGTTGAGAGAATTAGTAAAGTTTAAAGCAGAAAAAGAGCAATTTAAGAAATAGACTGAATACCTCAAAGAACATGTTCCCTGGAAAGCAGTCTTTTTCTGACAAAGGTAAGAAAGGTAATCTCAAACAGGAATTAGAAAATATACAGTCACAAAATTAAGTTAAAAATATGAGAAAACCAGAGGGATGAATATCACTTTCAAGTACTCTAGAAGAAAAGAATATATATTACCAGTACACAAAATATGACAAAATTATATACAGATAAAATATAAAACAAATAGCTATGGAAGAAATTGCTACTGAAGAATAAGTTTCATAGAAATGGTCAGGATTCATATATTTTTATAAATTTGCTATTTTGAAGTATTAAAGGACAGAAAATTCTCATAGTACATGAACTCTTTTCACCATTGAAAGTGATCTAAAACTTCATGGCTCATTTTATGTTAATACCGAGAATCCTCAGACTAAAATCTAACATAAAAACAAAATATAACATGTTTAAATGAAAAAAAATATACAGTGGAAAAGAAATTAATTTTTCCCAATGCAGCTACAATATGTGATTTTTTTTCTGTACAGATTATGCACCACAACAAAAAGTTAAAATTTAAACATAAATCCCACTTATTGGTATAATTTTAAGATATAGGTCTTAAATAATAGGCCTTAAATGATAGTGAAGCAAATCAGTAGTTTATTAAAGAATGTATATTAAGAGTAAGTAAGACAAATTAAAATGCTTATCCTTGAATTTTGACTTCCTAGCAAAAAATAATTCATCAAATCAGATGAAAACCATGTAATATTCTAAGTCAAGAATGAAAATAAATCTTTTCTTAAACCTTATTTTGAAAGATGCAATTTGTATCATAAACCAAGAAGCATAAATAAGGTGCTTAATTGTTATAAAGGAGATGCAAGTATTATTTACTGTTGGTATATTTGACTACAAAACTGAAGAGAAGCAGTTGGAAAATCTCATATACCTAATAAAATACCAAGAGTAAATATGTAAAAACCAATTATCACAGTGAAAAATTATTACTCTAACAAGAAAGCTTAGTATTAAAAACAGTACAATACTAAACAGGAGAAAAAAGTGCAAAATAATTTTATTGGAGAATCAAACTATGTTGAATGTATAATATTCTGGAAAAAATAAACACTCTCACCAATAGATTTAAAGATTAATACAGTGTCAAAAATTTTCAAGTTTCTTTTATAATTTAGTAAATTGATTTTAATAGTATGTTTAGAAAAACATAGGGTGGTATTTGCCAAGAATATTTTGAAAACTCATGGAGTATTTAGCATGAAAATATGTATACATAGTGATTAAACTTGGGATATTAAAATGGAAATAAGTTTATCAGAGGAAAATAATTTAAATCTCAGGAAAAAAATAGGTCTTATATAAATGAAGATTATCAAAGGTGACATTTTACACCAACAAATATGAGTTAGAACACTGGGTAACAAAGTGAGAAGTAAAAGCCTTATACAAATCACCACTATGGATTCCAAATATGTTAAGTGGGCATATACATAAAGTGGTGATTAGACAGTAGATATTTAAAATTCTAAAATTCTCTTAGAAATTCTAGCTAAAATGACCATATTTATACATTTTACAAATGTATCAAAATAAAATGAACAGATGAAACTAACAAATATGTCAGTAGTAGGAAACTGGAAAATGTTCAATCCTGTGTAAAGAACTTTAAAGGAATGTGAGTGCAGCTTAGGGAAAGGCAACCGAATCTAACTTCCTAGAGTGCAAAGCAAAACCACCTAAGGACACGTGGGAGGATGTGCCTAAGAGGACGTGGTAACTTCCTGAAGCTAGGAGTTAAAGCTGGTGTAAGGAAGACAGGCTGCCAGGCAGCTGGAAAGGCTTATGAAATGTTCATGAATGTTCCCACCGGCACTCTGGTGGCTCAATAAATGGTGGCTACTCAGAGCCTTGTGGCCAAGATACTGCCCAACTTCATGGCTTCTGACCTCATCTCCGGCCTCTAAAACATCAACATGATATTCATAAACAACTTCTTGGAAAAAGAGCAGGTAAAGTGCAGATTACGACTGAATCAAACTTCTGGATTTTCTGGGGAAGCACTGGATTGAATGGAGAGAAACTTGCCATTGAAGAGACTTGTTTGTCTGCTGCTGGGCAACTGTGAGGCTAAAAGTCAGAAATTAAAGTGGGTTAAGAAATAAATTCTATTTTGCATGCCTAAGGCAGTGCCTGAGAAATGTATGCCCAATACAGTTTAATCAAGTCAGGTGTTTCCTTGTTATGTAACCTTAAAAGCTTCTCAGGTGTGCTTAGAATAAAATCCAATCTCAAGCTCACCAGCATATGTGTGATCTCCCTGTTTCCACCTCTTAGCTTGTCCCTTATCACCTTTCCCTGTTTCCTCAGTGTTTCAGCAACAAACACCTTTCTTTCCCTTGAAGAGAACAGGAGCTTTCCTGTCTGAAGTCTTTACTTTCTAGTTCCTTAGTCTAGACTGCTGTTTCTTTGTTTGGAATGCAGTTTCTTAGGTTTTTTTTTTTTTTTTCTTTGAACGTCTTTCTTATTCTCTAATTCTAAACTCCAGTGTCCCATCCTCAGAAATGTTCTCTCTGACTTTCCTACCTAAAACAAAGTCATTGTCTACTACATCCTCATATGTATTTTCTTCATAATGACTTGCAAGTGCTGTGTTTAAATTGTTAATTTACTCACTATATCTGCTACATTCCATCACGTGTAAATTTCCTGAGGGCTAGGTCATCATTTGCTTTTATTTTAATTTTATTTTAATTGTGAATCTCTATTTTCCCGTATGTTGTCTGGAACAGTCTGAATCACACAATTATTTAAAGCCCTATTGTAGAAGATGTATAGATAAAGGGAAATGTTCATTATATGTTAACTGAAAAATGCATCCTAGAAATATAAGACCTTGATTTCAGCATCTAGCTGAATATCAAAGGAAAATTTTAAAACTTGAGAAAAAAAGTATCCAAAACTAACAATGATTTGGGGTGCTGAGATTATAGATAATGTCTATTTCCTTAATACACTTAACTGAATTTTCTATTTTTTGGGTTATACACATATACATATTTTGAAAAGTATTACATATTATAAATAAATAATGGAATTTTAATTTTTTTCCCCGAGTCTTTTTTTCTCCTTGGTCTTTTCAGACCTATCTAAGTGAAGAAATTGGTCTGGAGCCCACAGACTCCAAGGAAAATCCTTCCACTTTCTGAGTATGCAATTTTGCAATTTGACACAAGTTATTCAACTTCTGTGAACTTCCACTTCAACATATAATGCAAATAGTATTCATTTAATCAATAGTATTAATTGAGAATAAGTTAAATGATCTCACGTGAACTGGTATACAAAGGACTTCCAGGGTGTCTATGCTCAATGAGAATTAAGGAAAGATACTGAGTGTGCTTCTCTCACTAATACTTTCTTTCACATTGTGCTTTTGTTGGTATTTTTAGCTCTTTTCCCTTTCCTCCTCCCAGCTGGTCTACTTCCCATCCACTCTGGAATTATATCAGAAGTATCAACTGGAGATAGAAATCAGTTTGTTTTTTTAAGACTGATATGCTCAATGAAAAATGAACTAAGATTGACAGGGCCATGAACACCAGGAGGCTTCCAGATACTGTCAGTTTCGTTTCTAAATTCTCACCACCCTTTTCCTTTCACTCCATTTCCTTTCAAACTTTCAAACACTTGGCACCAGGAAATAAAATGGTAACCTTTAGGTTAGAATTTGAAAAGCAGAGGGAAAGGAAAATTATCATATAAATAATATTCTACATTGAGTTTTCCTAGCTGAAGAAGAGGTCAGAAACTTCAAAACTTGCGATACAAAATAAAAGCATATCCTGGGTAGGGAGTAGGGGAGAAAGGATTTAATTCCAGATAGGAAAAAAATAAGTTGGAATTTTTCTGACTCAGGAGAGCTCTAGAAATCGAAATGTTGCAATTCGGTTGGCTTCTCTCCCCAGTACCCGGCATTTCCATTTCACATGGGAAGAACAAAATGAAGCAAACAATCTGAGATTAAATGAAAACAGGTGGGTGGAGAGTGGTATTCCAGTTACCACCTGGAACTGAGCAGTTGCTTCCAGTGGTTTTATGGGCTTGGGGGCTATTGAACAAATAACACTATCTATACATTGAGTCGACACTCATTAAAGTCATTAGGAGAAATTTCGTTTGGAAAACAGGCCCTTTGTTTGGTTTGCATTTTACAATAGGGTGCATGCTAAGCTTTTAAACATGTAAGGCAGGGAGGAGCTTACTATGGGACTTTCCCTAAGGCAGCATTGGACTTGGGGGAGCCAAAGCTTCTCTAAAGAGAATAACATATTTACAGCAAAAGACTAAGGCTAAACAGCTATTTTGCATTTTTACAGGCCCCCAAATAAAAACCTAAATGTGATTTCTCTCGCTATTACCCCATTATCTCTCCTCACTTCAGCCAACAGTTCTCCATCCCCTGCCTGATTGCCCTTCAGTTTCCCAACTCTCCTCAGATGACTGTTCAAAATATTTCACTCTGCAGCCTGATGATGCTAAGGCTACTGCTGTATGATCAGAAGCAACAAATACTATCATCATCATAACTGCACACAGAACAGGAGAGCCCAATCGTTATAAACAACTCTAAATCACCCATTTAAAACTTTTCCTAAGACCCTGGTCTTTCTGGTCTATGTGGTCCTTTCAGGAGAAAGAAGTCATTTGTCCAAAGGTCATTTCACATTTGCTTCAATTCATGAAACAAGTTCCAGATTCAAGAAACTATGGTAAGGCCCACACAAATTCAAAGACAGGGAAGGAGAGACAAAGCTTCCACCTCTTTCTGAGAGCTTGATAGCTCCGCTTGTACCGCCTTGGTTAAGCAGCTGATTGGAGAAGATACTAATTTATAAACTAGTAATCTAACATTTGAACCCAAATATGTTTTACTTTAAACCCATGACTTGTTCATTATCCTGAAGTTTGAGGTGACTGTGAAGAAACATATTTGTGTTAGGATCAATCAAATCTCTAGTCACCAGAAGGAATGTGGAAAAGAGAGAACACTATTTAGCTGGAAAAAAAAATTCTCTAAGTCTATTCACTCCCACCCTGTTTCCGAGGTTGCTTTTGTTCACCATGAGATGGAAAGGTCCGATTGGAACAAGAAGAAATTAGTATTGTTCTTTAGAGGAAGAAAGTAAGAGGGTGAACAGGATACCACAGAAGTCTTCGAATTCCCCAAAGTTTGTGAGTGGGATATCTGTGAAGAGAGTCGGAAACCTTTGAACTTTAATTCATGACTAACCTGATGTTAAGCAACCGGCACAAGCCCCTTAGCTTCATCATTGGCTCAGGCTTGATAGGGATTCTTGGAGCTCTAGACATCATCCCCACAGGTTAGGGGATGCCATTAGAGAAACGGTAACTTGGGGCCCCCTGAGTACCCCTATGCCCCCTGATGCTCTTCACTGCACTCGGCCGCACTCCACCCCACCACCACGCTGTATCTGCCAGGTCTCTGGCTCAGGTGCGCCGGCTCACAAACGCCCACGCCACGTTCCAGGTGCCTCGGCCAGGCAGCGTGCAAGATCAGAGGTGTCCGTCACTGGTGCTAATTCTGTCTTCTTAACAAACTGACTTTTAAGTCTGGATGCGTTCAAAGTGTTAACTACAGTCGAAACCACAGGAGGCAGCTGCGGATACCCAAGCTGGAAAGATATTGGTTTGTCTTCAGGACTGAAGCAAGTATGTCTTTATCACTGGCAAGAATCAATGTTGTCATTCAACAGTCAATTTAAATGATTTTTTTAAAGGAAAGTTTTTATAGCGCATCCCATCTTTTGTTCAGGAAATTTGTGGGACAACACAATGATTTTAATTCAGCATAGTTTAAAATCAATCCTTTGGGCTTTCCTACTTTTTCATATTCAGTATATTCTCGGTTCTTCCATAAGCTAGTTCATTATATTAGAGCAAGCAGCTTCCATCACTTGTGTGGTGATTGTCTGCAAAAAATGATGAAAATACACCATTTCAGTTTTTATCCAAAAACCCTTGGCAACATGGAAGTCCTGTTTTTGCAATACCCCTGTTTGATATTGTTTTCCAGTTAAGGAATGAAGATACAAGCAAGCCAAGAAATTTCTCCAAGTTGAAAGGTTAAGATTATTCTAATTGTACCTGATCTGCATTGTTTTAGAGGGCAAAATGAAAAGGGCTAAAAGTGAAACATCAATCAAAATGAAGTCACTGCTCACTATTCCATGGAATTAAATGCTCCAGTGTGATTTCTTTTTCTAGTTAAGCAATGTATTCATCAATCACTACTTATAACATGGCCTTTAAAATAATTAAAGCATATTTCCGGTCTTAAATGATAGTCTCAGAGGAACAACGAAGGCTTTAATAACGGAATTTCATGCTTGAATCTTTACATCTTTGGAGGAAAAAGAGTCAGTGTTCTGGAATAACTGGAGTAGATAAGGGAACTACTGATGTTCACTGAAGTTTTCTGTTTTGTAAAATATATATATATATGTTACCTATTTCTGTCCTCTAGAGTCAGCATAGAATCTCTGAAATGCCTTTAATGTCCTTTAAGTAAGCACTAACCTTAGTGCTATCAATCAAGGTAGACTATAAATGATACTGTCTCACCATGGAATTGAGCCACAGACATGCCATGAAGGTGTGGAATGCCAGAAATAAGTTCAGGTGTTACAAATCAGGTTGTGCACCCACATCCCCACTCCCCAACACACACACACACCCTTCTCCCAGTCCCTATATCATTTGTTGGTGCTCTCTTCCTGCTGATTTTGGAGATAGGGTCTATACAGTAATAATTAGGATAAATGAGACCATGAGGACAGGGCCCTAAGCCAGTAGAACTGGTGTCCTCATAAGGAGAAAAAGATGACAGAGATGAACTTGCACATGAAGGCCACTTTCCGATACAAAGAGAAATCCAAGGTGAAGGGCTTCAGGAGAAATCAAACCTGTCAACACCTTGATTCCAATACTTACTGTGATTCTGTTTTGTCTATATATTTTTTTTCTACTGCTTTCAAGGAGTAGACAAACTAAATTAAAGTAAAATGCAAAACAATTATTATATGATATACAAAATTTAAAAATAAAACAATGGAAAAGGAAATGTAGATTACAAAGCAATTCATTTTCCGAGACAGTAAGGTAGCCAAGAAAGAAGGTGATATTGGAACAAGGTTTTGATGGACAGTGTGATGGTCAAGAAGAGGCTAGGATATTTCTAGGATGGAAACTGCTGGAAAAGTTAGCTAGGGTGAATGTGTGTGAACGTTTCCAAGAATATTAAAGCCTATCAGGAATGAGAGCCAGCTGAAATTTGATAAGAGCTTGATGGTGAGGGTGGTAATATTTACCTTCTTATTTTACAATTATCTATGCTAGTATTACAGATCAGAGAAGCAAACTGACTAAATCCAACTAGAAGCTAGCTCATGGGGCTTGTTTTTGCTTTTTTGTGTGTGTCTAGTCTGCAGTGTTTTTAAAGAATTTAAACTTCAATCCCACATTCAAAGTCAGGAGATTTCACACACAATTGTGAATTTCTGACTTTCCTTTAAAAAGTAGGTGGATCAAGGCTGACCAACATTTCTTAAAGGTCTTCCTGGTCCCTTTTAGGTGAGGCAGGCAAGACTTAATGTATTTATTTACCCCAATAACAACAACAAAATGAAGACATGTAAGAAGCATTTTTAATCAAAATTTTACTCAAGCATAACATACATTAAGAGAAACCCATGCATCAATAACTCTCAATGAATTATCCCCAAATGAGCTCATTTCTACAACTACCACTCAGAACAGGAAATAGAAATTATAGCAACTAAAAGTATCCTTCTCACCCAGTACCCCCACCAAAACCCAACCACCCAAGAAATGACTATCCTAACTTCTAACACTGTAGATTAATTTTTTTTTTAAAAATGCAGAATCCCTTTTCTGGATTTCTCTTTCTCTGAAACACTAGCCCAGAAAGTTATGGCTAGTTTAATACATCTCAACACCAATTTTAGTGTTGTCAAGCAAATGACCGGGCACTTTCCTCTTTGATTTCATTACCCCACTCCTCTTAGCAAATACTTCAAATAGAGAAATGTCTGGGAATATTTGACCCACCACAATGCATTTTTCTTTAAAATCATGGCTGTTTCCCAACACCTTCGAACAGCCTCAAGTAGCCAGGGGGAGGGAGTGGGGATCAGCTATGTCCTTTTGTTTTATTTGCATTTTACACATCATTGCAAAAAAGCAGGAGTTGCAGTATATACATTGTAGAATCTATATATTCTAGTTACATTCTCATAGATTTGCAGATGGAAAATTTTTATGTGAAGTTTGGGTCATCTATGTTGCCATCCTGAAATTTTAACTCCATCTCTTTAAAATTGAATCATATTTGATGCTGTCTACATAAGAATTTATTGCAAGAAATAAATGTTACCTTTCTAACATCCCCACTTTGCAAATGACTCATCAATGTATAAGCAACGTTGAAACTAGAATCCTGACCTCAAGGTTTTCTATCCATGGAGTGCCCCTACACCACGGTGGCTCATGAATAACACCAGCACCTTTATACTATAATGCACCCTTCCCAAACACCTTCAGCTGTGCTAAATATGCTTTCAGTTACAATGACTTAGAAATCACTAGATTATTGAAATTATACAGGGCATTTCTAAAATACTCCAACAAATTTTAGTTAGGCCGGTCTCTCAGCAGATGATCATCCTTTCATCCTTCTTCTCATAGCCTTTAAAAAATCAACCCTGGCCATCTCTGGTGGTACCCAGATTAAAGGGCAGCACTGTGAAGCTAGCCACAGCCACTGCAACGTGAGTTCAATTCCTAGCCAGGGTCCCACATGGTGCTGCAGACCTCTCCTGACCTGCCCACTGCCCCCCTCAGCAGTGTGTTTTACTCAGTCTACCTGTTCTGTTCCAAGCTCTGTCTCTGGTGAATCCTTTTACTGCCCCTGCAACTCTGACCTATACCCCATTTCTTGTATACATATATAAATAAATCTTTAAATAAATAAATAAACACAATGAATAGAAGACAACATCTGAAGACAGAATCATCCTAGAAAGCTGGGGCAGGTATCACAATTGCAGGGCTGGAGAAACCACAACCTTGAGTGAAAACTTTAGGGATGAGACCAGAGAAACCCATTTGTCTAAAATAAACTATAGACCTCAGCCCAATTCAGCTGAACAACTCCCCTGTTGGTATTTTTGCTGCTGGCACTAACAGCAGTTAAAGAAAGTTCATGTTTCTCTGGAGGCGTTAGTATAAGAAAGTCATCTTTAATTTACAATGGCAGGATAAATCTCTTTCTCTTCCCTTACGTGGGATTTTGCAGGCTTGGTATTGGGAGAGGAACTTGGTAGGTGATGTTAACATACTGCTTGGGTCCCCAAACACTAAGCATATTAAGTGAATGTTGCTGGAAAGTCAACATAGGTTCTCAGAGCCCAGCGTCTGGAAGCCTCTCCACGAAACTTTGGAGGCACGCTGTTCAAACCATGGCCAGGCCACTCTCAGTGAGAAGATGGGCCCAGCTCAAAGATTTTTCAAGATCCAGCTATAAAAACTCATGGCATTCTGCCTGGTTACCCATGTGAAGCTTTATTTCCCTAGTGCTTATTGTTCCTGAAATTAAGTTCACTCCTTTGAGAGATACAAGAATTTGCTGAATCAGCTGAGTCATAAAATGATAGCTCCCATATTTCCTGTCCTCCAGTCTAAGTAGCAAAATGCTGTTCCTAAAGAAAACAAAATATTGATTGTTAATTGAGGGCCTAGTCATTCTGACCATATCATCCATTTTGCATTTAATATCATCAGTAATATATTGATGTTATTAAATGACTAGAAAGTCATTCAATGAACAATTTACCAAGGTGATGGAAAGAACTAGATCTTCACATGATCTTGACTCCTAACATCTACCAAACAAGACCATAAATGCATTGCCAGGTAGCCAGGGAAAGGAGTTCTTTTTTTCCAGAATACTCTTCCTTAGTCATTCATGGCACAATAGTATTTTCTGGAAATGGTCAATATTTTAAATTGTGGTTTGTGTCTAGTATGAGTATATTTTTCAAAGCCCTTCAAATTTCATACTTAGCACCTGCATATTTTATGAAAACACTCATGTTCTGGCATAAACAGTGGGTGTCACTGAGAGAAAGAATCAGGACCTCTGTTCAGCAGGGTTGGTGAAATCCATGAAAGAGGGCGCCTCAAGCACTGCCAGCCTCCAGCCAGGTCACTAAGGTCCTCAGCGTGAGTTTGAACCTTCTACTCCTTGTTGACTTCCTTGACGTATCTGTGTCTTGAGTAATACACGATGCCACTTCACATTCCCTTCGAGTAGGAACAGCATCTGCCATCCACAAGCTCGATTATCAAGCACTAAAATCCTCCACTGGAGTTAGTGCTGGCATCTCGTGCCCTCACAGTCATTCCAGCCAGTTCCCCCCTACTTGGAGGTGACGCCCCCTGCGGCACAGTGGTTACTTGCCAGAGTGTAGTAAGTTCCTCAGAACTCCAAGGTCAAGTTGGGGACGGCCCGTTTTTTGCCTCTTACCATAGAAAAGAAGTTTCATTTTTAAAAAATGATTTCTGTTTCTTTTACCCTAGGAATGTCCCTGTGCTTTATTGTTTTCCCAACATTTACATGAAAAATTAAGAACCAAAATGTTAAAGATATCTAGAAGTAATTTTAAAATAAACACCAAGCTGGTTTTGCAGAGTTGAAGATACTTTAAAACAATGCTTTCTTAATATATCTTTAAAGGAAGTTATTTTTCTCTGATATCTCATGGTGACTGAAGGATAATAAAAATTCATGCACTGTTTCTCTGTGTAGATGGGTGTACCGTATAATAACTAATTCACATGACCTTTGAGGATGTACCTACATTTTCTGAAAAAAAAAAAAAAAGTTCCTACTGAAAAATCAGTTCCTTCAGCAGAATGCTTAGAGTTCTCCATTTTTCATGTTGATTATTATTTTTAAAATATTCTATTTTTACTTATATGTGGACACAGGAACTGAGGTGTAGGCCAGAGGTGTGGGAGTAAAAGGATTCACCAGAGTCAGAGTGGAGAACAGAACAGATAGAATGACTTAAATACACTGCTGAAGGGAGCAGTGGTGGAGACAGGAGAGGTCTGCTGTGCCATGTGGGTCACCTCCTTCAGAGATTGAAATCATGCCATAGTGGCTGGCCATAGTTGGATTCACTGAGACTAAACCCTGCACTTCCATGGAAACCCCCATCTTATTATTTTTGTATTATTATTTATATGCAATATTGGCACTCTAAGACCAGTAATGAGGATGTCATCTTCCAGAAGAGGGCCCAGAGGCAAGAAGGTAAAGTGGCATACTTTACATTTACGTTTTCATTTTAGTATAACTTTAAAAAAATTCCAGTCCAAAACATGATGGAGACAGGTGGAAAGAGTAGTGGAGTAGGGGAAAACATTGCTGTGTGAGATGCTACTCAATTGACCTTGTGTGAGGAATTAAAAATGGGTAATAGAGGTGAGGAAGGGCGAATGGGCTCTGAGAAGAGTATGACAAATGGAGCATGTTCAGTGAACAGTCAGTGTAACAGGTAGGAATGTTGCTTCGAGTAGTGTGTTCTGCTTTCTAGTCTCTGTTTTCTCATCTATTAAATTAGACTGTTGTTCTGGGGAATTTTCAGCATTCCACCCAGACCTGCCATTCTGTTAGAATGCCATGAACGGGTAAGTTTACTCAGTCATTATTGGTGGAATTTTAAGAATCTAAACTCCTAAGAAAATCTCCACATAAAGAAGGGAGTCAATTTGCTTCTTCCCAGAGTTTCTACTTCTCACTGAAGAGTGACTATATGCCTTTCCCAAGTCATAGCCATTTATTATTCACAAAGGATCAAAATTAAGCAAAAGAGCAGATGGTTTGGCACATTTCTTCTTTCCTAAGAGTCAACTTCCTCAAAACGCAGTGAAAGTCTAATTTGCTGAGGGAATAAGCGATCAGCCTTAAGCATCCCAACTAGCTATTCGGTCAAGGTCACTTACAAGGCAAAGGAGAGCCAAGGTAAACAACTGAAATCTCCCCCAGCTTATTTTTAGTTTGAAGTATCAGTCTGCTTTCTTGTTTTCTTTCCAGCATGCATTCACATAATCTGATTTTGTGTCCTGAGTTCACGAGGGGCTTTTGGGATTTGGCCTCTGTCCTTAGCCTTGCTGATGAACACTGCATCCACAGATGAGGCGCACCAGTCAACATTCTTGAAATTTTGTTCCTTTCCATATGTAGAAAGAGTAGCAGTTCTCATCCCTCCAAGAAGGATTAATTCACTCGGGTGTGCTGACTCTTGCATTACTATTTACTATCTGTGTAAATAAAAAGGTCCAAAGAGAGATTATGTATTATACAAATCATAAATTGTTTAACATTACTAAACACGAAGCACACAGCTGAAAACAGCTGCTTACATTTTTCTTGGGGGGTCCTAGTAAAAAACCAAGAAAATAAGTGAGAAGCAAAGGATGGCCCCCAAAACTTCAACAGTAGGTGGCACTAAAAATTCTATTTTTAAAACTTGTGTAACCTCTATTAGTTGGAGCCCAGTCCCTGATTCAGGAATCACAGAGCCTCCCCCTTCTGTGAACTTAATACCAATGAAGCTAATACAAAATGCAGCCGGGAGTCTGGTCGCTACACTTGTGAAGTAAATGAGATCAAACCCTGTGCTGCAGACAGAGGTCAGGATATTTCCTAGAATTTTAAAACTCCTCCCTCCTTACCGTTGTGTGCTAAACATAGCACCCATCCAAACCTGCCATGGGAATCACACAAAGTACTTGGCAAAGCTGGATTTGCAAGAGGCACAATGGATTAGCAGCAGGTCGAAAGAGGGAAAGTCGGAGAGTGCCCAGGACACGCTCTGCTGCTCCCCCCTTCCACAAGAATGTCATTGTCATGACCCTGTGGGTTACAGCAAATGTCACTTCTGTCACTAGAGGGACAGAAAGCAAAGAGGGGAAAGAGGATGGAGACAGAGAGCTCTTTAAAATGGAAGCTCTTTTATGAGCCAGGTTTCAGGGTCTTTAGACCCTGGAGACACACAGGTGAGCAAAGTGTGCCTTTGTAACCATGAACCCTCCACTTCTACAGCAGAGGCAAACTGTTTTTGAGATAATTGTAAGAGAATGTGATAAATCCTATTAGAATGATACAATTATTTCATTTTGTTCTCCTAACTGTACTGAAGGGTGACATTATATAACCTATTCATTGACAGCCTGCAGTTCAAGTTCAAGTTACATGAGGCTTTAATGCCAGCTCTACTACCAGCTCCGTGTATGCCTGTCCATAATTACCAAATCTCGTATTACATTCAGTACCTCTTCATCTGTGACGTGGATGTGGGAAATAACACCCATGTCATTGAGATGAATGTCAGAATTAAACAAAATAACACATGCAAATGTTTACATAGAGTGTGGAAAACAGTAAAGACTCAAAATTATTTGCTCTTTTTTTAGACTTTCCACTTCAAAGATGAGATAGCAGCCTTAAGAGTCAGTGCCTTGCCCAGGCTTGCAAAGGCTCATGGGTAGCAAGCTTAGGCCTTGAGCTCATATCTGATTCTGAGCCCAAAGCCCTTCCCTGTACACAAGGAACAGAAGTATTAAAATGACTCAAGCAAGTGTTATGTTAAGAGAGGAAAATGGCTGTTACAGTGTTTTCCCTCATCACATTTAGCAGTGGTGTTTGAAGTTATTCCTACTCTCACCTCTGTGGTTATAAAAGTTGTCAGATGACACAGTCTTTGCCTCTTTGCCATCTATGGAATCTCAAATTCAAATCACAATTTGAGATTGTGTCTAAGGGCTGTGACTAGAGAAGTAAATCTTTTTTCCTCTAACATTCCACATTCCATTATGAAATCCAGCATGTTAATCTCACTGAAAATTAGTTCTTTCATGCTTCAGTTATGGAAATGGCTCTTTTATAAGAACTTAATTCTGTAACCAGCACTGTATTGAAGAATGGAGCTCTAACTCTGAATAAGATAAGTCCTTGCGGCCCTCCCTGGTGGCGCAGCGGGTTGATGCACTGCGCTGAGAAACTAAAGCCACTTCTGCACGAGTTCGATCCCCGCCTGCCCCGGAGGTGACCACATGGCGTGGCAGACCTCTCCTGACCCGCCCGCTGCTCCCCTCGGCAGTGTACTTCGCTGATCTCCCTGTTCTGCTCCCACTCTGTTCATGGTGAATCCTCTCACCCTCCCCATCTCTGGCTTGTACCCTAGTTCTGTATGAATAAATAAATAAATCTTTAAAAAAAAAAAAAAAGATAAGTCCTTGCACTTGGGGAGCTCAGATCCTACAGATGAGGAAACAATTAACATGTAAACAAAATAAATCTGTCCTGTGTTTTTAAGTAATGACAAATACTTTGAAGAGAACAAGGCAGGATGATAAGACATAGAATGAGAATGAAGGGGGCTGATTTGGATTAACAAGGAGTCTCTGAGATAGTAACATTGAACAGAGACCTAAATGAGAAGATAGTCATTTAAATGTGACACAGACAAGTAGGGCCCCAGAGGGAAATAGCAAGCGCAAAGAAATAAGACCTTGGTCTGTTCAAGTGTAGCAAGTAGGGTGGGTGCAATGTAAGCCAAGAAGTGACCAGTACAATGAGACCTCCAGGAAAGGAGGGGCTAGATCAAGAGGAGCTACCCAGGCCTGAAAAGCGAGAGAGGATTTTAGTGCAAAAGTCATTGGAAGCCTAAAAGTTTTTTTACTTGTTGTAAATTGCTTTACAAAAAAAAAAAAAGATTTATTTGTGCATACAGAACTAGGGTACAGGCCAGAGGTGCAGGTGCAGTAAGAGGATTCACCAGAGACAGAGTGGGGAGCAGAGCAGGCGGACTGACGAAGTACACTGTTGAGGGGAGCAGCGGGCTGGTCAGGAGAGGTCTGCCGGGCTATGTGGGTCACCTCCAGAGTGGGGATTGAACTCATGAAGTGGCTTTAGCTTCTCAGTGCTGTGCTTTAATCCTCCCCACCAGGGAGGGCCTGTAAGTTGCTTTGTAAAGTTGTCTCAACTGATGTGTGGAGAATGGATGAAGGGGCAGTCGTAGAACAAAAAAGGCCCTGTGGGAAATGACAGCTACAGTCCTAGTGACACTTGCTGAGGGCTTAGAAAGCACAAGACAAGTTTTTAAGTTTTTCCTAAATTACTAAAGTAATTCTTGTGTAAGATAAAATGCAAGGTGTCTGTATCAGAAATACAGTAATAACAAAGTCTTCATGATTTGAAATAAAGTGACTCTTAATTCAGTCCTAAATGCACTTTGAATTTCTTCTCAAAAGTTGCCTTCCAAAGCCTACATCTTTTGAAATCTAAGCTACAGTAGGGCAAAGAACCAACATTGTTTCATGTGTTTGTTAAGAAAATGAATGACACTAAACCTGGCTAGCACTGCCTCTTTTGCTCTGAGGAACTCTGGATCTCCCACTGCCCACAGATTCACAGATCTGCAGTGCTACTTTTATTCATTTGTTATGTCCTCTCATGCGCACAGTTTAAAGAATATCCATCTATGATCACTTTGCTAGAAGAAAAGATCATTTGTGAACAAAGTTTCACTAAAGAACCTCCACCAGTTACCTCCAGTGATAGAACATTTTGCAAGTTCAAAGGGTGGGTGGGATTACTATAGCCCATCACCCAGCAAGTAAGTGTTATGAATGGAAAAGGAAATACCTCGTCACTAAGAAACTAAATCCTCTAAATTGCTACTGTCTTTGGCGCCATTTTGAAGAAAAAAACCATGAAACTAGCAATACCGACCACAAATTTATGGCTCCTACCCACTTCAAAAACCATTCAAGCCCCAGGCACCCGACATTAACTACTGCAGGAATAAATCTGGTCAATAACTCAGTTGGCCACAGGAAAACCATCATGAAAACAATGAAGTCCATTCTTTACCACTGATGGACCAATAAGTTGATACTGAGATTACTTTTTATAGGCATAAAATCTTCCTCTTTCTTAAAGGTATTAGCATTTTCTCCCTTTGATGATACTAAGACATTGTCTATCTTCACTGTTCTAAAATAATCCTAAACCAAGAGGCTTCATGGAAGGGGCCTGTGAAGTGTTTGAAAGAGAATATAAGTCCCATTAAATTATATTCTCAATGTCACCTATGCATGTTTTCTTAGGGACTAAGATTCATAGTTTGTAGGCACATAAGTGTGTATGCCTTCAAAAATTCAAGATTTAGTGAGTAATCATTCTCTTCTCCTAAGCCTTCAAATTCTACCTTTAAAAATAGATTTTTTTTCTCCAGAGGAAATGCAGATGGCTAACAAGCATATGAAAAAATGTTCAACACCACTTGAAATAAGGGAAAGCCAAATTAAAACCACAATGAGATACCACCTCACCCCAGTGAGAATGACACATATTAAAACAACCAGCAACAACAAATGTTGGCGAGGATGTGGAGAAAAGGGAACTCTCCTGCACTGCTGGTGGGAATGCAAACTAGTACAACCACTATGGAAAACTGTTCGGAAGTTTCTCAGACTGCTAAAATGAAGCTTCTATATGACCCAGCAATCCCATTCCTAGGTATCTATCCAAAAGACACAAAAACACTGATTCAAAAAATACCTGTATCCCCATGTTTATTGCTGCTTAATTTACAATAGGAAAGACATGGAATCAACCCAAATGTCCAAAGTAGGTGACTGGATTAAAAAGATGTGGTACATATACACAATAGAATATTATCAACAATCAAAAAAGATAAACACATGCCTTTTGCAGAAACATGGATGGAGCTGGAAGGAATCATGCTTAATGAAATAAGCATGAAAGAAAAAGAAAAATACCAGATGATTTCACTCATAGCAGGAATATAAAGAACCAGGGATGGGGGATGGGAAATAATAATGAACAACTAGATACCAGAGACATTTTATGGGGGTGGAGTGGGGAATAGGATCAAAAACAGGGGTGGGGGGGAAGTGCACAGGATTATGGTGATGGCACACAGGTGATTTGGTGATGGGAAGCCCACAGGGATTACAACTGAGATGGAAAAAGGCACAAAATGATTATTGAAAATAAAATAAAATATAGTAATTTACTAAAACCTTTAAAAAAAATAGATTCCTTCCAAAGAAGGCAACAGAACTTACTATGTAGAAAATATGACCTGAATAATTTTCAGAAGTAAAGATCCAAAGCCTTTCTGTTGTACCCAAGACAAACACAAAGGCTTGGGTAAAGGGAGTGTGGGGAGCAGGGAGATTAAATAAGTAGAAGCTTGAATGGCATTTGATAAAATACAGGAAGTTTTTGCTTTCAAGGTAGACATAAAATCTTTGTCTTTGGAGTATGTGCAAACTTTTCAGAGACCTCTCCCCCAATCTTTAATTAAATTAACTTTAAAACCAGGAGTTAGGGACCAGCATTTGAATATTGTCAGTTTCTGTGATTTATTGTGTCAACCTGCTATCAAAAAATGTAGATGTTGGATGAATTCATTTCCTCTATAATCTTGTAGATACTTCTTCACTCACACACACATATGCACCCAAACATACATATATATATATATATATATATATATATATATATATATATATATATATGCACTAATAAACATACTTTAAGTGATGTCATGCCAGTCACAGAGGAAAATGTAGCACAAGGTTGCTAGGTGCATCAAGCAATGCAGAAGTAACTCAAATATACCTTCACTGTCTCTCAGAAAGCCTCATTCATCCCATGATGTTAAATGTTGTCTATACAACATTAGACTGCCCTTGTATAAAAGTTATTTGTTCTTGATGTATCTGGGTGATTGAAAAAGCAGTTTCTTTTTGATTAGGAGGCCAAGTTACATCAAGGGAAAAAAAGTTAGGAGTACACTCACTATAGATAGCCATCACTCTCTACACCCTGCCCCATGATATGTTAGCTTGGATCAGTCAGGCAAGAAATGAATCGTGATAACTACATTTGCTTAATTTAGACATAGAAACCAATTTACATCCTTAGGATAGAAATGGACATTTCCTCTAATAGAAATGAACATTTCTACTTCCATAAATATATGGGAAGAGAAAAAAAATACAATTTAGAATTGAAAGAGATAAAAACTTTTTTCCCTCTTGCTGACCCAAAAGCAAGATGGGAGCATATCGTTAAGTTGGAGTAGGAATGATGCTCCCTTGTGGAGAGAAATTAGATCAGCCATGAAACAAGGGGGCAAATGGCAGTGAAGGAATGAGTAGGTCCATGTGCAGAGACTGTTTAGGGCCCAATCAGTGTTGTAGTTTCCTGACTTTGTTCTCAACTTTAACTTTAGGCATCCTTTGGGAATTAATAGATATGGCTGTCCCATTGTAAGGGTGACACAGTACTGAGAAAGGAGATGGGAAACAAACCACATGTAGAAGTGACACGTGAAAGCCAAGTGGGATCATCAGACTTGTAGGCCATCCTCTGGTGCATTGAGTCATGCCTGGATTGCAAATACAAGACCAGACTTCCCCTCGTCACTCAGGATGACTCTTCAGAGATGTAATATTTGAATATGAAAGGGAAAAAGACCCTAACGCTCTTGTTTACACAAGTATTGATTGGAGAAAGTTGTGTGCAACAAAGACCCAGGTCTAGTTACTACTAATAACAGATATTATTGCCTAAGCCCCTCTCTGCTTCCCTAAATGTTCCCTAAAGCATCCTATTCAGTACTGACAGCACATGTCTGGCAGAAAGTGGTCTCAGCTCCATCCATTGACTGATTAAATCATTCACTGTGACTCATTCTTTCACAAAATGGAGCCAGACATTCTGTGGAGTGAGAAACACCAGGGTCCAGAGCCCAGCTCGGCCATTTATTAAATCACAATTTGGGTGATATCGTTTATCTGCTCGTGTGTCAGCTTTCCTCTCTGTAAGGAGACGATAACTGAAGTTGGCTGGACAATTAAATGAGGTTACACTGGCACCCCAAAGACAGACCATTCCTTTTCAGCACTCACTGCCCCCAATAGCACTGAAAGCACTCTCTGTCACCTCTTGCTGTGCCTCTCAGACCACCTGGCTACCATGGGAAGATGAGTTTCCAATTCAGCTGTTCTGAGACTCTGCATTTCTTTTTTATTATTATTGTTTTAAAGATCATTTATGCATACAGAATGGGGTACAAGCCAGAGGTGCCAGGGCAGTGAGAGGATTCACCAGAGACAGAATGGGGAGCAGAGCAGGCAGATAGATGAAGTACACTGCTGAGGGGAACAGCGGCGAGACAGGAGGTCTGCTGTGCCATGTGGGTCACCTCTGGGCCCGGGGATTGAACTCAAACTGAAATGGCTGCAGCTAGCTTGCAGTGATGCATCCTTACCCATTGCACCATCAGGAAGGGCCAGATTCTACATTTCTAATAAGTGCCTGGGTCTACTGAGAATCTACTGAAGACTCTACTGAACAGTGAGAACCTAGAATCACACTATAAGGGCCTTGCTCTAGAATTCATGGTTTGAGCCCAACCTGCCCTTCCATTTCCACCACTTGCCATTTTGTTCAGTTCTCACCCAGAGAATCTTATTCCATTAGCCACTGTTAAAACCTATCTCATATTTCCCATCTCTGCTTTTTCTCTCTTCTGTATCTTCTTAGAATATTCTAAAATTTAATTTCTCATATCCAGTTTGATTGGAAATACCCTCATCACACTTGGCAACTGAGGTCAAATCTTGATAAATCTCTGTTCTTAACACTAGCAGCAACACAAGGAAATCAAGTTTTATTTCAAGCTTCCAGAGCATTTCATACTTCTGACAGAAAGTGGGACACCTTGTGTTAGATTAGCCATGCCTTTACCATGCTTGCTGACCTTATAAACACATCCCCTTCATTTCAAGGCCTATATTTCATTTTTATTTAATCTTTAACCTGTAACAGTACTTGCTGAATAATTGCTGCTTGATAAAGCTAATTAAGATAAATCAGTGTCAGTGATATAGAGTAGCTGTTCAAAACAGAAGTTATGTGCACTTTAGAGAACATACATGGAGATGTAGTGTGTAAAACAACAAATGTATTCAATTCTGGATCTAGATCAGGATCTGAACTACAGATCCGCTGGTGAACTGGTAAAGAATAGGGAAAAAACTCCCAAATATGAGAATCAGTTGAAAATGAAGCCATTTTCCAGTTAGCCAGAGGGTAAGAGACATAAAGCAATATCATTGCCACCCTCAAATTCTTGGATATATGTCACGTAAAGAGAAAGTAGGTTTGTATTCTGTAGCACTGCAATCTGGAAATTGAGCAAAAAGCATGCTAAAGTGAAATCATCCTTGGCACACAGTAGGGACTAAATAATATTATTTGTGTCTCAATATAGATATATATGCATTTGCTTTGGATGAAGTAAATGAGGACTATTGTTGTCATTTATTTTTGGTACATACTTTCTAAGTACCTAGCTGGAAAAAACACTGACTCTGGGTTATCAATCCAGACTGGAAAAATAAATAATTAAAAAGACTCTTCATGAATACTGCAATAATTATCATTGTTAGGAAATTCTACTAAGAAAGCAAATACCAGTATGTACTCTCAGCAGAACAATATTTTGATGGTCATCCTTTGATTGTGTAAGTTCTAGAAGTATAAAACACATATTCTTGGCCCTCCCTGGTGGTGCAACAGGTTAGGATGCAGCACTGCAAGCTGGCCGCAGCCACTTCAGTGCAAATTCCATCCCTGGCCTGGGAGGTGACCCACATAGCAGCTTTGTCAATCTGCCTGTTCTGCTCCCCACTCTGATTCTGGTGAATCCTCTCCTCACCCCTGCACCTCTTGCTTATACTTCAGTTCTGTATGCATAAATAAGTAAATCTTAAAAAAAGAAAGCACATATTCTTGATTCATGAAAAGATACATATGTTAACACAGAGGAGGGAAGGCTTGATTTTTCTCTAAAGTTATAGGTCTCTGGGTCTCTTCAGAATTCTGAGTAGTAAATCTATCACACAGAAAGAAAAACGAGCAATTTACAAAAGCCATTATCATTATGCTGCATAAACTGATCAAAATAACTTATGCAGAGTTACCCAGTAGGCTGTGCTGCAAATTGCTAAATGATACATATTAAGTCAACCTTAGGATGCCTGTCTACCATTATGAAGTTTTGTGATTTATACTGGCTATTAAGAATAGAAAATCTCCAGCTAGGGGAAAATTGCAACTTAGCTAGAGGGGTCCCCTGGACATCTTGAAGACTGAGGGCTTCTCTTGGAAGAGAAGTCCTTCCTATTCAACATCTGCTGAGCTCATTCTGTGATAAACTTCCAAGTATTTCGTGGTTCACATTCATTTCATGACCTAATTACTAAATGCTGGCTTTGCTAATCATCCATGGTTTGAAGTATTTGCTCTCAAGTTCTCTGGTAAACGTTACGTCTTTGTTGGTGGCTGACAACTAAGGAATCACTCAGATGTCTGAAAGGACAAGAAAATCTGAGGGAAACAAAGATATAATTTTTGGCCTTTGTGGAACTGCAAATGTTAAAGAAAAAAAAGTGCTGATGTGACTATCTTACAGACACAGCTGCCATTTTCTTGACCCCAAGGAAATGCTCTTCAGAAAGCTCATTTGTTCTGATACTAAAATGTCTTCTTGTCAATCTCACAAAGCTGTGTTTTCCAACTCGTATGAATGCATTCTTGTGATTTATATATAGCTCTGGCTCTTGGAATGGAATGGTTGGGTGACAATGATATCACTGTTGTTCTAATGTATCAAAGAATCCCTTTATGAAGTAAGTCATTTTAATAGACTTATATATCAAACAAATTGACCCATAAACCATCCTGAAGTACTCTTTCATCAAGGCTTCGTTCTATCCATGGTCATTAGAAACTTTATATAAGAAAAAAAAAAAACCAAAGTCACCTTGAGTCTGGAAAGTTTGTTCTAAATTTCCAAGCAGAAAGAATAGTAAGAGTGAGGTGGAAGGTTGAGAGACATGTCCAACATTGGGTGGATTTTTGGGGACAAGGGCTCCATTTTCAATCTGTACAATAAATTTTGACTGTAAAGTGTACCTTTATTTTTATTTGATTTTCAATTTTAAAAATTTGTAAAATTTTTCAAGATAATTTCAGATTTAAAAAAAGTTATAAAAGTACTGCCAATACATTTACACTCTTTACTCCATGAAAATTAGAATTTTATAGTTTACCTATCTTCATCTAGGTAGATAAATATTTTTTGAGCTATTTGAAATTACATTCTAGTCATTAGAGCCTTTTAAATTTAAATATATCCAGGTGAATTTTTTTTAACAAAAGACATTCTCTTATACAACCACAGTAATCAAAATAAGGAAATTAAAATTAACATAAATAATATCAAATCTGCAGACCTGATCCAAATTTTACCAATTCTCCCAGTATCTTTTAAAGCAAAAGAAAACATACACATTGTATTTTATTGTCATGTCCCTTTGTTTTTTTAATCTGGAACCATTTTTCATTCTTTCTAACCATTCATGTGTTTGATATATCGGAAGCCTCCATATCATTTATTATTTTGTAGACATCCCTCAACTTGAGTTTGTCTGATGTTTCCTCTTGATTTAATTCAGCTATGCAATTTATGGCACAAAGAGCATAGAAATGATGTAGACTTTCCTCTTTTTGGAAATACTTTATTTCCCTGGCCTTTGGATATGATGGTCACCTGGATTTCCTCTATCCTTTCTGACTATTCCACCCTTGTCTTTTATTCTAGGTCTCTAAATGCAAGAGAAGTCCAGAGTACTCTCTCTGCTTGGATCATTTTTCTATCTATATGCTTCATGGGTAGTTTTATCTAATCTGATGGATGTAAGTTTCATTATTTCTCTCTTTACTGGGCTTCATGTCCATATACTCATCCTCTGATGCATATGTCCTGTGGATATCAAAAAAGCATCTAACATTACAACATGGCCATACCAAAACTATTAACCTTTTATCATCATAACTTACTCCGAGGGACTCAGAGTTGAGACCTGAAAAACAACAAACAATAATCTAGGCAAAAATTTAGGGAGGAGGGGAATGTGGGGCAAGGGGAAATGTCCCCAAGTAGGAAACTCCCCATCAATAACCTTTCAAAGATTTCTAGAATGCGATAACTAAAAATTGACCATCACCCTAGAAATATTAATCTAACATTAGGCAATGGGACCATGACACTATCATTGTTAACCCTGTAGTCATGAGGAATCTAATTTTATGAAAAATTTTGCCATGCAGCCAAGTAATTTAATTCAACAACTCACAACTTCATATATACCACCATACCACCTAGGTCGCATACTGTGTAAAAAATGAACATAATTTAAATTATATTGCAAAAATCCACAAGATTGTAACACAATTCATAACTGCTGACACCAAACAAAGGAATACAATGCAAACTAAGCAAACAGACTTTAGAACAGCAGTATATTATTATGTTTCCTGTCACATTTTTTTCCCTGTACACATACTGTTAGTGATCATTTAATAACTAATAGTGGTCTGCTTCATACAGATTGTGTTCCTGAATTAATCAATTAAATTGCACATAATTTATCTTAAAGGAACACAAACTGTGGGAGCAATATCTGTAATTAGCTTCTGCTCCAGTGCTCTCTCTGACAAGAACATCGCTGTCTCATAAAGCAGACCATTTCATTTTTAAAATATGAAGCACTATTATTAATGACGTCTTCACACTTAATCAAACACTGCCACCAAGTCATTTTCACTCATTCACTATTCCTCTAGGGCTACAAAGAAGTCTTATTTCTTCCCCACATGATACAGAAACTGTCATGTTGCTTCTTCATTTGTGTCATCTATCCTGAGCCATGACAACCTGGGTTGGTAAATGGTTTCTCAGCGAAAATGAAGATAAAGAAGTAGGGCAAGGAACAAACTTAGGTATGGTCCCTGACAATGAGATTAATTTTCCCTCTTGCCAGTTTCTTCCTGGTAGTGTAGACTTGTGACGATAAATGACAATTCCACACTAATCTTTTGTAGTACTCAGCATTATCTTTTCCTATCTGTAGCTGGAATTTACATTTTATTTATAACCATGGACTAGCATGTCAATAACAAAATCATCAGATTTGCTCCAAACTCTCACTTGGTCTCATTATTATGATCCCAAACTCAGTAGCTCTGGCCACTTTGGAACTATGTCACCTTCTCATGGCACCTTTCCCATGGCCACCCAAAGCTGATGTAATGCTCTGGTGTTCTCACCAGTTCCTTGAAACATATCTTAACCCTGACATAAGGCAATGTCCTTTCCCAGAAGAGCAAAGTCAAATATAGTTGTTTTGGCCATTCAGCGAACAGAGGTGTTCACTTGTTTGTTTAATAGGCTCAATGAGGAATTCATCGATGCATAGTATTTAAAGGGTACAATTTGATGTACATGACACATGCACATACCTATAAAGGAACCAACTTTCTCAGGGCAATAAACCTAGACATTATCTTCCAGAAGAAGGTGCCGGGGGTGAGAAGATTCACTCGAGACAGAATATGGAGCAGAACAGGCAGATCTACTGAAAGGCACTGTTGATGGGGTGTAGTGGGTATGTCAGCAGAGGTCTATTGAACGGACCTCTAACTTTATCTTCTGTCTGCTCCACTCCCATTCCTTTAGTCTTTACATGTTTCTCTTTCCTGCTCAAACCCTGCATCAGGTCCTTCCTCATGGCACAGGAGTTAAAGTTTCAACATTATCAAGCTATACGCAGCTAATGCATCCTGAGTTTAATCCCTGGCCAGGGAGATGACACACATGGCACAGCAAACTTCTCTTAAGCCACCTGCTGCTCCCCTCAGTAGAGTATTTCAGTAGATAAGTCTGTTCTGCTCCCTACTCTGCCTCTGGTGAATCCTCTCACTTTCTGTACCTCCTGCCTACATCCTAGTTCTTATATGCATAAATAACTGAAATAAATCTTTAAAAATCAAATAAACAAACCTTACTTTATCTCAAAAGTCTTGTAAAATAAACTGAAGAAACTTAAAAATTGCCAATATCTATGAAATGGCTATTTTATTTCAATAACTAGTTCTGTTCTGTTTTGTTCTGTTCTATTCTGTTCTGTTCTGTTGTTAAACCTCTAACAGGGACTAAATTTGTGGGGAAACAGGAAATGCAGAGGTCTTTCCTTACAAAGGTATATATATTATAGAAGCTGTCAGCTGGGAATGGTGCCAGGCTATTTGAGAACAGTTTCTGGGCTCTCACGTGTTTGGAAATGTCAGATTACATGAGTGACTGTTATTGATAAAACTCAGCCTCAGCTGAGGGCACTGAGATCATGGAGCAGAGCTAATGGTTCACCTGGAAATCATTCCCCTGTGTGTTCAACAAAATTCTCTCCCCTTGTCTGTGACTTTCAGGCAAATTACCTTTCAACAGCAGTAGAAAAAGTACCCATCAAACCCAATTCAATTTCTTAAATTGTGACCATTTAAGTTTATGGGACCACATTACAGCTACTATTTCATCTTCTACATTGAAATCATTCGGTTCAAAAAGGGCAGGTACTACCTTGGGTTTTGTTTTGTTTTGCTGGTTGTTGTTGTTTTGTTTTGTTTTTTAATATCGGCTTACTCTAAAGACTTCAGCCTGTCAGGAATTACCCCACATCTGGGAAACAAATGCTGTTCTTTTATTGAGAAGCTACCCCATCACTGACACTTAAACTCTCTCGATCTCATTTGTCCCCATGGAATTTATATGATAGTGTGAATGAAATTATTAAAATAGCGCAGCATTCAACCTGCAAAGGGGATTTTGTACAAGAGAAGCCTGTGGATGTTACATAGGAAGTGTAAGTTGCTATGCGCATGTAGCCTCCATGCTAACTTTTAAAAGACTTCTCACTGTAGTGGAGCACCCCACCAGGGAGTAAACAGGGGCTTAAAAGTTTGAAGGAATAAATGGCCTTAAATTTGATGCATGCCAAGTGAATTTGATGTTATTCTGCAGATAGTCTTGATAGGACAGAATTGATTTCTAAGATGTTTTAAATCCAGCAATACATATAAAAAAAGAAAGATGGAGATGGACATCTATTTAAAAACTATCATAGCAGCCCATGAGACTGATTATAAGATTAAGGAAAAAACAGCAGATAAAAATGGAGCTTCCATGTGACCCAGCATTCCCACTCCTAGGTATCTACACAAAAGACACAAAAACACTGATGCAAAAAGACACTTGCACCCCCATGTTTATTGCTGCTTCATTTAAAATTGGAAAGACATGGAAATAACCCAGATGCCCAAAAGTAGATGGCTGGATTAAGAAGATGCAGTACATATACACAACGGAATATTACTCAGCAACCAAAAAAATAAATAAACAAACACATGCCTTTTGCAGCAACATGGATGGAGCTGGAAAAGTTCATGCTTAGTGAGATAAGCCAGAAAGAAAAGGAAAAATATCGGATGGTTTCACTCATAGAAGGAGTAAAATGGACCAGGCGAGAAAATAAAAATAATAATAATAATGCACAACTATATACCAGACATATTTTATGGGGGTGGAATGGGGAATGGGGTCAAAAACAGTCGGGGGAGGAAAGTGCACTGGACTATGGTGACGGCACGGGTGATTTGGTGATGGGAAGCCCACGGAGATTATAACTTAGATGGAAAATGGCACAAAATGATATAAAAATAAACTATTACATTATTTTAAAAAAAACAGCAGAAATTAAGAATAGGAGATTTTGAGCTGGAGTTTATGGATTTTTGTGATCAACATAGGTATTAAAGTAGAAGGAAATTTTAGTAAGAATTCAAATTTCTAGCTTGGGTGAGTAGGTGTATTGACCAGAAGTATTGGTAAGGATCCCAAATATTTTCCCAGTTTCCTTCCAACTAGGGAGAGAAATAAAAAATATGTTAATAATTATTAACTATGCGTATATGACATACAATAATGATGATTCAAATCATCTGTCTAATCAGACCATCTATATTTATATTATGACTTCTTCCACTTAGAGTTGGCTTGGCTTAGTGGCCTCTTATTTTGATATCTAGGAATCTTACTGAATTTCTGAGACATTCAGTTCTATCAGAGAATAGACAGTAGCCAAAATCACTAAAACAGCTAGTGAGCCAGGAGAAGAGGACAGTTAAACAGAGAGTGAGGGTCTGGTGGAAGTAAGAGGCATTTCTCTTGCTTTCAGATGCTTAGCCAAATATGTATTCCACAGTGAGCTTTGTATTTTATGATAACACTTCCTCAATTTAAAAATGTTAGTAACATAATAAATATTACTGGTCACACCAGAAAAATGTTGACTTGCATGTGATCTTTTATGGATGATTATGTAAAAACCCTGGACTTTTTTTGTTTTGTTCTGTTTTGTTTTTAATCAAAGGGACATATCTAGAAACATCAACTATACTGTGCTTTGGAATTAAATTTGAAATGCTTCATGGACCAACAACATCTGAAGCAGCAGTCAGTTTCAGAAAAAGTGACAGAAAGCATTTGCTGCTGAAATGATCATATCTATTAAAATGTCTCAGTCATGGTGTGCTTTTCCAGTCTTTGTTTATTTAAGTTAGTGATTTGTTGGCTCAAGAATTTTAGGATTTATTTGCTTTAGGAAAGATGTCAGGGAAATGAGAAAACATAATCCTTTGCAACTGACTTGAAAACATCTGGGTTCATAGGACTTGGAATAAATGAAATTTACCTAAAATCCAAACAGATAAAGGTGTGAAACGGGAAGAACAGGAAATGGAAAGGAAGAGAAATTCAAATAACCTCCTTTTCTTAGCTCATAGACGAAAACTGCAAAAAGAATACAAGAATAAAAGGGAGGAAGAGAAAGACTAGGAGAAGAAAATAATTAGCTAATGGAATGTCTGAAGTTTATCTTTTCTTTCTACTTCTCTCTTATGGCAACAACCTAAGAGTAATAAAATAAAAAATCAAACGTATGGAGAGTTTGTAAGATTATTTTACTTCATAGACTATGTTGTTTTATTTCCATAGCTAAGGATACTAAGGAAATTTTAATTCTAAAGGAAATATTCTAAATTTACAATTGTCTCCATAGTCACTAGATAAAATTTATCATTATTTTCACTCCCTCCCCAAATATCAAGACAAAGCTTCTTTCTTCTAGAACTTGGTGTTTTAAAGGCTGAAACTGACGGTGGATTTTTTTTGTTTGTTATGGTGGATTTTTTTGTTTGTTTGTGTAATGAACAAATGAAAATAAATGAAGGAAAGCTACATCTGGTTGTGGTTGTAGATCTAAGCCTCTTTCTCCTCTGCACTAAATAAAGTTGATATTTTGATGTCCGTCTAATTAATTCATTTATCTCTTCTTTATTTTTGAACTCAGAAAGGCAAGAGAGAAATGTTATTTATTGTTTCATAAAATTCCCAATTAGTGACTCAACTGGGAACCTTGATAGATAGTCGCAAGTACTGATATTCAGAGACTGAAATACCCATGGAGACTTGAAGGTTATTGGTTCAATCAGGGCAGGAAGATTAGGCCTTAAGCTTCAGAGTTTCATAAACTCAAGTCTCTCTGGTTTTTGATCTTGGTAATTTGTAGCAGCTTCTGTGGTGATTAGGCAGCTGTTTCTTAACAGGCATGAACTGTGGGAGTTTCTGCAAATAACTCTGAAATGTTTTTATGGTCATAGATTGGCTTTAGCAGTGATTATATCAACATTTGTTCATTTGGGTGCACAAATATTTAGTAAAAACCTACTAAGTGCTAGACACTACTTTAAATTCTTGGAATGCATCAGTGAACAAAGAAAAAAAGAATAGGAAGAGGATTACAAATTCTAGAGATTGGAGGAGAGCTTCCAGTGTGTATAAAGTGACTTGGTTAGGTTAGGACACAATGGAAAGATCATGTTAGATCTGAAGAAGGAGCTAGAAGGAGCCTTGCAGCTTTGAAGGAAGGAAAGTGAGATAATATGCCAGACATAGGAAACAATTTAAATGAATTACAAAAAGGTGTAGCCAACAAGAAGCAAGGTAGTTTGGGGGGCTGAGGCAGAATAAGCAAGAGGAGAATCTTGGCGAGATAAAGGAGGGGCAAAGAAGAATACAATTTAGGGACTTGCAACAATTTTATAGATTTTACCTAAAACGTGGAGTTACTCAAGCATTTCATCATCTAAATTATGATTTTAAAAGTTTGTTGTGTAAGAATAGTACATAAGTGGGAGTAGGGAAACCAATTAGAAGAAACTCCCACATATATCACAGATGTGAAATGATGGTATGTTGGATGGACTCAGGTAATGAAAATGGGATTAGGTTAAGGGGTAGCCACTTTTGGAATGTTTTCAATGAGTCAACAAGATTTCCTGATGTTTAGGCTATAAGAATGGGGGAAAGAGAAGATTTAGAGATGATTCTGAGATATTTAACCTGAAAAACTAAGAATAGAGTTATTATGATTTAATGAGGTAAAGTACGTTTGGGAGGAAGGTCAGAAGTTTAATTTTGAACATGTTAAGTTTGAGATGTTGATAAGAGATCTAAGTTGAAGCGTTGTGTATGATTCTAGAGTTTAAGAAAAAAAAAATGTGGGTCAATCGATTAATGGAATGCCAAGCAATGACATTGAATGTGATACAAAAGAATCAAGAAGACAGTCTACCTAGAAAAAGGAAAACAAAATCCAAGGATTGATCAATCATAATATTTCTGGGAGAAAAGTAAAAGCTTTTTAATCTAAGGGAAAACTTACATCATAAAAAGGAGAGTATCTGTTTCTAGCTCTGTGAGTAGGTGGGATGGTGTTATGCTACTTATGTTGCTTTAGAACCAGAGCTATACACCAGAGAATTATTTCACCTTAGAATTGTCATGCCAGGCATACGCAATCAACCTTAGCCTGGTTGCCCCAAATCTCTCTTCACTTTGTTTTAGGTTACAGGTAGTTCAGAGAAGAACCTGTGGGACTATATATTCTCCCCTAGGTTACATCAACCTAAAGTATCCAACAACAATCTCTGTCTCTGTCTCTGTCTCTCTCTCTCTAACATCTCAAAGTGTATGCTATAAAAACAGATCTATGAGCCTTTGAAACCAAGAACAAAAGAAGGATTTCAAGATGTATTATTTTATATATGATTAAATCCAACATTATATGTTAGGATAAACCACGTTTTATACAATTTGCATAGTCCTTTACTATATGATTATTCTTTACTGTAGTTAACTATCCAGTTGTTAAGGAAGATTAGTAAAGCCCCACTTTGGGGCTGATATGGGATTGCTATGAGCATTCTTGAACATGTGTTTTAGTGAGGTTATGTTTTTCATTCCTAAGGAAACAATTGAGTGGGATTGCAAAGGGTATGTCTATGCCAAGTGTTAGTAGATACTGTCAGTTTTCCAAGGTGTATATAACAATAAAGGCTAGAAATTTAGAGATGAAAAATCACAACAGCCTATGGAGAACCTATGGCAGTTCTTACAAGAATCTTTGGAACTTAGACTTTAAAATCATCAGTAGCAGCTTTTCTTCATGACTTGCTCTAAGAGGTTATCCAACTGAAGCACAGCTAGCAAAGGAAAGGAAATGGCCCTAGATAACAAGTGTTCAGAGAACAAGGAAATTCATTGCATAGCAAGAAGCAGTGATAGCAGACATGTGGAGGAGAGCTAAAACTACTCCTTTCCAGAGTGGAAGTTCTGTCAACTGATGATAGCCTCATTCAGCATTGGAAAAACATTAGATTCAAGGGCAGTTGGACACTAAGAAACTCTGAGTACATGACATACTACATCCCATGGCAGGGATGTAAAGATTGGACCACATGGTGGGTGTGACAACACACTACTCAGAATCCCTGCAGATAAGAACATAATATCCAGCTGCTAGGAGGGTTTCAGTGGGGGGCTGACTGTCAGCAGCCTGCCCCTTCATGGACTGCCTCAGATGCAGTCACCTGGCCAAGGTTACCTCCTTCTCTGGGTAACAAATGCTATGATCCATCAATGTGGTAGTAGAAGGTTCTGATCATCTTGGCCCAAAATTCAGGACAAATTGTGAGTTCTTCTTGCTCCCTCTGGAGATTGACTAATGCTAACTTGTCTACATCACAGCTCTGTTTCTTCCTCTGTCTACTCCTGTTTCTCCTCCAATTTCTCCTCCAATTTCATGTGCATTAAGCTTCCAGAAATCTCATTTATGAGACAGAGACGAAACTCTGTTTCAGTCTGCTTCCCAGGAAAGTCACATTGAAGGACCACTTTCAACAAAAGCAGGAATATTCCCAACACCCCTTCTTCCAGTTCAGAGTCTCTTTAAATAATAGCCATACAATCTGAGACTTATTTTTAAGTTATTTCCATTACAGGTGTCACCAATTTAATGAGAGATCACCAGGTCCTAGGGGCTAAAAGTACTTCCATTTGTCCCTTTGCATCTAGATAAGATGTCTGAGTCTTTGGCTGAGACTGAAATAAACAAGGCATTGTGAGGAAGATTCGGACTTCACTTTAACTTAAAATGGCAAATGGATTTAACTTGAAGTCATTGATTTCATGTACAGGATTTAATAATAAGAAGGAGATTATAATATTCAAAGAAAGAACATTTTAATACTGCCTCTACTGTATTATTTGTACTGCCATTCATGCTAATAAAATGGAGCTATATATATTAGCTAATGGAGCTAGCAATGACGTGAAAAGGATTTAGAATAAGCTTATTGAGTGTCTTATTCTGAATCATTCTAAAGTCTTTTCTTAGTGAAAACTAACTTGCTTACTGGGAGAAGTAACCTAGTAAAATGAAAGCAAAATCACTTTACTAAACATTTATCATTGCCTTCTCAATGGGTTAAGACAGCAAAGAGGTACTTAAGCATTAGCAAGAATTCTTTAGATAAGTTCCACATCCACCCTCTCCCAAGAAAATTCTGTTCAAATTCTCTGTCTCTGTCTCTCTGTCATCCTATTCATTTTCTCCACATCTACTGCCAATGGAAGAGTGACATTTCTAATGGAAAGAAAATCAGCACCCGCATGGCTTGGCCCAGTTCCACGTGGTCATGGCCAAGAACTGCATCTGAAGCAAGCATAGAAACCCATAGAGGGAGTTGTTCTGGGAAAGAATTTCACTCAGTAGACCCAGATTTATCACTCGTGAATGGATTATCTCAAAAATCAAGGTTTTGGAAACCTCTGTGATTAGAGGTACAAAAAGCTTGCCAACGTTAAAGCAAATATCACTTTGATTCATGTGTGTCAACTCCTCAAACACTCTGAACTTGGAAAGCTAGAGAGGGGAATTGTTAATGGAAAGGAACACTGGAGGTGTATCACAGAGGGCTCTAACTTATGAACTAAGGTTTTGTTGTTGAAAAGGATTTTAAAACTACTTGAGGTCAGAAGGGAATATTATTGTTGTGAAAGAGGTATTCCACTTCAAATCTCTGACTTTAGGTGGCACAATTTGTATCTCAAGTTTTCTTTTGTATCTAAGGCATAAATAGTAAGCATGTGTGTAGTTCATTATTCCTCCTGCCAGTGCAGGCTGGCAGCTATAGGGACTTTAAATTTCATGCAAGAAGAGACTGTTGAGTTTAAAAATTTGGTCCTAAGACATGAAGTAAAGCATCTATTCCTCAAAGAAAACTTCAGTTTTGTTTTCTCTCTCTCTCTCTCTTTTTTAAGATTTATTTATTTGTGCATACAGTATGGGGGTACAGGCCAGAGGTGCAGGGGCAGTGAGAGGATTCACCAGAGACAGAGTGGGGAGCAGAATAGACAGGCTGAGTGAAATACACTGCTGAGGCGAGCAGTGGGCAGGTCAAGAGAGGTCTGCTGTGCCATGTGGGTCACTCTGGGGCTGGGGATCAAACTTGTACTGAAGTGGCTGCAGCTAGCTTCATAGTGCCGTGCTTCAACCATTGTGCCACCAGGAGGGCCCTCTTTTCCTTTTTTAATATGTTTTATTATCTCCTTTTTTTTAGTTTTTTGCTCTTGTAATTTTTTAGCCACAAATTGTATTACACTTTTTCCTACCACTATTCTTTGTGCCCTATTATCCTGTTTCTTTGGATAACACCTACCAGTTTGTGAAAGTGTTTTTTACATTATGGGATTATCTACTATTCAAATGTCCACATTTGGGGCTTTGTTCACGTATATAGAATTTTGTCATTGACTTCTAATGAGAATATTTGCCTAAAGACTATTAGAAATAGGTTAACTGCACAAAGAAGAAACTCCTTGTGTTCCCATCAGACAAGTGCCAGAAGCCATGCCATGAAATGTGCAACCAAAATGGTTGGAAAAGCAGCTTTTGGGCTTGTAATTAACCACTTGATAATTGTTTGGTTTGTCAAGCCTGTGTCGACTACATGCATATTGTGGAAGCTCTTATGGCAACTCTAGTCAGATCTTTGGCCTTTTTGGTTTTGGTATTTAGACTACTTCAACTGAAGGTTTCCTGAAGAAAGACAAATTGGAGACATATCAATTCATCAATTATACAATTATACAACAAACATAATGAAAGTGTGGTGAAGAAAGTGATGTGAAGATTTCCTTGCATGATTTAGAATCATAGAAGTTATAATATAGTAGAAGCTATAAGTTTCTATCTTTGAACAGCATCTCTTAATATACAATGCTCTCCCACATCTGGCTGACTATTTCATTTAATACAAACAACTGCACTGTGGGGGAAATATTGTCAGTGACATCTGCAGATAAATGACCCCCAAGAAGATTTATATGCATCTACTTAATAAATAGTAGATCTTATACTTAAACTCTTGTTATAATAAAGCATGAATGCATTCCAAGAACCAGAGTAATTATGTTAAATGTAATATTCATTCCTCTAATGTACCATGTCTTCAATATGCATATACTGTGCCAAAGCATTTAATGAAAGACAAACATCAATGGATATTAAACACACCTAATCAAAGAAAGGGTGAAGAAACCAAATATAGCAAAAAGAGTAGTGGAGTTGGATCCTAGGCTCAGTCTAGGAAATTGAATATTGTCAAATTATTCTCTTGCTCATTTCTGCTCGTAACTCTGATGGCTTCATTTTCTATCCCTGAAATGGTGACCTGTGGCTGTCAGAGTCCTCTGTATGACCTCTGCCCCAGCTTCACCACAAAAATCAGTTTGCTTGTTTTTTTCTCAGATCCTGTTTAAAAGATCTATGTGAAAACCTATTTGCTCAACTTATACATAATCATTCCTGAGCAAATTACTAGTGGTCCGTGGGGCATCTAAGAACATGGAGACATTTGTGACAACATCGTTTGAATAGTTAAAGGAGTTACCATACCAGTCTGTAGCAGATTAGCCTGAACTTCTACCTCAGTGGCCACCAGCATCATGAATCACCATCCCTGGGCCTGTTATCCAGGGCTGGAAGGAGGGGTGGGGGAGACAAGTCATGTTATAAGGACTGAGTCACCTATATCTTTGTAACAACCCTTTTTATGAAAGAGGAAACTGAGCCCAGATAAGTTAAGTAACCTGCACAGAACCACAATAATAAGTGAACAAAGAGAATTCCAATCCAAGATGACAGTCCTCTACACATCAGCACTATCCATTAAAATCTGCTGGGGAACAGGAAACAGACAGCAAAAATCTCTGGGCAGAGCAGAGCAGAGATTGTCCATTTGTCCTGAAGCTGGTATGTAGTGGTTGAGCAACAGGGGTGAAGGGGCCTTTGCTGCTGGCCAACAGTGAGATCTTGCACAATTGCTTGATACCCCCTAGCCTGTTTCCTTGTTTTCCAGAGAATAGACCCAACAAATATCCCTGGAGCCTGTTATGCTCTCCAGCCAGCTGCATCCCAAGCCCAGGTTGGCAGCAACTCCTTCCCTAGAGCAGAGTCCCTAGGTGAACTGGAGACTGTCCTCAGGTCTGTGCCGAGCTCGCCTCCCTGGGAGGAGCTAGATAATGTAATTTCTGGGCCAGTGTGTGGCCAGTTGCTCAGTCCCATTGTGATAAAACTGTGAATCAGGGTTATTGGATCTCAAAAAATATGATGAGGCAGATGTTTCTCCAGGATGCTCATTCCAGAAAGGCCACAGAGGAACCATTGCATTTGTTTATTCCAGTTATGACATCGTTCGGATTCTTTTATCCTTTTTCACAACTCATGCCCTCACCCATCCCTCAACTCACACATGCTCCAAAATAGGTCGGTGTGTCCTTGTCTTCTTGGGCAAACCCCTATGTCAGGCAAGTGCAGAGCCTAACAGCAGGTCCCCTTCTAGCCCCTTCCCTCTAGCAGGGGCAGGTGAGGGGAAGGGCTGGCTGCAGAAAGACAATTTTGATGAATTGTCTGCCTCTGCGTAAGGCATATGCTCTGTTAGTGAAGCTGATTAACTAAATTCACTTAATCGAAAGTGGGTGCTTTTTCTTTCAGATAGGACTGAAAGAATCGAATAGGAAAATCCTCCCTCCACAGCATTGCCCTGCTGGATGTGTCACTAGAAGTCACATCAAATGCTCTGAAGGTGCTGAATATATTTTTCGATTGCTTTTTAGCTTTGCAATTACCAAGGTCTAAAAACTTTGATTTGACTTCAGTAACTCGCAGTGCAAGCCACCTGCCAGCTCACACAAAGCAATCTCCACAATGCCTGTGGGATGGAACGGATTGTGAAGGAGCAGAAGGATAGGAAAGTGGTATGTTTTCTCGCTTCTCCAGTGTTCTAGTTTGTCACTCATTTTCATATCCTATTTTTAAATGCTATCTAGTGCATTTCCAATTCTGCATGCAGTGATTGTTTTTCAATTTCAAAGCTCTGCAAGGCCACATTCAAATAGGAGTAGGGACTATTTCAGTTTAACTCTGGAGATCATGGAAATGCAAGAGATTTTTGTTTTCCTCATTGCCTGTGCATTATTCATCATTCCCTGCTCTTTCACAGAATTATAAGAATCTGTCTTTCACCACTTCTCAAATGCCAGTCTGAGGCTTTAATTGTGTTTCTGTTCTGGTTTTCCTTGTGTGAGATTTTTCTTTGCTGTTGTTAGTTTTTGTTTGCCATCTTTTTTTCATTTAGTCTTCCTTCAGTTTTTTTTTCTTAGACAATCACCCAAATGTTTGTATTCATCTAGAAATAATAACCCATATACTCAATAAAAGCCTAATCTATTGACAGATGATTTAAAGAGAGGACATATATTCTAAACTGTAAGTTTTTAAAACCAAAATAATGGTGCCCACTGGTCGGACAGAAAGAAAAAAACTATTGGCTTTGAAGGCTTTGAAGCAAGTTTTTCTCACCCCAATTTATCCCATTTGACTACCTTGAGCTCTTGTGAGTGTTTATGGATCTTTGAGGACAACACAGCCCAGATGAAGTCACAGGATCTTTTAGCCTCTGGCAGCTGCGGATTTCCCCAGCTTTTGTACCCAAGGTCTATGAGTAGTCATCCAGATATGCTTTTGTTCTCCCCAGACCTGGGTGGATCTGAGAAAAGAAGAAGTGCATCAGGAGATGAAGCTTTCTGCATGCCACACACCCGATTTTGCCCAAATCTTAGCCACCAGCCAATTTACAGGAGAAGGCACTATGACCTGAAAATTACATGACTATCACTTAGAGGGTGTACAGGTCAGATAGAGGATGAGGATGCTCATCAGAGCAGGGATCGCAGAGGCTACTGGTGATCACCTCTGCAATGTCATCTGGGAAGAGAGATGATGAAGAGAGGTCTATTCTTCCCATTGCCCACTCAAGGGGACCACGGTGAGGAGTCACCTGACATGAGGGCAAAGGACTAGGAAGAATTCTGCTTTGAGCAACACTGAAAAACACAAAGGAGAAAGGACAAGCAAGAAAACAACCCATCCCTCCAACTGATGATAATTTAAGACGCTTAAGATTTCACTAGTAAGAATGCATCCTTCCACTTCTCAAACTTCCTTGGACAAGAAGGAAGGTCCAGAGTAGGACATTCCTGGATCTACAGAGGAAATGGACCAGTTTGGGAGTGAGTCATTCACACACCCAAGGATTAAACTTTGAGACGCTTCTCTCAGTTGCCCACTGAGGAAGAGAGAATAAAGACAAATCAAACAAGAGTATCCAAAATAGTACTTGCTAGACAATAAGCTTGGGACACCAGGAAGGAAAGGGAAGATAAGAGAAATGATGTGATTGGCCCAGAGTGTGCAGCAAACTGAGGAGAGAGACTGGATAAAACACAGATCTCCTGACTTTGAGCCTGGAGTTTGTTCTTGAATTCTTTGGAATCCAAGCATTTTGTCTTATGCTGGTTCTTGCAGTAATATTTGTTATGTTTGTATGTTTCTGTTACTTGATAGCGGTTGAAATAACTGTGGGCCTGGGATAGGACAGATTGGACTCCAGTTTTAGCACTTACAAATGTATGTGACTGAATTAAGCATTCTCCATAACTGACCTCAGTAGTAGTTCCTTACCTGTCAAGTGGTGTTGTTGCTAGAATTAAATAATTTATTTGATCACACCCAGGCATTATTCACCAAAGTGTATTTTGTGTCTACTTATTCCAGAGCATGTGCTCAAGTTCTATGGATAAAAGAGTGAACTGAAACCATGTGCATAAAATAGTGAATAAAAACCATGTTGGCCCTGGTTTTTATTCCAATGAAGAAAACAGATAAATAAGCAAGATGTTTTGAAGATATTAGACTTAGTGAACACTCGCTGCTGTACTGGATTTAAAGAGGCAGACTAGAAGTAGTATTTTTGGGCCTGCTTTTGCTTTATGCAGGAGAGCCAGAATGAGCTAGTATGAGAGATTATTTCTTCTTTGTTCACAGATTTCATTTTTTTTCTTTCCAGTGGATTAACAGAGCTTTAAACCTCAGCAGGCAGACATTAGAACTTATTGAATGGATAATATGCATTTCCTAAATTCCTTACACAGAAGACCGCAGTGAGTCAAGCTTTCAAAAGTGCCTGAAGATGGACTGACACCACGTGACAGTTGCACTGGTGTTTTTGGACCAGTTCCACAGACTGTTGGGTAAATAATACAAGTTGTCTAAATCACATTGCCGCTGTGTTAACAAAAATAAGCCATCACTGCTCCAGAGGAGTTCAAATAATCTGATGCAAGATCATTTCTAAATGATCTAAATACTCTGCAGCTTTAAATTAATCAAGTGAAGTGGACCCCAGAGGAGGACAGGTTTGTGGGCCTGAGGAGATAAGATAAATGAAATATATGACTTGGTAGAAGTTTATATTAGTTAAGTGTCCTGGCTTACAATTAGCTGGTGTCAACTTACACATATTTAATAAGTTTTTAAAAAAAAAATGAGGAAGGACAGAATAACTTCTTCAAAAATATTACACAAATGCTTCACAGAACCTAAAAGTCAGAGTGCATCTAGGTTTTAAGGAGGAACCGAAATTAGGAGAGGGTATGCTGTGAAAACCCAAAAAGTTTCACGTCTGTCTTTTTTCCTTTCAAAACTACCTGCTTTTTGCAAATTGACCTTCTCGGCTGCCTGTTCATGGACAACCTCACAGCTTTCCAGTTTCCTGGTAGTCTTCTGGTTGCACATAAAGCAGATTCCCTGTGTCCAGGTTTTTGTTTTAACTACCCGGGATAGTCTCACTAATGGCTTGGGTCATCTCCCCCACACACCAGGAAGTTTTGGTAGTGGGTGACCTGCAGCCCGCGTATGTAAGGAGGTATTTTCAGCAGGATATTGGCTATGAGCTGGAAAGACAGCACTGAGTCTACTGGAAGTAACCTTGACAGGATTCAGACATAGAGAAACACACCTGGGAACAGAATCAGGACACACTGAGCTGATGTTAGAGACATTCATTCCCTTCTGCATTCACACGCTGGAAAAAAAAAGACTAACAGAGATGTGGCCTGTTTTATGTTGATTCAATTTACCTTATAATTTTTTTATTTGAACAAAATACTCCTATTTTGGCAAGATGTGTTGCAAAACAAATTTAAGAAAAAACCAGTTTTAAAAACCAAGATAGACTGTAATTCTTTGGTCTTTCTATTCATACCTTGTACAACAAAGGAATTCAGTAAGTGTTGCAAATTTCTGTGCTTATACAATGTCCTCAGTAGAAATCAGTGAGTAGAGGAGGTAATTGAAAAGTATCATGGGGCTAATATGAGGTTAACATTACAAATTTAAACCCGTTATTTACAGAATGGGTTACATAACACATTCCAAGATGCCTGTGTACATGGTGACTTTGGCTAGTTCCTGTTTTCAAGGAAGAATTATTACAGATTATTTTTGTTATAATCGTGATGAAAGACTTACAATTTACAAGTTTTCGTTAAAAAAAAGAAAATCTAAAATTTTATGGTTAAATACTATAGTACTGCACACTATTTCCACAGCTTGTTAATTCATAATAACTTGTGTTTAGTATCATATTAAAGGCCCGGGGTAGTACTTCAGTAAGAAGTTGGGTTAACTGTTTAATCCAAACTGGCTGGAGCCATCTTCAGGCATACTTCCACAAAGAAAAGCAAAAGGAAATTATACAAAATGGATCTTTCTTTCAGTGAAGAATACAATTACTTTGCTTGAGGAGTTAATTAACTCAATTCAAGACAGGGAAGGATGGAGGTTACAGGCAATGTTTAGTCAACACATTATACAGCAGGGGCTTCAAACAGCAACTTACTCAGGGCAACCCAATCAAGTAATACCTTTCCATACTTTCTTTTGAAAAAGATATTTTAAAAATTAAGGACTTACATGCCTTGTTAAAAGTGACACAGAAATAGGCCCTCCCTGGTGGCGCAGCGGGTTAAAGCACTGCACTGAGAAGCTAAAGCCACTTCCGCATGAGTTCGATCCCCGCCTGCCCCCGGAGGAAACCACATGGCGTGGCAGACCTCTCCTGACCCGCCCACTGCTCCCCTCAGCAGTGTACTTCATTGATCTGCCTGTTCTGCTCCCCACTCTGTCTCTGGTGAAGTCTCTCACTGCCCCTGAGTCTCTGGCCTGTACCCCAGTTCTGTATGTACAAATAAATAAATCTTTAAAAAAAAAAAAAAGTGACACAGAAATAAATGTCATTTGAACTCAGTACAGAATTTCTTCAATGTGGGGAGGGCCTCCCTGGTGGCACAGAGGTTAAAGATACAGCACTATCAAGGTACTGCCAGCTACTGCAGCATGACATCAATACCCAGCCAGGGAGGTGACCCACATGGCACAGCAGACCTCTCCTGTCTCACCTGCTGCTCCCCTCAGCAGTGTACTTTAGTAGATCTGCTCCCTACTCTGTCTCTGGAGAATCCTCTAATACCCCACCCCACACCTCTGGCCTACACCACAGTTCTTGTATGCATAAATAAATAAATCTTTTGTAAAAATGAAAGCATGTGATTATTCAAAATCTTTTCATTCCTAAATTGCAACTCCTACCTACCTTCCACTTTTAATTCACATTCATATTTGGGCACAAAACTGTAACGTCATGTATTTAAAAGGGACTCCCCCAACCTATTCAAAACTGTTAAGAATTACAGTTGACCATTGAACAACATGAGTTTGAAGAATACAAATCCCTTTTCTTTTCCAATGATTCCACATTCAAGGATTCAGTCAAACTTGCATGTTGATGAGTTTAATCTGTAGATCCAGAACCCAGTTGATATCAAGGACTGACTTATAAGAGAGATGAGTATTTTCTGTTGGTCTGGACAAACCCAGTGGGAGAAGAAATGTCCCGATGGATACCACAGGACCAATATAGTTAAGTTTTGGAGAACTTAAGTTTTGGAGAAGTCAAATGGTATATTTGAATTTTTTGACTGCATGGGGGTCAATGACCCTAACCCTTCTCCATTGCTCAAGAGTAAACTCTATTACAAGGATCAGGACTTAAGAGAAATTATTAAAAAAAAAAACTTAAAACACTTTACTCTCTAGATAAGCAAAGTGAATCATCAAATGCAGATAGATTTCTCAGCATCTTACAAAGAAGGATTATGGCAGAGCTTCGGGAATAACCCATTTATTTATATTCTATCCCTTAAGGAAGATGGATAAAGATCTGAAAATAGTTCTTTCATATTGACCGTTGGTTGTATTGATGGCCCCAATGTGTCCATGGTTAGTATCCCACTAACAGTGGCCACTAGGCTATGGAGAAAGTTTGGTATGTCAGGTTCAACAGAAGTGACCCAGCAGATATCTCATTGAATGAGTATTCTAACCTATTAGTGTTCCAGGCAGAGGAGGGAATTTCTACAGTCCCAAAATAAAGTTTTTATAGGGGATTTCTTGCCCTCATTCTTAAAGTATTTTTATCTTTTTTTTTTTTTCAGTAGATAAGAAAATGTATTTTAGGGAAGTCTCTTCTCTTCCTGAAACCCAGAGTGAAGGGACTGTTCTGAGAATCCATGGTCTGCTAAGAGATTGGCATCTATCTTCTATTTTGAAGAATAGAACTTTCATCATTAGAGTGAATAATCCTGGAAATTCATTTCCAAGTTCTAGTTAAGAGACCTTGGACATCACTCCTCTAATGTTTCAAGTCTTCGCTTAACTTCATGTAAAATGAGAATTATAATGGTACATGCTTAATAACATTGCTAATGGCATTATAGAGATAGTGCATGAAAATGGTGAATTCCATTTCATACTCTCAATAAATAAAAGTTTATGTCCTTCTTTCACTATCAAAGATGTTTTTGTCATATTCTTTCTCACACGTCAGAAATACTTGCAATGGTTCTTAGAATTTATTTACCTTGAGTTAGCAGATCTAAGCAAAAGGATAAATTCTAAGGAGTCAGCAAGTATAAAGGGCAGTAATGTTCATATAAGGTTTATTGTGCCCAAGAATCAGGGTTGGTGAAAGATCTCTTGAGAGAGAAGAAATAATTGTCAAAGAGTCAAATAGAGCTGGTTTCTGTCGTATGAGCGAGACATCCTTGTCTCCCTCAAGATTGTTTCTTGAGGTCCTCCTTGTGTGGTGATGTGTTGGTCTTTTATTTAGGACTGAGCTTGGCCTCCTCAACCTTTATGAGCAGATATTCATTACTTCAATTCAGCTACTTACTAGGTCAAGGATACACATTTTATTGGTGTCACAGGTTTAGTACATTGAAGATATTTATTGAAGAGTAATCTTGATCTATCTCTGGATATCTACCATTCTTAGGTCAAAAATAATATATACTTTTAAAGTGAAAGACTGCTTTTACTACAAGTAAAATCTCTTTTACTTCTGTCTTAGACAAGCTCTGACAGAATGAACTCACAGAATGAGCAATCCAGAGTTCCCATGGGGTCAAAGTAAGGTTCACTTTACTTAATTTCAACATCTGTACTGGTCCCTCCTATTCTCTGTCCTAATCCTTCTTTATGGGTTTTTCTGGAAAGTACTTTCTAAATACATCACCTTCACCTAAAACCTCACCCAGATGTCTTCTTCCAGAGAACCTGAACTAACAAATGCATTATGCAATTTTGATGTTTAAAGATTCAAAATGAAAAGCTCTGAAACTCAGAGAAAATTCATACTGTTCTATTGGTTCTCAATTCCATACCTCTTTATTATCTAGTATTTATGCTAGCCAAATTATAATCACTAGTATTAAACCATACCCCATCTTTGGTAATGAATGGATGTAGTATTTACATCTTGAAACACAGACCTGCCTTCTCAATACATAGACCTTGCTCAGTTCTGAGTCTAATCCATCGTGCAGAATTCATTTAAACCTGCCATTGCCCATAAGGCGCATTAGAAAGATTCCAGCTGAGTGAGTGATAAGGTCTTAGGGCCTGACCCCAGTTTGCCTTGCAAGTCTCAGCTCCCCTCTCCTCCCTTCCCTAGTCTACCCCAATATATTAGGCACTTATTTTTCCCTGTTACCAAATATGTCAAACTCCCTTATACCTCAAGTCATTCTTTCTTTCTCCACTGCCTGGATCTCTCTTTCCAGAGAGACTTAGATAAATGAATGGTATGAACTTTTGAGTGCTCTACTTCAATCTGGCTTCTTCCATGTGGTCTACTCTCACCTCCTTGTCTCAAGCACTCTATCTCCTGACCCTATTTTATTTCCTACCAACATTTATTACTATCAAAATCATCTCAATATTTACTTTTGGGTATTGAATTTCCCTAATAGCCCTGAGATCAATCTGTCTGATCTCCTATGAGAATGGTACCTAGAATATTGTACCGGCTTCACAATCATTTCTTAAATGAATATTGAATAATTAAAATGTGGTTTTGGAAATAAGAGCTCTTTGTGGTATTTATCATTGGAACTAATTCTTAAAAAACTCTATCTGTAATTCTTCTCTATGATACAGATATCGACGATGCCTTGCCATGTAAGGTGAGCACAAAAAATAACATGACTTTCCTGTAGTCACAAAGCCAATATGTAGCAAATTTAATGTGTTTATGAGCCATTTTGAAGATCTCTGAATGCCTATAGCATGGTGACCATTTTTTTTTTTTTTTGCATTCAATTCAAGTCCCAAATGCCCACTCTCAGGAGAATGGATAGCTATGTTACAGTTTACTTATAAATTAGAATATGATGTAGAAGTCTCACAGAACAAAACACTGCTACATACAAGATGGATGAATCACACAGGTGTTATGCTGAATGAAACAAACTAGATACAAAAGACCCCACTTATATGATGTTCAAAAACAGGCAGAGAAAAATGATGATTATATAATCATCAGAAGGAAGGCTCCTTCCAGAGCTGGAAAGAGCCACACTGGATTCTCATTTGAAACTGAAAATGTGTAAGCATGCACTGTGGGAAAAGTCTCAAAATGTACTCTTCACATTTGTATACTTTATGTATGTTGTACTTTAATGAAGATTCGACACTGAACAAAAATTAAAGTGTAGAAAGTCAAAGTATGCATAGAAACAATGGGATACAGCAACTGTAATCAGGGTGGCATGGAAAATTCCCAAAATGTGGTACCCATAGTTCTAGAAGGCAGAGGAGAGCATCAAGATGGAAACTCAGTCATCTCTGTGGCTGACAGCTGACAGGAAGATGGAGTAACCCCTGCCATCTGTCTGAAACCTAAAAAAAAAAAAAAAAAAAAAAAAAAAATGAGCTGTGTAAAAAATTAGAGAAGTGCCTTGTTTTCTCCTGTCTGTTTTGCCTCATTCCCACTTCTTGAATTTAATGAAGCACTTTCTTCTCAGTTCTGGCTTTTCTCCTGACTACCATACTTTCTCTCAAACAGCAAGGACAGAAATGCCCATCAAAGTCGAATCTAGTTTGGCAGGAATATAAGTTTGTTTTACTGCTGTTTGTCATGGAATTTTCCTACATTAAAAAGATTACAGTGAAGACAGCAGTCTTTTCCTTTAAAAAAAAAAAAAGTCATAAAAACGCCAAGTCATTTGTGCATGGAAATACCCAAGAGAAAGAAGGGGGCTGCGTCAGTCTTTATTAAAGAAATACCTGCTCTATGAGAAGTAATTTGAGGTCTGATGTTTAGGAAGAAAGTCCATGTGGCAGGCTGGCAGGGGGGAGGCATAGTCACTCCGCCTCAAAATGACCTCAGGATCCTAAGGGGCCAATTAGAGATAGGTGATCTCCTTGAAAAGCTTTTAAAAATGGCATTTCTGCAAATACCAAATCAAAGGACTAGACGGTTTTGCCAGTGAATGGAGCGGAGCGCGTCAGGCACGTTGGCATGCCGAGCAGATGACGTCATCCGAGAGTCTAAGGAGAGTTATGTCTAAGGCTGAGGCTTGTTTATGGAAAAATGAGTTTCGGGGCTTGGCTTTGCTTAAGCACACAGCCTTCTGGGATGTGGGGACATTAGTTATTCTTTACAAAGTAGTTCTTGTCCTCAAGAGTAAGTGTCCTGATTCCAGCCCTCAGCATGGAGCTCAAAGGTTTGGCCTATCAGTTTTCTTTACTTCCTGTGGGCGTGGCCACCACTCCTGTCTCAAAGGGCAGCTTTTAGAACTACGCCCTCTGCTCACTTGGACGCTGGTACCTCATCCGAAAAAGGAAGCCAAGAAACACTTGAAGTGTATTCGGGCTGGAAACAGAAAAAGGTGGCTATTTTACTAGTTGGCTACATCCAGACCCTCTGCTCAAGCAGAGCCATTCCATAAAAGCACTGCATTACCCCTCTCCCCTCTTAGAAAACTTTTAGGACTTAGGGACCATAGGACAAATTACTCTTCAAAGTTATTTCTGCGCAATTTCCTATTCCCACATAATTCTCTATCTGAGGAAACTAGTTGTTGTCATTCTCTTCATTCATCAGAAGCATTAAGTAAAGTGAGTGCAAGGTGATATAAAAATTGATAACGGCTTTTCATTATGTTCTTTGTCCCAAATCTCTGTGGAGAATTCAGCATTTCAAGGATAAACTTGACGTGATGCTGGCAGATTTGAACTACTTTTGACATTTGAGGAAATGACAGGATGGACTAGTATTTGGTCAGGAACGATGAAGGCGACTGTGACAGGCAGGATTTGGAGTTGTCTGTCAAAACATACCTTATCAACTGTGGTGTCGTTTTTTTCCTTTTCTTATCTTGGAAATTTTTTCTACTTTCCCCAAACTATGCTTGGTGAAAACAACACTAAAGAAACTTTCATTGCTCTATGTATGCTCCTTCCCTTAGTCTCCTAAAGTTTGTAAATAACAGGAAATATCTTCAGGGGTGTGGATGAGAAAGAAGGGTGGAGTAGTGTGCATTGTAGCCACAGTGAGGCTTTCAGGGGGAATTACCACTCCTCCAGGGCACACCTTTCTCTCCAATAGACACTTAGTAATGAATTAGATCACCCATGGAGGGGACATGTTTGAGAGAGGGGCAGTTTCTCCCTCCTCTTACTTCAAAGCACATGGTGGTGTTTAACCAAGCAAACCAAATTACCTCCTGCCCAGTCAAGTCTGGCTCCAGATCATGATATTCACTGGCAGGAACGCTGGTCTCCCTCCACTCCATCAACTATTCACTTCAGTTTCCTCCCATTGCAAGGATCCCCATTTCACTCCTCCACCAACTTTACAGCCCCAAGGTTTTCTGAAGAACACAATGTGCCCAACTATAGTTAGAGGATTTCCATATTCTGGAGATGCTAATGAGTTACATGGGCCAGAGTCAATATGGTGCATGTATTTTTTCAAAGGTACAAGTGTTTCCACTGCAACTTACAAAAGAAGCTGCTTCTGCAGGTTAGTACTGCACAGCCTTCTAACAGCAGGGCCTTCCTAGCCCAACTCCATATCAGGCTTGCTTCAAAGAAGAGTAAAGAAGAACTTTTTTGTTTCCCCTGATCCCTTACATTCCTGCTATGAGCGAAACCATCCGGTATTTTTCTTTTTCTTTCTGGTTTATTTCATTAAGCATGATCCCTCCCAGCTCCATCCAAGTTGCCGCAAATAGCATGAGTCCATGGTGATTACAACTGAGATGAAAATAAAAAGAACTAAGATAAAGAATAACTAAAAAGATAGTAAGATGTTGTGACCTTCGACATGTCACAGGCTGTTCTTACCTAGCTTCTTTTCGATAGAACACTGGGATTTTTCAGAATCTTTTCTGAGTATTCAACTTTATCAAATACTTTGACCTTTGGAACTAGCCTCCACATTCAAATACATAGACCCAACACCCAGTGTTCAGAACGGGAACAATTTTGGCACTTTAGGCAGAATAAGTCTTAGTGTGTGACTATCCTGTGGGTTATATCAGAACATTATAGTATTTGTTCCAGTCTGCTGGGGCTGCTATAACCATATAGCATAGGCTTTGTGGCTTGAACAAATATTTATTTCTTACAGTTTGGGAGGCTGGGAGGTCAATGATGAAGATGCTGGAATCTAACAGGTCCCTTTTCCTAACCATAGACAGCCTCATCCTACTGTGTCTATAGGTGGCATGAAAGAAAGTTCATGACCTTATTTAAGCCTAATACTCCCCAAGGCTTCATGTCCAAATACTAAATCACTGGGGACTGAAGCTTCAATTTAGGAGTGTGGGTCATGGGGTGGGGAGGGAGGAAGCAATCCAGCATTCAAGCCAAAGCAACCACAAAAAGTCATTAGTGGCCTTAGCCTGTGACAAGAAAAATGCTTTCAGGAGAAAACTGTAAGAAAATATGAAAATGGGGCTCCCTAGTGGTGCAGGGGTTAAGTCTTAGCTCTATTAGCTATGGCCTAAGTTCAAAACCTGGCCATGGAGGTGACCCATGTGGCGCAGCAGCAGACAGCTCCGGTCTCACCTGCTGCTCCCCTCAGCAGTGTATTTCAGTCAGTCCACCTGTTCTGCTCCCCACTTCATCTCTGGTGAATCCTCTAACCCTCTGTACCTTTGGCCTACACCCTAGTTCTTGCATGCATAAGTAAATAAATCTTAGAAAGAAAGTATGGGAAATGACTGGTAGGAGAAGGGAAGGATCTGAGCAAAGTTCTGATTTCAGATGAGAACGAGTCTCATCTTGAGACCAGAGAACTCTATAGGGTAAAATATGCCAGAGAATCTGACCTGCTTTGAGGTGAGGGAACCAATTATTTGAACCCTTTCACTTCTCAGTCATTGGCTTAGGGATGCCCCCAAGGAGACAGAGAAAGTCATGACATAAATCCCAGAAACCTCTGGTGCGAGTAGCACCAATTGCCCAAGGACAATTTTCTGGAAAGAATGACAGTTGCAGGCTGTTAGCAGCAGTACCATAGCAGCTGATAAAAGAAATACAGACATCGGAGTAGGCCCTTTGCTTTTGATGGCATGTCCTCATGACCTTCTTCAGATGAAATTCCTGACCCAGGGTGCTATTTCTAGAAAAGTTCAGCGAACTTCTGGTCACTCCAGCAGTCTCTTCTTTCAGGATCCTTCTCAATCACTCATATTCTTTGATTCCTAGACCTGTGCATGAATGCTATCTTGTGATTCATGACCCAGTCTGAAGCAACATGGGAGAATAAACCCAGTGGGAACTATTATCCATCCCCAGCTGGAGACACAAAGCAGAGACATTGCCAGTAGTCATATTGTGCATCAAGTCACACATGTTTGGAGGTGGGTTTGGAGATGGCCTCCATTGCAGAAAAAGTCTGTTACGCACCTTAAAGAAATGAAAACAATGAGCACCTGCTAAGGTTAAGTGACAAGCCCCTCAAGACTCAATAGAATGTAAGATGAACTCTGTGTAAACTTTTATGCAAACTTTTAATATGGTGGTAATGAATGGAATATGATGGAAATGAATGGTATTGTCACCAACAACCTTAGGTATAAATCCCAACTTCACAATTCCCCAATCATAAGAGCCTGGATAAGTTTATCAGAGACTCATATAAAACAGAGACAGGGTCTCTATGCGAGGTTGCTAAGAACACTAAGTAGTGCCTAGCAAATGGTAGGCACTCAATAAATGAAAGCTCTCACATTGAAGTTACTTCTCCTTCTATAAAAAAAAAAAAAGGCTGGAGAGGTGGAGAGGAATGGGTGTTGGTATTCTTGGAGAGAGCAGGACAGAAAAAGAGTAAGTGTACACAGACAGTAGATACTGTTGCTCTGGGAGTTTGAACAACCATTTTTTCATAAAATACATAATTCTGTGACAGGGATGTAATTATATTTTCTACTTTAAATAGGAAGCTGAAGGACAGATTTTTTTTTTTTACTTTTTTCTCTGTAGAGAACAGCGTTCTTATAAGTTATGATGAATCTCTGTACTTCTTGACCCTTGATATCTGCAAAGCTAAAGGGAAATCCACTAGTAAATTTCTAGGATGAACCAGTGCATAAGGTCCTTGATCATCATCTTTTTTCTCATCCATCTAGCTCTTTCCAGAAAAAGCTACATTCATATGTACTATGGATGGACCATATCAGTTTGCCAAATAAGTCCCATCTCCCCTAGATTGTGGGGCATGGTCTTGCCTTGGGACCCTAGATAGTCCCTGAATGACAAATGATACACTTTTCAGTTATGATTCATCATACAACTCACATGTTTCATCATTCTCTACAAATGACCCAGCATTTTCCTCATTCTCTCTACAAGGCAATTCCTACTTCGTTGATGCATATACACAGGTCACCCCAAAACTCTCTATTTGTTGAGTATTGTGCACATTTGTCAATAGTCTTGGCAGATCAACAGAGAAGGAACACTGGTGAAAAAGACAAAATGGCACCAGCACTGTGCAGGCATTTTTGAAGATAACAGCAATGGTGAATGAGTCAGGCTTCTCTCCTCTCTGCAATGGACCACAAGTTCCTGCATCAGTGTTATGGCATAAAAGGGGAGATTTGGTTTATAATAAGCACAGAAAAAAAGGCTAGGGGATTTCAGGAAAATGAGAAGCAACTGCCAGTTCAACGAGTAGATAACACCCTGATTCATGGGAAATCTAGTGTTAAATAAAGTTCCTATCTAGAATTTGCTGTGGGGTTAGAAAATAAAGGTAGATGCTTTTATCCATGATAGTCTATATGCAAAGGAGGAACAGGGTAATGCATTGTTTACTCCTATTTTTTTTTCTTTGTGACTTTTCCTCTCCTTTCTGGCACTCAGATATTTTTGAAAGGAACATGATCACAGGAAAGATGACAGATAGTCCTTAGAGATGATCATATCGAGCACGGTTTTTATTCCAATCTCTCCCTGTCTCATACACATACACACAATGTACACTTGTATGTTTATATACTTGAGTCTGATCATTTAAAAACGTCCCACATGTCTAAAAAACATGAGAAACAGGTAAATTAGGAAAGCCACCATAAATAGGCCAGCTGAGGTTACTTGCTGATTATCCTTTTTTTTTTTTAAGGTGTAGATACTTTACTAGTTGAAGTCAGTCCCTTCCACTTCATATACATACATATCTCCAGTTCTCAAAAACCATGGCTGAAAATAATCACATATTAGCTGAGAGCAAAGGTCATAAAGTGAGGTCAGTCCTTGGAGACAATGTTGCTATAACTTCATAACATTTTTATGAAAGGGAAAGCCTGCTATTATATTGTATAAAATAGTGGTTAGCAGAAGATTTCTTCAAAGGGCCAGAAAAATGTTTTCTGACTTACTGACCATGCAGTCTGGGTATAGTCCCAGCCACTCAACTCTCCCTTGTAGCACAAAAGAAGCCAACAAGACTTGTAAATAAATAGACATGTCTGTGTTCTAATAAAACATTATTTCCCAAGATAAACTGTAAATGTATTCAGCCCATGTTTTGCTGAACCGTGGCATAGAAGATACTCATTTAAATGATATTTGTTTGCAATATATACCTCTGCTACACAGTTCCAGTTTACCTCTCCAGGTTCACTTTCTACCCTTCTTCTCCCAGCATTCTGAAGTGAACTTGGAGCCAACATAGAACAAACTTATCCGTTGGCTTCTGTTTGAGTTCACCAACAAGAAGCTCTATTTAAAAATCAGAAGGCAGCATAAAAAAAAAAAAGAACAAGGTATGTATTCTGCAGGCTTTCTCCATGCAGCATTAACACATGTTATATGTTATGCCCCTTAACCAAAGGTCACAGTTTCAGCTCTAGCGGTTTCTTTAGCTCACAGCTAGGCTTTCAAACTTCTGCATTCTATCCCACCCTTGTCCCTTCTTGCTCCAGGGTGCTAATGGCTTCCTGCTATCGCAGGCACCTGAATATCCCCTGTTGGTTTCCCTTAAGTTAAAGTGACTCGTATTCCCCTTTCATTATATAATCCTTTGGTAAATTGCCCTGGATTATTATTCCATTTGAATGTGCCATCTGTTTCCAGCCAGAACTTTGATTTATTTTTCTTCAAATAACTTTACAACTTTGCAATAGCAAGAGACTACTGTATGTATTAGACAGAGATCAGTGGATAGTAAACAAACAAACAAAAACAAAAACAAAATCAAGTAAACACTATCTAATCTGATGCTAGAACATAGAACTTAGCGTGGGTCTCCAGGCTCTCCTTCCTATGTTTGCTCATTTGCTCATGTGCATCCTCTGAACACTGTATACCCTCCACAACAGGACCTCAGAGTCCCTAGTTTCCAAAATAACTGACAAGCTTGTGCTTCCTCAGATCTACCCCCCACCTTACCATATGTACTTCAAAAGTTAAAGCAATACTAAAGCATACAAGTCTAAGAAAATACAGTACTTAGGAATTTTTAAGTATGAAATAATAATTTAAATAACTAAAAGTAATTGTGTTATCCTTAAAATATTTACAAACTATTTTTTTAATATTTATTTATTTATGCGTACAGAACTGGGGTACAGGGCAGAGGTGCAGGGGGCGGTGAGAGGCTTCACCCGAGACAGAGTGGGGAGCAGAACAGGCAGATGGACAAGTTACACTTCTGAGGGGAGTGGCTGGTGAGACAGGAGAGGTCTGCCACACCTTGTGGGTCACCTCCGGGGTGGAGATCGAACTTGTGTTGAAGTGGCTTTAGCTTCTTAGTGCTGTGCTTTAATCCCCTGCTCCACCAGGGAGGGCCCTACAAACCATTTTAAATAAAATCATCACCCTTCTCATTCACTGGTGTCTTATACATGTGCTTCATCTGCACATTGACAAATTCAGGACTGCTCTATTGTGTGCAAGCCAAACTCTCTATCATGAAATTAATAATCCATGATGACCTGGTTTCCTCTCCAGCTCTCCACCCTCATGTCTTCCCATTCCACCCTCCATAAGGGGTGCTTAAAGATCCCATCATCTCTCACATTTGAATGGGGAGACCTGGAATTGTGTAATGTGGTGACCCTATACTTAAATATGTCATGCCCAGTCTTAACACCCACAAATGGGCACCAGCATGTGCAGGAATTTTTGAAGATAACTGCAATGGTGAATGAATCAGGCTTCCCTCCTCTCTGCAGTGGACCAACCACAAGTTCTTACATCACAGTGTTATGGCACAAAATGGGAGATTTGGCTTATAATAAGTCTGATTTTATTCAATCTTTTTGCTGGTAGAATGTTCCCACCAACCCCAGTACCAAGGCCTGTTCACCAGGCCGACTTCTGCTATACCTTGAGCCTCTCCTCAGACATTCTGTCCTCCGGACATCCTCCCTCTGAGTGTCTCATCCCTTTGGCCATCACCCTGCAGGCTCTTAGAAGTGCCTTCCATACTGGTCTGCCATCATTTTTGATATTCCCCTTTATCACAGGACTGTAAGAGTCCTCAGGGCAAAGTTTGTTTTTTTGTTTTGTTTTGTTTTGTTTTGTCATCTGTCCCTTTAGCCTGATGAGTTCGATTATTTCAACTTCCTTACAACATAGCTTTTTTCCCTGAAAGATATACTACAAGTACTTAAAGTCATTCCATAAAAACATATGAAGGCATCAAAAAGTCCTTTGATTGTTCCAGGTTCAGCACAACTATCTGACTCCCAATCCCGAGATTCTTGGATATATAGGGTTTTCCCAAGACTTTCAAACAGGAGATATTTTCTTGAATTGTCTTGTCTTGGGCAACTGGCTCAAGGTAACTTTGCTCACTAAAATTCCTTCTTTCTTTGCAACAAACACCGACTTAATTTGATTTAATGTTGATTGAATGGCAGTTGATTTAAAGAATTAAATTTAAAGGGTGTCATAAAGGATTGAAGCTGTAATTTATTTTATTATTTTTATAATTTGGACACATCAAATCTGTAATCTCATACTGACAGGCACTTAGGGAAAAAAAATCTAAAATTAGGGGATAATGAATTAATGAAAAATAGTAAGAATGCAAGCAGGCCCTCCTGGTAGCCTTGGGGTCAAGTATCAGTTTGTCTTCACTATTTTATCCAATAATTCTATGAAACATTAATTTATAAAGTCATTTTATAGATATGACTAATATCACAATCAGTTTTGTATTGGTTCCTCAATAATCTAGCTGAGGCTGATTGAATAATTTGAAAAGCTTTAAGAGCAGCAGAGGTTTCCCTAACAGGCAAGAAATTCTGTTTATAGATTGCAATGTCAGTCCAGGAGTTCTAGTCCACCCTATGGATTTCAGGTTTGTATATTCAGCTTCCACATCTTCAATCACATAGATGGATAGATGTTTGATAGAAGAGAGAGGAGAGAGAGAGAGCTACTGAGATACAGAGCTAAATAGATGACAGACACCTTGCTGGGTTTGCATCTCTGGTGAAACACTAAATGGACACATCAAATGACTGAGCTTTAGCTTGATCTTTTCACTCCCTGGGGTAACTGCATATTAATTCTGACCTTTTGGAAACAACGCTTAAATCTAGAATTTGTCTTTATTGTTTAATATTGTCTTGTAAATAAAATTTGAGATTTAGTGTTCACACCTTGATGTCTTTGTCACTTCCTGCTTCCACCCTTGTCTATTTGCTTTGGTTGGTGAACTTGCTTTCCTTGCCAAAGGTATCAACTGGAAAGAAATCTTAATATATTTCTGCTGATCTATATAAACGGACTCAGCAAAATGATCTAGTATTTGATACTCATATGTATTGTCAAAGCAGAGTAATTGCTTCCAATCTTGAGCTCCTAGAGTAAATAGGTTTCACAAAACCTTTATATCAGAGTCATCTGAAGGGTTTTTTTTTTTTTAATTATTTAATGGGACATCTTAAACCCCCATTTCAGCTCTACTAAATCTTAAAGAGGGGCACAGAACCTTAATTTTTACAAGTTCATAGCATAATAATTACATGTGTTAATTTTTGAAAACCAATTTCTGAGAATTCCCTAGCTGACTTTAGATTTAAGGAATTAAATCTAAAGGGTGTCATAAAGGATTGAAGCTATAATTAATTTTATTATTTTTATAATTTGGACACATCTATCTATATCTATCTATCTATCCATATATATAGATATAGATATATGCTAAATATATAGCATATATATATATATATTAATTTTGGGATTTTTGTAACATAGTATTTGAGAAATCTCCATTACAGCTATAACATGTCTAAATTTTGCACCCTGTTGGACCAATCTATGGTAATTTGAATTATTGATCCCAACTGATCTTCTGCCAGATTTTTGTCATGGCCTCTTTGTGGCTGGGGTAAATGTCCACACTCCTTAACTTTGGTATTAGCCATGTGACCTGCCTTAGCCGATAGGGTAGGGTAGAATTAGCCTGCTGACCCTCAGTGTTAATCACTATCTTGGTGATAATCAAATGATACATAGGTTAGGTCCCTAATTGGATGGAAGAGGAAACTTAGGACCTAAGAAACCAAGTAGGTTTCCTAAGGAGCCTTAATCCAAAGGAATATCTCAGAATGGTGGGACTTTCGTGGCAAGCCAGAAAACAAATGTATTGTGAAAGAGATTTTTAATATGCACAAAGTAGCCAGCCAGCAGGCTTAGATCAATGCCACCGCTGAGCAGCAGTGTGCTCCTCCGCCAGGAAACTTCACCATATCATGCTCAGCCACAGAAACAACTGACATTCAGTGGGACCATCTTAAGCTCTGTATAGTAGGTGGGTACTTGGTGTCCTTCCACCTTCTCTGCTGACTGCAGCTCAGTTATTTTGAAACCACCATGCGCTGCCTGCTGGACTGAAAATGAACACCACTAGATGCTATTGTCCCTAGCATGGCAATTTTGAAATGCCAACTATTAATATTAAGATTTATGTATTCAAATGCCATTCTTGAATAGCTGAAGAGAACATCTTCCCTATTGGGCAACAGGAACTAAATTAAAGGAGGACAGGAGAGTGGAGTGGAGAAGGATCCAGTTAGTTTCCAGACTTGGGATTGTTCTCTGAGACTCCAGACTGTGTCCACAGTGGGTGAGTGAGAATATGCTAGAGAAGATACTGCAGAAGAAATCTCTATATGGATGATGCCTACAGACATATCTTGCATGCCTACATATGTCACATTTGATTGCTTTGGAGTTTCAGTGTTTCTTAGAAACATTATTTTGCAAAATACCATGAATTCCAGTTGACTTATTCTCCCCAGTCACAGTCACATGGTGGGCTCAAGGCTAAAGGAGATCGATATTGCTGTATCTAAGCCTTCACGAGGCTTAGATTGTGCAATGTTAGAAAAAAACGATAAACATGATTCTAGGCACATTCCGTGCCTCATCCCCATGGCCCAGTTCCTGTTATCCATCAAGTAGGTTTTAAAATAGTCCACGTTTTTGAGTCCTGCAAAGTCAACAGTACTGGAAAGTTGGCAGGTACACTTGTTTAAACAAAGCTCCCAAGTTTTCTACTGGCAGGTGCTTCCAGAGTTCTTGGAGCACAATTCTTTGGATAGGATGTCTGCCAATATACATAGCAACAAGGGGGGAAAGTGTTTTCCTTTACCACTGAGGAGACACTGAAATGCCTTAGATGCGAAGCTTGATATTCAGTTCAGGGACTTGTTTTGGCTTCAGGTCAAGTAATAAATAAGAATAAAATCCAACATCTCTCTGTCCAGAATTCTGATGGGCTTCAGAGTGAACTAAGGCTGCTTATCAAGTTAGTGAGATGTTTTCCACAGCTATCTCTGGAGATCTGACACAAGAAGTTCGGCTGGCCCATCTTGATCAATTCCCTCAGACTCCTGAATGTCCCATTCTCAAACTTGCCAATTAATTCTACTTGAAATTGAAGCTGGGGGTTGTGGGTTTGAAATTTAATATTTAATTATGAAGGCAGAGCAGCTAAGATTTTAATTCCTCCCCCATTAGCCCCTAGGTATTGATTTTAGTTACTCTTAAATCCAGTTTTCCAAAATTGAAACCTGGGACTGATTTAAAAGCACATGACTAGTTTTACAATGTATTCTTCCGCAGTTGGGCTATTTCATATTTGCTGCCGTTAGATTCATTCCTTCAGCCACTCAATTAAATTCAACTTTGGTGCTGGAATCCAACAAGAGAGAAGTGATTCCTTCTCTCTCACCTGAACTGAATGAAAATAAACAGATTTTTTAAAGCAAGACCAAAATCTAAATTGGGGAAATATAAGTATGGAAAGGAACAGTTTGGGAGGCAAGTTTTTATAACTTAAACTAAATCAAAATGCTTCTGGCTTAGAAGGTACTTAATAATCAATAAAGTATCATCTAGTGATAATTAAGAGTTTCAAATTCCACCTTAAAAGTTTAGAATGTTAGACATTCGGAACAGTTATTTGAAGTCATTTTTTTCTTTAGTTACTTGCTAGTGGTGAATGTGCGGTGGACTTAAGTTCTCTCATTGGTTAACCTGGAGTTCTATTTTTCTCACTTTATCTATTACCACTTTATTCCATCTCACAAATATTATCTTTGGAAGCCTCTGGACAAAGTTCACCCTTTGTGAATGTTCTAGATTTTAGTAAAGAGTCATGAACCTACCTGAGGACAGATTCTCTTAAATCCCTAAGTTTCAGAAAAAAAAGAACTGGCTATTCAACTGTCAGGGAGAACCTGACTGTGAGACTGGGAGATCAACCTATTAAATCCCCTGGACTGAACTTCCTCAAGAGTAAAATGGCCAATATGTGAACGTATGCTCCAGAGATTTAAGTGAGGTGTATGTGTGAAGTGGCAATAAAAGCAACTTAAGATGAGAAAATTTCATCTGGTTGCAATCCTGATATCGGCGTCTTTTTGTTTTAACTCTCATTATTTCATCTCATGAATAGTAAATATTTGCTGCAAGAAAACTGGAAAATATAAACAAGTAAAAAATAAAGAGAATTATTTAATCACTTGCAAAATGATCTGCTAGGAATAATTACAGCGGGGAATTTGATTGAATCTCCTCAGACTCCAGAGGAAGCACCCAGGTGACAGCGCATTGTTCCTCCAAGGCTTCATTTCCACCTTGAAGAGGAGCTGCCGCTCTCTTTCCCAAATGGAGGAAAGAAGGCTGTGGGAAAAGTGATTTCCAGGAGATAAATCAGGAGAAAGAATCCTGAGAAGAATTTGGAGGAAATGAACATTTTTTGTTTGTTTGCTTTCACAAATGATGAAATATTGTGAATTCCGGGCAGGATATTGTTTTCTGCCAGATCATTTTTGGAAGAGGCAATAGTGCTAAGCCAAAGTTTCTCCCAAAAAGAAAATTTGCCTGGGGGATCTCTGCTGGGTCACTGTCAGTAAGTATGATAAATCAATATTGTTTCACGGTTAACTCCCAATGACTAAATTGGAAAGAATTGATAAGCCAATAACTTTTTTTAATGTTTTCTCCATTTCTCCTTGATTCTAAGAAAATTTATAAAAACTTTTTGGCACCCTTGTGGCCCTTACTATCAAAAAATCTGGGCACAGCAGGTTAAAGCATAGAACTAAGAAGCTAAAGCCACTTCAGCATGAGTTCAATCCCCCACCCCAGAGGTGACCCACATGGCACGGCAGACCTCTCCTGACCCACCCGCTGCTTCCCTCAGCAGTGTACTTCCTCACTCTGCCTGTTCTGCTCCCCACTGTCTCTAGTGAATCCTCTCACTGACCCTGCATCTCTGGCCTGTACCCCAGTCTGTATGCATAAGTAAATAAAACTTAAAAAAAAAAACTGAACAATTATTTTTTTAAAAGTTACTCCATAAACCTATGTCAACAATGATTGCATATAGTATTTATCATATTGCTTCATTACATCTGCAGTATCCATGGTACATCTACCACTTGGGGATCTTCAGATGGTGCCTGTGTCCTCCAAATCCCATTTTAAAGACAAAGAAACTGACAGTCAGAGGGAGTAACTAAAATGTTGAAGATCCCAAAGTTAGGGACTGGAGTTTAAACCCAGATCTGCCCAGACTCTATACCACATATTCTATTCACTACATGTCACCTTATCAAATGGGTAGACATGAGAGCCCTTTAATAGTGCTCCCCAAACACATTCAGAGAAACTACTAATAAAGGAAAATGTGCATTATTATGGAAAGATTTAAATTTAGGGGCTTGTATGCACGGGACACATCAGGAATGGAAAGCTGTGGCCCTATACCCATAATCCAATTGGGTCCTTCACTAGCACTTATGTGGCACAGTGAATAATTTTAGTAAGTCAACAAAATTCATTGATAGTCAAGAGTGTTTTCACATATATAAATGTTATATTTGCATGACCCAGGAAAAAGGGGGGAGATGCCAGTGTGTCTTTAACATCCCAGAGATGAGACCTCTAGGACCTATAGACTCAACATGTGACCACATACGCTGGACTGGAGTATAGCTGGAGAGGGAGCTAAGAGGTGGTGGAAGTGAAAAGAAAACACAGAACTGTTTCCAATGACTAAAAGCCAAAGCTTTTCTTTTTTCCCATACTTTACACATTTTCAGTCCCTTAAAAAATATGATGAATATCATACGGGAATTCCTAGAACTACAGGAAGTTTCTTTCATCTTGCCCTGTACCCTCTCTTCATTGAACTTCCATTAGGGGAAGTTCACTAGTAAACAGATGCACTAGTAAACAGAAATGGAGCCTGGGGTGCAGTGGGGCGAGGGGAGGGCTAGTGTTGTTCAAGGACCCACTAAAGGCAAGTCACCACCTAAGTGTTTTATGTGTTGAATTGCTCCCCAACACCCATGCAAAAGGGATACCTCAACTTCCATTTAAAGAAACTGTGGCTTAGAGGAGCTAATAACTTGACTAATTTAGCCCACCTACTAAGTATCAATGTTACAATACCAGCAAAGCTCAAAGCCTTTCTGCTGCACTGGGAAGAGAAGACATAGGTTATATCCATGGCAAGATTTATGCATTTTGATCCTGTTCATGTCTCCTGTGCATTCCTTCCACAGAGTGTTGCCAATGTCTACAGTGCTTGAGACGGGCACATGATGAACAGTCTGCTGAGGACCCTGGGTGACTGATGTGTTTCTTTCTCTTTTGTTCTGTGTCGCTGTGATGGTGTCTTTGGTTCTTCATAATATCATGAGGGGCTACCTTTATGGAGCCCATCACACAAGCCTGGGGGTGTCAAGCACTCGTGTCCCAGTGCTTCAAGGGTAACTCCCACCTCTGCCCAATCTGTCAATACAAATGCTATTGTCATAGTGAGATCCCAAATCCTGTGACATAATTAGGAAAAGAAATGAAAAGCAATTTTTTTACTGATTCATAAGGCATGTCTGCAGGGCCTGGGTTAAAGAGTCATCAGAATGACAAGTCCCCAGCCTTCCTTAACCCCAACCAATGTATTTGAATCAAGTCACCTATAGCTCCTTTCCCTAGGACGACATCTTCCTTGGGAGACACCACATTCCTTCTTGTCAAGATTGGCTCTAGATATATCAGACCTAAGGGAATTTCAGTTTAAGGCCACCTGGAATCTCTGATGTACAGATACATATGTGGGAAACATAGTCCAGGGAATTTACATGTATGCCCAACATGCTGAGGTTTCTCCATGGCAGAGATAAACCAGAGGTTAGTTTTCCTGCTTCCTAATTCAGAAAAGCATTCTTTTGTACATTCTTGTGTCCACTCAACAGATAAGCATTGATGGCTGGGATTGTGCCAGTCATTATAGGGGGTAACTTCTATGCTACCTGTTGGATCTTTAGAGCTTACACTTTAATGTGTGATAAGACCAAGCTAGGATGAAAGATCTGGTGGAAGTTCAGAGATAGAGAGCAAATCTAGGAAGGACTTCTGGGATAAGATAAGTTTGAAGCTGAGCTTAAAGAGCACGTCAAGCCAAAGCAGAAGATGATGAAACAGAAATTTCCCAGAGAAATCAGATGACCCTCAGAGAGGCAGAGAGAGATTTACTTGTCACAATGGGGGCTCAGTGGGATCAGCCCCTAAAGGCTGAGCTCCAAATTACAGGAGTGGTAAGGTCTACACAGGTTGTCTCAGGAACCTTATCATCCCATCCTTCATAGCATGAACATTCTTTCTGGGGTCAGGGAAGCTCTAGGTGCCTACCGCAGACAAGCAGCACACTGTGGGAACCTTCTGCTCCAGCAAGCAGCAGACTCCAAGCAACACACTCCCCAAGCAGCAAGCCTGGGAAAGTAGCAAAATCTAAGCAGAATTGGGAAACTTTGTGCTCCAATGACTTACATGAAAAGGGTTGGAGAGTTGAGGAGGGTAGGTAGTTTTGTTGTTTTTTATTGCAGTAAAATCGGTATACAGCACTGTGTATGATTCAGAGGGGTGGGATAATGACCTTTCAGATGTATATCACTACACCACACTTCCACCAAGGTAAACATCGTCCTCCACCATATTCTTCTGGGCCTTCCCTCCTGGGCCTTCTCTCCTCGTTCTCAGCTCTCTTCCTCTGGTAGCCTCACTTCTACAGTTAGATTTGTTGTGGTTGTTATTGCTTGGCTTTGTCTAAACCTTTGTCTTGTTTTTCTATATTCCACATACAAATGAAGCCATTTGGTTACTGACTTACTTTGCTTAGCATTATCCCTTCCACTCCCATACATGTTGCTGTAAATGGCAACAGCTCATCTTTCTTCAAACCTTAGTAATCCATTATGTATATATGCCACATCTTTTAAACCTCTTCATCTGTCTTTGGGTACATGGATTGTTTCCACAGCTTGGCTTTTATAAAGAGTGCTACAATAAACAGAAGAGTGCATATCTCATTTCAGATCAGTGTTTGAATTTTTTCAGATCAGTGTATGTCTAGGAGAGAATTGCTGGATTGCATAGTAGAATATTTTTAATAGTTTGAGAAACTTCCATATTTTTCCCCCCTCCCCACAGGGTACTGGACCAGTCTGCACCCCCACCAACAGTATAGAGTGCTCCATTAACTCTATATCTTCCCCAACAGTTGCTTCTGGTATTTCTGATATGGACCAGTTTCACAGGTGTGAAGTGTTAATTCATTGTTCAATAATTACTGATCTTTTTTTTTTTTCTTTTTCCATGTGCCTGACCGACCCTACATGACTTCTTTGGGGAGGTATCCATTGAGATCTTCTGGCCATATTTTAAAATTGGGTTCTTTGTCATCTTTTGTTGAATTATAAGTGTTCTTTATGAAAGGGTAAGTATTTTTGACACAGTGAGTTAAGATGACAATTAAGCTCTAAACTTTGCTGCCAATAAACTTTACAATTTCCCTTTAGGAGTTAAATGAAGATCCACTTTCATTTTCTCAGTAATAACAGGGAACTTTGAAAACAGTAACTTCATCCTGTAGAGATTTCCTTGTGAATTTATTAGAATAAGAGAAAGAGGACAAGAGTTAAGACCATGAGAAGGGTAGGGTGGGAAGCTGGATTATAGATTAGATTAAACAAAACCAACTAAAATAACGCTCAAGGGTAGATTGGTTTTAACCTGATATTTATTTAGCATGCTGGGGTGGGGGAGGGGTGCAGCTCTTTGAGAAAACAATGCAAAAAATAAAATTTTACTTTTATAATTGGTTAAAAGCACAGAACTACATAAACCCGTTGCAATTCCGTTGCAATTTGGGAGGATCTTGTGATAATGAAGGGTTCTGGAGTTTAAGCCTCATTAGTAAACCCCCTGCAAATGATACTATTTTAAGGAGAACATCAAGGACAAGAACCAAATCACTCAAAGCAAGGGCTGAAAGTGCTTAAACTTCTGTTTTTTTATTTTAAAATTTTCCCTAGTAAAGTGGGCTGGGTAGTTTAGAATAAAATTGTAGTCCACTGAAGAAGTTTTTTGTTTGTTTGTTTGTTTGTTTTTATGATTACTTAAGACATTGAAGATTTCAACACCTTTTTAGGAACAATGGCTATATAATCCTGAAGTAAATGCCCTAAGAGGATGTGATCTTTCAGCACTTGTATCTGAAAACAATGCATAGGAACTCTTGTGGTAAGGTAAATCAACAAATAAATCTTTCTCTGGAGATGCAAGTTCTCTGAATTGGAGAGAGAAGGGGCAAGTAGGGAAGGATTGGATAAACAAGAGGTTTGCTGTGAGGCTGCTAAACTCATGCTCTAGGAAAAAAAGCTGTGACAAATGTGCCAATTTCTGTGACACTCGTTGTGGCTGATTTCGATCGACAGACCTGATGTCATAATAGGGAGGAATGTGGACCTAGGTATAACCAGTTCTTACAGGTCAGTGCGAGGACCCTGGAAAGAAACCATCTGTGGTCTGGTTGCTGTTTCCTTATGGTGTCACCAGACAGAGGACTTTGTTTAAAAATGCACCTCAGATGTGAAAAGCAGGTGCTTTGCTTTGCATCCAGCACCTGCAATAATATGGGGGGGGGGAGGGCATGGATTTCAGGTCCCACATGTTTTTGAGTTAATTTTGCTGAATAAAAGACATCCAGGCCCTTGTGAATAAGACTGGCCAGCTTTTTGTGAATTCCAGATGGAATCCTGGCATCTTCCTCATCAACATTTGCTATTAGTGGCTGCAGTCTTCAGAAGCAGACGCTTCAAAGTCAAAGGCTCAAATTTAGAAAAAGCTCAGAAATGATACAATTTGTGACAGTTTTCAACAAACACTGCCAAAACATAGTTTATTTTTGGAAGTTTGTGGTTAAATAAATGCTTCCAACACAAAAATTTGGTTGATTAGTGAGTAGACATCATTAATATATTCAGAGTATGCATAACACAACATAATTTTAACTGATATATACCCTCACCTTCTTTCCTCCCTCCATGTCTTCCTCCCTCCCTCCTTCCATTCTTCCCTTCCTACCTTCCTTCCTTCCCACTAAGTCATTACAAGACTTTAGTTATGAAACTAGATGTTCCCGGCTCTGTACTCGAGTAAACAATGAATCAGATGAATAGGACATGCTGTCTAAAGTGAAGGAACACACGACTGAAAATAAGATGTAAATGGATAACTGAAACAATATGTTTTCCGGGGCTGAATAGAAGGCCAAGTAAGGTACAGTTAAAATACAAAAGGCACATCAATTCTGGCTGGGTGAGGAGGCCAAAAAGGAGAGCCAAGGCCGAGCATGGAGAGACTTAACACAAGCATCAAAGGTGAGCAGCCTAAGAGCAGGAGAGGACATGTGCAAACAGCATGAAACAGCATAAGAAGGGGTGATGGGAGTCCACTGTCAAGGCAATGCACGGCTTTGGTCTGCCTGGAGATGTGGGGCAGAACGTGAAAGGACATTCTGTGTAAAGATGCCAGAAGAAGACTCATCACGGAAAATCTTGAAGAAATATGCCACGGTGTTGGTATTTTACCCTTCTAGCTTTGAGGTGTCATGTGTGGGTTTTTAACGGGGCAGTGATATGATCATTTCTTGGTTTTGTTTTGGATTGTTCTAGGGCTGGTGCCCAAAAAATGGATGAGAGCATAAGAAGCTGAGACAATGAAGACAGTAAAAGGAATAAAGTAATGAACTTTGGTGATGTCATTGAAGTGGAAAGTACTAAGAATGGACAAAGCAGGGGAGGAACTCAGGAATTTTAAAGAGGTAGGACTACCTGAAATTTGTTTCCATTTTGATATGGGATGAAGGAATGGTTAAAGTTGCCTCCAGGTTTTTTGTCTGGGGTTGGGGGAGGACTAGGGAAGGCATTTACTGAATGGTAACACAACAAAAAAAGAGACATAAGTAGAGGATCAGAACTGGAAGGAAGATAACTAAACCCAGAGACACTCAAAGAACAAATATAACAGCAACAAAGATTGCTTTATAAATACTTGGAGCTACCCAGGATTCAAAGTTTGGTTTTAAAAAATGACATTATTTCCTTGTCATAATTATTAATTTATAAACACGCATGTGCATCTTCTTACTTTGATTCGGGACCGTACATGCACTCTGGGAGAGAGACAGCGCTGGCACTATTAACCCAGAGTTACAAAATATAATGAATGGGATTCAGAGGAACTGAAGGATTTGTCCAAGAATACACACTGGTTGCAGATGTGGGGTAAAGAGTGACAGTAATATTCTCAGTCTCAGGTCAAGATGGAAGCACAGAGCAAAGATCCTGCAGAGCTTAATTTTTCTTTCCCTGTAGAGCGTTTTCTCCCATTGGCACTATGGACGTTACCTCAAGCTTCTGGTTTTGTTGGTAATTTCCTCTTCTGGTGCCCATGTCATGTCACTTCAGTGTAAATTTTTCAAAGCATTGAGTTTCCTAAAATTGTGTCTGTGCTTCTAAGACTGGAGTGGTCCATTACTATAGAGGAGTCTAAAGTAACAACCATCCCTTTGTCATCACAAACCTTGAAAGCGAAGAGGAAGAGACAAAGACATGTCATTTTTTCCTTTCTGTAGAAAAACAAACACAGAAAACCTGCCATTTTCCTCAGGTCAAGTGACAGATGCTGACCCTTGGAATTTGATTCAGAAAACTCCAAAATAAACACAGAATAACACAGGCCTGAAGAAAATAAAAGCAAACCAGAGACATCAAACTTTCCTCTGCCTATGCAAAGGACAGCTTTTCTACTACTGCAAGTAGGACTAGAGAGGACAAAATAAAATTATTAAAAACTCAATTATAAAGAGCAAAGAAGATAATGTGTTTTGCAGCTTTTCAGAAGATGAGTTGGAAAATCTATGTAAATGTTATCTTAGCTTTTGTAAACTCTATCAATCAGCATCTTCCTACTATGCTTACTAAGTGTTTTTCCTTTAGGCTCTCATTGAGAGAAAGTTCTGCTCATATATTATTTATGTAGGTGGAGAAATAGGTATCATTATTCTTCTCTCTTCCTAGAACAGAGAAAAATACTCTGAGAATTATTTGGCAGGGAAGCTTAGCTTTCAAAGTAGATGTTAGTTACGAATATATTTTTTCAAACTAAATTTCAAAAGAATGGAGTTAATAAAAATTCACACTTGACACAACTGATCATTGCTCCTTCTTGAGACATCACACACTCCTGGTCTTCCTATCACACAAGAAAACAAAACTCCTTCATTAGATATTCTTTGCTTCCTGATTATCAGGTCAAGTCTCACAACTCTATCTTTATCTCCTTTTTGTATCCAACTCCAAACTTTAAATGGTCTGTATATCAGAATGAAGATCAAAATTTTTCATTAGTCCTAACTTTTCCTATAAAATCTTTGTTACTACAGCAAACAGCCAATGTGGCATTTCTATGTAAAAGGGCACTTAAGATACTTGCATCATAAAGTCCCCATGTGAGATAGAATCCAGATTGCACGTTCTCTTCTCTCCCCAAGATTACCAACCCTCACCTTTCTCTCATCTTGGCAGTATCAGCACCATCCAATCATTCTTCCAGTTGTTTAGAGCAAAAGCCTAGGAAATCATCCCATATTTATCCATTTCTCTAACATCTCAGATATTATACAATAACAAACCTTCTCTGCTCTAATTTCTTCCTATCTTCTAAAGGCAGTGCTTATGCTAAAGGCATAAGATACCTTCTGCTTATCGTCTTTATCATTTCTCACATGGATGCTGCAATCACCTTCCAACATCCCTCTTGGCTTCTGCTCCTATTTCCCTTAGTCTAGATTTTCTTCACTTTAGAAAGAATTTTTTTCCCTAAAATTTAAGGAAAAGAATGTAATTACTTTTAAATCAAATCCAAACTCCATGAGTTGATATTCAAAGTTCTGCATGATTTGGAACTGATTTTATCTGGTTAGAGCCATTTTCAGCTGCACAGTACTAGTTTGAATCATCTTAAGTCAATTTGAATTGGCTTGAACTGGTTTGAGCTAGACTGAGCAAGTTATAATGGGTGTAAGCTGGTTAGAATCAGTATGCATCAGTTTGATCCAGTTTTTACTTGTTTGAGCTGGTTTAAGCTAGTTAAAGCCAAATGGAACGGCTTTGAATTGGCTAGAACAATATGATCCAATTTGAACCAGTTTGAGCAGCTTGGAACCAGTTTGAGCCAGTTGCAACCCAGTGGCTGGAACTGATTTGAGATGGATAGCTCTTCTTTGAGCCTGTTAGAACTAGTTTGTATAGGTTTAAAATACAGGAACCATTTCCAGGTGTTTGTGATTGATTTTATCCAGTTAGAACAGGTTTGACTTGGTTAAGTCTGGTTTGAGTCATTTTGAACAATTTTGATGCAGCGGGAACTGGTTTTATTAAGCTAGAACTGATCCTGTCCCATTAGAGCAGATTTCAACCAGTTGTACCATTTTGAACTGGTTTGAAATTTCTGAAAGAGAATCATAGCAGTACATTTTTATATTGCATGATTTTTATATATGTAAACATTGGAGAACTACTATTATAAATTTTCTAATTTACCCTAGTTTGAGTCAAACCACCAGGAAGTCATGGACTCTTGGTCTATCACCTTAAGCCCTTTTACTTAATTGTGCTTGTACTAGATGTCCGGTCAACATTGTGGCAATACAACTTGTAACTACATTTACTGTTGAGATGATTATTATGACTTTTTCTGTTGTCCTCTGTGAAAACCCATGGGAGAAAATTCTTATCTCAGCATCAGATAGAATTGCTCATCTCTTGAGCAACTAAATAGTTTTAACATAACACATAACATGAATCACCCACCTCTAACTTTCCCTCTTCCCCACTGGTTTGCAGAAACTTAGAATTAAGTCTCTAGCACACCTTTGGCAAATATGAATGATGCTATGGTATTGTTTTCAGTCCTGACTCACCTCCCCTTCTGCTGTGCTTTCTTGACTAATTTTGCTCATTTATTTGTTCTTTCTTACCTATAGTTTGCTTTAAATCTTTTCTGGAATAACATGGATGTAAATAATCAAATTATTCCCCTTCATAATAGTAAATAGACTTTGGATATAGCCAACCAGTGAAGAGGAGTGCTTCTGCAAAGCACTCTGTATGAAGTAACTAATTAATTGGATAGAATTTCAACTTTTGACTCCAAGAACTGGTCGAACGACATTCTGTGCCCTTGGCACATCAGTATAGTAGATACAATATAGTAGAAAATAATAGGTACTGTGCATTTCCAAAGAATTATTGAGGAAGGAATTTAGAAAATGTCCTGTAATTTTAATTCTCTTTCCTTTGCTCCTAATCTTGTTTGCTTATGCATACACAGGCATAAAAATTATACAAAGGTTACAGAACTCCAAGATTTGATTAAAATACTTCTGGCTCTCTGGACATTTACACAGAGCAAACTCCATCTTCTCACTGAGTTAAAATTCACATGTTACACTGTGCTATGTGATGAGGAAATTCCTAATAAATATTGGTTGCTGTAATCTGCCTCACCTTGGAAAGTCAAAGTCAAAGTGAGACTATTTAGAAGCTTGGAGTTAATACATTACAGATGAGTTTGCATTTCATAGTAGGTCTTAACTGTAAGAGTATGTTATAATTAATGCTGCATGCTTCCTAGAACTATATAAAGTATCTGAGTCAACCAGAAATGAGCTCATACTTTTAATGACTTAAGAGTTAATGAAGGGATCGTGAAATGACACCTCCCCCATTTTTACTGAAGTGATCTTGGGAAAGATGGAAATAGCACTACTTCTGTTTCTGATAGTCAATATGGGGAGGAAAGATTGAGCCTTGGAAAGTCTTCAGGATTGTTAATGGCATATCACATAGTAGTTACGTAGGCTCCGCATTATATTGCTTAGAATTAAACCCTGGCCCTAGTGTATACTGAATAAGCAACATTGGGATTATCAACTTAGTCTTTGTTTTAGTTTCTCTTTCTGTAAAGTAAGTATGATAATACTACCTCACAGCATTGCATTGAAGGTTACATGAGCTAATCTATGGAAAGCCAAAACAATAATAAAAGTTTAATAAACATTACCCTTAATTTTGCTTCCACACTGCATTTTACCTTGAGCAATAGATTTATCTGCATTCCTAGTTAAGATATGGAATGGGGACCTTCCTGGTGGTGCAGCAGGTTAAAGCACAGTACTAAGAAGCTAAAGCCACTTCCACATGAGTTCGATTCTCACCTACCCCAGAGGTGACCACATGGCGTGGCAGACCTCTCCTGGCCCGCCCGCTGCTCCCCTCAGCAGTGTACTTCGTAGATCTGCTTGTTCTCTGTCTCTGGTGAAGCCTCTCGCCACCCTTGAGCCTCTGGCCTGTACTCCAGTTCTGTATGAATAAATAAATAAATCTTAAAAAAAAAAAGATATGGAAAGGTCAGCCCAGGAGGACTCATTCATAACCAGTATAGCTGTCATAATCATCATTGGCTCTATTCAAATGGAGGTTGCCAGGGTCAACATGGTAGGTAGGTCAGAATGAAAACAGGCCCATCTATTCTACGAAGAGTTGGAATTTATTCTGGAGACAAACAAAATTACTGGAGGGTTGTGGAATGGAAGAATAAAATAAATAAAATAAATAAAATAATATGATAGTTCAAATTAGATGCTCTAAAAAAATTATCTATCCTTTCTAATGCACATGTTGTAGGTAAAATTTTCTTCTTTCTCCATTTTCTCTGAAGGCATGCATATATAATTTCAGTCATATGGGTCTTTATGACATGGACATTATGCCTAATTCAACCATATGGAAATTATTTTAACTTAAAAGTTTTTAAAACCAACACATGATTTCATCTTTTCTATATGCAATTATTACAGGAGCCAAATGTCCTATTTTGGGATACCAGTGCAAATGAAACCAAAGAGTTTTTAAAAATCACTAAGTATAAAAAGGGAAGTAAAACTAAGATTCAATTAAAGTATAGTATTAATGGTTGCTACATATGAAAATTAAGAATGTGTTAGAGTTGCAAAACAGAAAAAAAACAAGATTTATGGATCTTATGAGGTATGTTTCATTTAAACACATGATTAAAATATTTTAACATTCAAACTAAAATGCCATGATATGATAATACAGTAAGTGCTAACCCATGTAATGTTCAGAGTTTGGCCAAAAGAAATTTCTTCTGGGGGCTATAAGATATTTAGCTAGTTAATGTTTTAATCAAATTTACTGAGGATCAGCTATAGAATGAAACTTGAGCATGGATAACTGAATTGATAACTCCTAGAGAAATGCTAAAAATTGACTTGTTAAATGAAAAATAGTAAGGAACTTCAGTATGGAATTCAGGTAGTTAGAGAAACAGAAATAACTGTTTTGGAGAAGTCTGTCTGGTGGTTGTGATGTATCCATTCCTTTAGCCTTCTAAATGGACAGAGATTTCATGTCTCATTAAAAAAAAAAAAATCTCGGCCCTCCCTGGTGGCGCAGCGGGTTAAAGCACTGCACTGAGAAGCTAAAGCCACTTCCGCATGAGTTTGATTCCCGCCTGCCCGGAGGTGACCACATGGCGAAGCAGACCTCTCCTGACCCGCCCGCTGCTCCCCTCAGCAGTGTACTCCGTCTATCTGCCTGTTCTGCTCCCCACTCTGTCTCTGGTGAAGCCTCTCACCACCCTGAGCCTCTGGCCTGTACCCCAGTTCTGTATGAATAAATAAATAAATCTTTAAAAAAAAATCTCAAAATAACAAAAATAATGAACAACCATATACCAGAGACATTTTGTGGGGGTGGATTGGGGATTGGGATTAAAAATGGGGGGGGAGGGAGGGAAATGCACGGGACTATGGTGGTGGCACATGGGTGATTTGGTGATGGGAAACCCGCGGGGATTACAATTGAGGTGGAAAAAAAATGTGCAAAATGATGTAAAAATAAACTTTTGTAATAATTAAATAAAAAAAAATCTCAGAACTCATTCAAGGTCAGTTATAGGTTGTTCTCAAAGATTTTCTAGCTCCTTTTTTCACTCTTATTTATCTTCTCAAGAAGTTCTTTCCTTTCTCCATAATGCCAGCACTGTGCTGATGGAAAATTTCCACACTTGCTCAACTGAACAACTGAATTTTTAATTTTGTTCATTTTTTATTAATCTAGACCTTTACTTAACTACAAATGTTTAAGAGTTACAGTGTTGAATATCACAGGTTCTAAAAATGGATACATTTCAGATTATCATTAGGGTACAGTAATCTGGGAATGATTTCCATAAATGGCACTGGTAGTTTATTGCTTGAAAGCTATCACTAATATTATAGGTGAGCCTGTCCCCTCCAATTTTAAACCACTATGCTCTTATCACCACTTCTCATACTTCAAAACATACTTTTCCTTTGACTTTTTCCTGAAATGTTTTTATTGAAGTAGCAGATGAATTAATTTAATAAAAGGTATTTAATAAAAGAGCAGCAGATGGCAAGAGAAAGTTCCTTCTCCTTAATGCAATTTTAGTCAATTTTGTCCAAATATTAGTATCACATTTTTAGAATAAATAATCAACTCAGTTTAAATTTTTAAAAATGCATTTAGACATTGTGAGAAGTTCTTAAAACATCAGCTTTGTAAAAGCAAATACATTTGACATGATTGAATTTTGCTTATATATGTGCATGATACAAGAGTCCAAATTACTAGACATATTGAAAGCATTATAATTTTATAAAAGTAGACCAAGAAGTAGCAGAACAAAAGTAAATCTCTACTAAAAGAACTTTCTGAGAAATCTGTAAAGTAGGGAAATTTATATAACTCTGGATTTACTTATAATTACTTAAATAAAACTTATCAACTGTGGTAATGCATTTAAACCTTTAAGTATATTCTAACATCATCTAACACTAAAGTAAATAAATCCTACAAATTTGTCACAAAACTTCATCCTTTCAAAGAGCTCTCTGACTAGTCATTGAAGAAATTATCCTTTTTTTCTAAGTTTTGTAGGGAAATCAATCACTGTGGCCACCTTATTCTGTCTTAGAATCCGGGTGGGGCATTCTGCCTACTGTCACTGAGCAATTGTAAGAGGTGAAGATGACATGGTTAAAAAACTTGCGCCTCCCTGGTGGGTGCAGTGGGTTAAAGCACAGCACTGAGAAACTAAACTTCCGCATGAGTTTGATTCCCGCCTGCCCTGGAGGTGACCACATGGCGTGGCAGACCTCTCCTGGCCCGCCCGCTGCTCCCCTCAGCAATATACTTCATAGATCTGTCTGTTCTGCTCCCCACTCTGTCTCTAGTGAAGCCTCTCACTGCCCCTGAGCCTCTGGCCTGTACCCCAGTTCTGTATGCACAAATAAATAAATCTTTGCAGAGTGTACAACATGCTGCCCAGTACATGTCATTGAATTTTACCCAGTTATCACATCTGTGTGCTAGAGAGATCCCCATATTTCAACAAGTAATTGGGAAAAAATAGGTTCATGTCCTTCAATTCTCTTCTTAGTCATCCACTGTTTCCCTTGTACCTCATGGGTTCTGCAATCTCAGCCTGATATTGGAGTGACTTTTCCATCCATCTCGCCAGCCTCAGCTGAGAAAAGAACTGCATGCTTTTATAAATGAATAAGGCTGAGTCTTTTTTAATACTTTCTGCCTTCTACTAGACTTCACTGGCTTCCAGTGATAATATTCTTTTTTTAATTGAGTTGATACTGGTTCACACTATATGTGACTCAGAAATACAGGATCACATTCTTCAGAGATATGTCACCACACCACACCCACCACCAAGGCACCCCTAGTCTTCCACCACCATCCGTTGTGTCCCCCCGACACCTCCCTCTACTGCTCTGGTAGCCTTAATTCTAAAGACAGATTTCAGGGGCTTGTCATTGGTTTGTTTGTTTTTTTCTGATCCTTTGTTATGTTTCTCTATATTACCATCAGAAGTGAAACTATATAATATTTGTCTTTCTTCTTCTGACTTATTTCACTCAGCAGTATTCCCTCTGGTTCCATCCCATGATGTCACAAATGGCAAGTGTTTATCGTTCTTTTTAGCTGAGTAGTGTTCCATTGTGTATATATGCCACATCTTTTTAATCCACCCATTTATCCCTGGGCACGTGGGTAACTTCCATAACTTGGCAATTGCAAGTAGTGCTGTTAGGAATGCAGGACACATGTCTTCCTTTGAATTCATGTTTCTGCACTGATGATAATTTCATCTTAACCACTTTGCTGCTTTTTATTGACTGATATATTCTGTTTCCCTTTTTCTATGTTCCAAATACTTTTCAAATTTACGTACTTAAATTTTTTAAATAGAATTCTTAGAGTTGCTAGAAAAGTAGTATTGTGTGGGTACACATAAAAGAGAAATTTAAGTATTCAAGGGGCCCTATTAGTGATAATTAAAATGAAGACAAGTTTGATAAACTTAATATTTAAACAAAGACAAATTTTGATAAGAGGAATTGCCTTAATTAGATGGCGGTGACATATTAAAAGCTAGAAGTGCATTAATTTTTTTTTAAATTGCCATCTAAAGAAAGTTGAAAAGGGTAAAGTTACACAGACAGGGAGAAGTAGAAAATCAATATGTTGAAAAAGCTAAGTATGCACAGTAGTGCAAATTATGTGTCAAGATTTCTAGTTTCAAACATTAAAATTGTCTGTTCTCAGACACATGACACAAAGATCTCCCTGTCAGTCCCCCAGCCCATTCTAAACAAACAGGAAAACCCCATGTTAGTAACTAGAACCCAGAAAGAATTTCTGACCTACAGGTTCACAAGGGTGATCGTAAGACTTTTGTTATGTTGTGTGAGATGGGACTTAGTGACAGGTGAGATTTATATCCTTGTGCCTATTTGTCAAGTCATAAGTCAAAAAAGAGTTACTGCTACTAGGAAGGAAGTGGAAATTTTGTCTTATGGGCTGAACATGATCCCCCAAGTTCATATTTTGGAGCTCTTACCCCCAGTATCCTGAAATGTGACTTGATTGGGGACAGAACCTTCAAAGAGCTTACATAAATTCATGAGGGTTCTCCAAGCCCTGTATAAGACACAGTCTTATAATACACAGTCTTATAAGAGGTAGGACAGAAACACACCCAGAGAGAAGACCATAAGGATGACAAGCCAAGACAGAGGCCTTAGAAGAAACCTAAGTGAGGACACCTTGGTCATAAATTTCTAGCCTCCAGCACTGTGAGAAAATAAAACTTCTGCTGTTGATGCCACCCAGAGTGTGGTTCTTTGTTATGGCAACCTTGGCAAACTATTATGCCCAGGCATCCTTCCAAAATTTCTAAATCCAGTTGGTTCCTAAGTCAAATCACACATAGGAGAGTGGTTAAAATCTGTCTTGCTACTACAAAAAGAGAAATAGCTTTAACCTATGATCTGGTATCTACAGGTCTGCCAGTGCTGTCCACAAATTTAGCCCTTTTTTTAAACACAGGCCCTTCCCTAGCTAGATCCTGGCCACTTGCTCCCTTTTCTACTTTTAAAATGTCTGGCAAATGGGACTGCTAAGTGAAATAAAGAACAGATGCTGAACAGAAGTACAGTAAAAGAAAAGGCTATCTCCCAGTACCATTGTTGGCCAGTTTTAATCCCACATGGGTTTGTAGCTGAGAAACTATTCTGAAAAGAAGCAGCTGAGGAGAACTTCAGAATGTGAGCTCTGTGGAACAATCAGCCTCACTTCCCGGCACTCGTGTCTTTGTCTAGCAACAGGAACACCAGAATCGCAATCATGGAAAGGAACAATGACCTATTTATTCTGATATCCTGTCTCCTACTGAGACGTATGCCAGGTTCTTTTGAGGAAGGGCTAAACACCACATAAGCACCCTATTGTGCACCACCTGATGGAGTACAGTGTGGGGCACTTCGGAGAGAATGGGAAGGGTGGTTTTCTTCCTGAAGCACGTGGGATGTGTAAACAATAGCCAATCATTTGCCCCCCCCCAACCCCCATTTGGATTTTGAGAGACCTTGGGTAGCAGCAATTCTCAGCTGCAAAAATGTGTGCTGTAAATGGTGATAACACAATTACCTCTATTGCTTTCAAGTGCCCTTCGGTTTGTCTGCGCTTTCTTCTTTCTCTCTCTAAAATGATCACACTTCCCTCTTCTATATTTTTTATTTTGCCCTTGATTAAATATTATGCATTCAATTTTCCACTCTTGTATGTGGAATGCTAATAAATTGTAGTAATCCATATTGATAAGATCCATCAAAAATTTATGATCCCTAACTTTACACAGAGTTTCAAGGCAATTGTTCTTTTTAATTCTACCTGGTATCTACTTTTTCACATAACTGTTAAAAAATAAAAACCAGAATATTTATTCTGGAATGCTTTGAAAACCCCAAATGCATCTTTTCATTGTCTATTACTATTATGGGGAAGGATGCAAACCCATTTCATATCGGGGTTGCCCTGTAACCCTACCTATATTATTTTGTAAGAATCTAATATGTAATCAATGAATTATTAGTTTCAATGTGTAACATTTTATATCTATTCATGAGGCTTCAAAATATGCCCACACTTTTCAGTAGTGACCTGTTCTCATGAAAGAATACAGAAGTCTCACAACAGATCTTATATCCGGACCCCTGGCTCTGTCGTGTGTCATAATGATATGATACCCACACATTGTACAACTTAACTCTTTTTTATGTTGCTACTTTTCCTCTATAAGATAAATGTCAAATAAGATGTCAAATATGCTGAGGGTTTGCGGAAGTCATCTCTGAGTGCTGGGGGGCTCTATAATTTGTCAGGGACCCGCTTGGAATCTGCCCTCATTAATTATCATATGTGTACAATGTTCAGAGTTGTATTGAGTGGGACATTAAGCACTTAGAAACTAAAATAGATAAAAAAGTGAACAAACTCTGTATATGCTAAGAGCTCCAAGAAATGGATCAAAGCTCACATGAATTATTATTCCAAAGCAATTTCCTCTGAAGGGAATGCCTGATCCCCAGTGACAAGGGAAATGCTCTATTAGAATCACTAGAAGTGAGAGCATTTTCACATCGTAACCCTGCAAAAACAGATGAAAATCACAGAGTTGAAGAGCCAGAGTCATTTCCATTCCATTGGATCTTCCAATGATTTTGAACCACCCCCATTGTCTGTTTCTCTGGGTTGTTAAAAAATATTTTATATTAATTTCATTTTATGAGAGTAATGTTTACTAAGCTCAATGCCTGTACTGATTTAAGAGGCATAAAACACAAAGCAACCTGTCCATATTACTCAACCTAGAGTTTGCAATAATGCAAACAGCTTAAGGAATATCTGGAAAAGAAAATCCTATTATGAGATAAACAAGAAAAAGGAAAGTCTCACAAATTAAGCTGAATTGACTGATGCCCATGTTCTAATCAATAGCCTTGATCGCAAGATACTTTGCAGAAATGGCTAAAGAGAGATTACATTTAGTCATAGAGATGAGGAAAAGTTCATTTCACTTTACATTCCTCAGTTTCATTTCCCAACTTTACAAATTAAACTGAAAAGAGACAGATATTCAAGAGAGAAACAATTTTAATCTATAGCTATGCACCATGCTTCTAAAAATTGCACTCCAGGAGGCAACAACAAGACTGAGACTTCTGAAACATCTCACAGTAAACAAAAGCAAAGGGATTTCAGGTTCCTTAGTAGAGGATGCACATTGTGAGACAGAGAGGGTTTGAAATGGCTGATAAATAAGGGTCGTCTTATTTGGCAGGTCAGAGTCCCTTGATATAAGAGTTGTCTCTTTCTGGTAAAGACACCTCTACAAATTGAAATTTCCCTTAGAAAAGAGGAAGTGTAGGCCCTCCCTGGTGGCGCAGAGGGTTAAAGCACAGCACAAAAAAAGCTTAAACCACTTCCGCATGAGTTCGATCCCTGTCTGCCCTGGAGGAGATCCACATGGCGTGGCAGACCTCTCCTGACCCGCCCGCTGCTCCCCTCAGCAGTGTACTTCGTCAATCTGCCTGTTCTGCACCCCACTGTCTCTGGTGAATCCTCTTACCCTCTGCATCTCTGGCCTGTACCCCAGTTCTGTATGAATAAATAAGTAAATCTTTAAAAAAAGAAAAAGAAAAGAGGAAGTGTAAACTTTATTTTTAGGCAGTTAGCAGGAGGCAAGCAGCTTTTTCTATGCCTGCTGCTTCTCATCTTTAGGTCAAAATACTTCTCACCAAAGTGCTGTATGTCAGGATGGCATTTTGGCAACCTATTATCATAAATGAATGAATGCTAAATTCATCATTTCCCACTCTTCTAATCCATGAACATCCCAAGAATACAGCTAAATAATTTAAAATTAAATCTTTGACAAAGTATTTGTTCTTTCACAGGGATCTGAAAAACTTTCCTACAGACACATAGCAAATACATGTTCGAGTCTAGGGTAAGATAAGTGAAGCTTCTCAGGCACTAATGGAAAGAAATGTTAACTCTCAGGGTCTATCTTTTTACATTTTACACCTTAGAGATTTGAGTGCTGATCCCAAGAAAATCTCTTAGGCTTTGCAGGTCAAATGATTTCATGCCACCACCGAAATCTGCCACCAAAAACACTACAACAGTTAAAGACAAAACTAAAAGAATGGGTGTGGTTGTGTGCAGTGAAACTTCATTTATAAACACAGTGAGCCATATTTGGCTTGAGGGCTAGTTTACTTACTCTAGTTTTATGGGAAATGATTATAAATGTGACATTATTTGATTTGTCCATTAAATTCCATCAGTATGCAGAAAATGTTTCAATGCCAACAAATGACATCAATTTAAAAACCAGGTTTCTAGAATACTGCATGGACTTATTACTGGAAAGAAGGTTCTAAAATTGAGATCCAAAATGTCAATTTTCTAGGTTTTTTTTTAATGTTCTTTCTTTCTTTTGTAGTCACCCACCCTCCGACGTCTTAGACTAACTACCAAAATGTTAGGCATCCTTTAAAAGCTAAATTTAAATATCACTTCCTCCATGAAATTGCCTCACTCTGCCTCATCAACCCCCATATAAAATTACTCTCGTACCCTCTGTGACAATATAGATTTGATATGGAATTCTATACTGAAAGTCTTCATACTGCATTAGGTTATTACCAACTATCCATGTACATAATCTTCCCGAGACAAAAGCACAGAGACAAACATGAGCACTCTTTCCTAAACACTAAAGCAGCTTGCATTCTTCTTGGTCTCTGAGTACATTTAAAAATAAAGTGAATTGACATTTTACATTGATTAGCTCTTAATGTTTTGTAATGTATCACTCTTAAAAAATCTCACTCATGGGGCCCTCCCTAGTAGTGCAATGGGTTAAATTGCAGCACTATGAAGCTATCCACAACCACTGCAGCACAAGTTCGATCCCTGGTCGGGGAGCTGACCCACATGGCGCAGCAGACCTCTGCTGGCCCACCGCTGCTCCCCTCAACAGTGTACTTCAGTGAACTTGCCTGTTCTACTCCCCATTCTGTCTCTTGTGAATCCTTGAATCCTCTCATCCCCCTGCATCTCTGGCCTATACTTCAGTTCTTGTATGCATAAATAAATAAATCTTAAAAAAAAATAATCTCATTCATGCTGTGGCACTTATAAAAGAAGCCAGAGACACACGGAGGCATATGAGACAGTCTCTTGACTCTAGACTATGATCACAGCTCACACTTTGTATTTTAACAAGCTGATATATTACACCCACCCATTAAGTATTATACTTTAATTTTCTGATGTTCTATAGCTCATAATGAGAACATTCAGAACCCAGACATGCTATTTTTATTAGAAAAGCATTAATTTCAAAGGGTTTTTCAGTTATTCAACCAAATGCTATATATGTGGTATTTTCTTCATAATATTCTGGTTGGGCAGGGGAAGAGGATACAAGATCAAAGAATGAACATGAGTCGATGATTATATTTACGTACTGGGTAGGTGGGGGTCACTGTACATTTCTTTCTTGTTTTGTATACATTTTTTTTCCTAATAAAAATAATAGAAATTCAACTAAAAAGCAAAGCTCTTTTGAAGTCACCTTTGTCTTTAGTAAATGTGTGTGTGTGTATCAACCATAAAAAAATAGTTACCCCAGGTTATAAAATCAACACACAAAAGTCAGAGGCTTTCTTATACACAAACAACCAAGCAGAAGAAACAGAGATAAAAA
>NW_004567105.1:72608815-72681519 GCF_000260355.1 Condylura cristata | reverse complement strand
AAAAAAAAAAAAATAGTTACCCAAGACCACTATTTATGAAATCTGCTTCTATCTCGTTGCTCAAAAATAGGTTACAAGGGCCATCCTTATTTGCAAAAAAAAAAAACTGGGCTGCTATCTTTATTTTTCTAACTTCTGCTTGTAAATAATTATAGAACCACAAGAATGAAGAAATTTCAAAAATCACACTAAGAGGCTGCATCTAGCCATTACTGCTTCCCCCTTAAGAGTAGCATAACTATAGCACATAACCAAATTAAAGATTTCTTTTGACAGATTACAATTAGCTAGACTAGATTACTGACCCCATTAAGACTTCACCAGCTTTTTCTTGTGCTCAGTTTTAAGTTTTTGTAGGTCTGTGTACATAGCTTTGTGACATTTTATCACCTGTATAGAGCCGATAACTATGGTCACAGTCAAGCTATAGAACAGTTCCACAACACAAAGGAACTGCAGGAGATGGGTCTTTTAACTTCATCCATCGCAGCCCCGAACAAACTCAGGGATCCTACTAGGAAGGAAGAAGGGAAGTGGATTTGGGTTAGACAGCAAGTAATACCGATCACAAAGGAGAGCTATTTTAAGGAAAGGGAGTTTTCCACGATCATAGTGTATGAATAGACTCCACTCGCCCCCATCCTTCCTCCCTATACTTACACTCCTTCTGGTCTTTAGGAAGCTCTCAAACAAATGCCATATAATTTTATTTATCTCATACTGCAAGGTTGTAATGACCCCATTGAGATGTACAATTCATGGCTTCAAGGAACAGCAAATATATATATATGAGTTCAATACCACTCAAATTATCCAGGAGACTAATAAAAAGACAAGGTTTTGTTGTTATTATTGTACTAATGAAAGTAATTCCTTGACACAGAACAAAAAGGCAGCAAGTGCAGACAAATGAAAAATCCAGAAGATGTCAAATTGCATCATGTTTAGACAAGTGTTGGGAGTAAGGGTGACCCCTTATCTAGAGAACCAATCATCACTTTCAATTCAATTCCAGAATTCCCCAAATGATACCCAGCAATTTACTTGATGTGGGACCTAATGAATATTCCTTCTTGTTTTCTAACGTGAAAATTCTACAAGTGCAATAATGAGGGGAAATATATACGTAGGTCTTTATCAGGAATATGTGTATTCATAGAGGCAAAATTATATTTTCCAGAAAGTACATATCAAAACAGAATTATTTATTATTTCTAGTTTTGATGAATTTGATCTGTTAAAACAAAGGCAAGTTTTATCTGATGTGGTTTATTAGTGACTAATAAAGGTAATCTCCTAACATTCAAACATATATAAGATTTGTCCTGTTTACTACAGTTAGCTATTGAAGTCTGCTGTGGTCATTGATAATTTAAATAGCAACATATCGTTGAGGCCTTGGAGAAGTGATCCCAGGCCAATTAATGGAATAACTACAGGGAAGCTGTTTATCCTCCTGAACACATGCTTTTAAAATGTTGATTTTTTTCACAATTTGAAGGAATGATACTTGGTAAGATAGATGCTAAAAGATAACAGTATAAACAATGTGAAAACAAGGGTCAATGTATTCCATATTGGATTGAAACTTTAATAGTCAGGCTATGAGACAGCAAAAGAAACCAGAGGGTAGTATGATTAATATGGATTAAGCTCCCCACCATTGAATGGAGGAAACATCATTCCAATCTTCCCCAAATTCCCTTGATTCCAGTTCTAGGCTATCTTCTATAGCTAAGATTGATACCTTTTTGTGTGTATTCATTTCCTTCATGTTAGAGGTTAGTTTCTCAACCAAAACCATATTAAAGACCACAGAAGGTCATAGAACTAATAAATTCTTCTCTAGTTTTAGAGACTAAAGAAGGAATATATATAATGAAGCTGATAGGTATATGACAATAAGGAGTGGTGAAGACTGTGACTAAACACGAATGCCTCACCCAAACAATTCACTATAAACACATAAGCAGGAAAACAAGATCCAACACAATGGTAAACTTGTTGGGTAGTGTGAGGGACAAATTCAATCTGGAATAATCCACGGTGAGATGTCTACCTGGTGAAATATAAATATGAGACCTATTGTGTTCTTCCAAAACTTCTACCCTATCTTATTCATAATGAGATCCAATTTCCTGCTTTTCTCATGGTCCCTTCCATTTCATCATTCTTGCAGTGGTTTCAACCTTATTATGTTTTTATCAGTCTCCAGTACAGTTGATTTACTTTTCAGTTGATCTTCAAAGCCAAAAATGATACACCATTTAGTCTTGCAATCTAATCCCTAATAGCTACATGCAGGTAACATCTAAGCACATGATAGTAATGTCTGAGGTCTTGAATTCTCTTGCTGTCCAATTCACATAAGGGACGTAGAGATAAATAATCTTCAAAACAAGAAATTACATTACAAAATAGTGCTTTTTTCATGCAAGAAAATACTAAGCTAGTAATAGCTCACCATTCTCTGTGGTCAAAAATCCACAAATGTAACTTTCTAGACGTATTGTACAAAATTTCATTCTGCAGCACCTATGAGATTGAACAACTCCAGTTGTTCATAAACAATATATTGACTCATGTCTCCAGTTGTATCAGAAAGGTGTATACTTGTGACTGAATAAGATGACTACAAATATTTCACTCTTTTCCTGTTCAGATGTGGAGTCTAACCTCTTCCCCTGTGGCTCTAATTTGACCTCTGTGTTTGCGTGCATGATCAAATGTAGCAGAAGCTCTAGGGGTAAGTTTCAAGCTATCCTGCAGTTTCTACCAGGGTCTTGAAAGACACGCCCTTGACCCACCATGTGAGGGTTAATTGTGCAGAGGTTGCCAGGCTGGGTGTGTGTGATGCACTGATACTCTGTGTGACAGGCCCAGCTGAGTCCAGACTCAATCAACTCTCCCGAGTTTTATCTCCCAACACTCACACCCTTTCTGATCGTGTCCTAATTCTGTTGAAATAATGTGTGTGAATTTTGTGAATTCGTGTAAATTTTTTTAAAACACATCTTGAGCTCAGCAGATCAACTCTACTGAGTACCTAAGTGACCGGAGCCACTTCCTCAAGCCCCAGAAAAGCCTGTCATGTGAGCAATGTCAAATTCCTGGCCTATGCAATTATAATCTAATAAAATACTTGCTTTTTAAAATCACTGAGTTTGGGGGCTAATTTTTTATGAGGAATGGATAGCCAGACTCATGAAAGATGCATATCAGAGCTTCTTTCAAAGCACTAAATAGAATAACAAACACTGGCAATTTTTTATATAGTAGGAGCCTGATGCTTTAACACATGCCCTTTTCAGAAGCTGAGGTACAGAAAACTTGACTTGTCCAGTTGGGTATGTAACGGGTATATTCGAAAACCCAAGACTTAAATTCAAAGCCAGACTGTCCAGCTTCAGAGCCTGTCCTTTTAGCATGCATAGTAAGTGACAACATTCTTTTTTTAAAAATCCCATTTATGCCATCCCTAGTGGCAGAGTGATTGGTGTAATGCCACAGGTGAAGGAGGCGAGGCACCAGAGCACAGAATCTGATCACATACACTGTCTCTGCTCATAAGGATCCTTGGGGGAAAATTATCTTTCCTCTCATTAGGATCAGGAAGAGCTACAGTTGTTCTGAACAATTGATTGGCTTTGAATAACTACCAGGTGGGTTAAAAACAAACATATGGCCCTAGTTCAGAGTGGCAGGCGAGAACTTTCCTTCTCTCTAGGCTTGATTTTATCTCCCAATCCTCACGTCCATTCTGATCATGTCCTAATTCTGTTGAAATAATGTGTATGGATTTTGTGAATTAGTGTAAATTTTTTAAAAACACATTTTAAATATGTTTAAACCAAGTGCATACCAAACAATAAAATGATGAGTAAGAAGATATTTTTCAGTACTTGTGCAAGAAACTGGGCCATCTTCTCTTAGTGATATATTTTCCCCAAAATTTTTTTAGCCTTCCCTCCCCACCCCAACAATTAGTGAGATTCTCATAAGTATATCATGTGAATGTTCAGTTATTCCCAGGAAGAAGAGAAAAGAGTGTTTAATTGAATGTTGTGGCGAGAGGTGAGCTGGTTGTCAGTAGCTTAGGGAATGCTTCCTGGGTTACCACTTGAAGTTGAAGGAAATGGCTAATCAAGCGCAGGTTTTCAGAATGACCACCAGCCATTGTTACAGTGGATTTGTATTTATTCTGTTTCTGTGTTCAGTTTAAAAAGCATTAGCGGGCCCTCCCTGGTGGTGCAATGGGTTAAAAGCACAGCACTATGAAGTTATGCAGCCACTGCAGCATGAGTTCCATCCCCAGCTACGAGGTGGACCCACACAGTGTGGCAGACGTCTCCTGACCCACCTGCTGCTCCCTTCAATGGTGCATTTCAGTACATCTGCCTGTTCTGCTCCCCACTCTGTCTCTGGTGAATCCTCTCACCGCCCCTGCATCTCTGGCCCGTACCCCAGTTCTGTATGCATAAATAAATACATATTTTAAAAAAATAAAAAGCATTAGCTACTAGCAAAATATCTGCTAAACATGCACAATTTGTTGCAGCTGGAGTGTAGGCACTTCCAAAATGCAATCTGCAGCAGCATCCTCCAGACGTGCCTGTCAAAAATTCAGCTACCTAGATCCTATTCCAGACTCCTAAATTAGATATTCTAATTCACTGGTTTACACTAGGACCCAAGTTTCTATATTTTAATCATGATCTAAGGTTGGAGACCCACCAACATTCCCTATAGCTAACATGGCCCTAAAAAGACTTATTTGGAGAGGTGAGCATAGGTTAGGTGAGGATGGCTTTCCTTGGTAGTCTCTAGCAGTGACTGATTTCCTTCTTCCCTAGACCCAGGTGTTTGACATTTAATCCTTGAATTTCTCATCCAGATTCTGAAATTGTATTACTGGTTTCTCTTGGCTTACATCTAGATATGCAAAATAAATAGTTCAATATTCATTGAAAGTGTTACATATAAATCACTTCTTGGCCCCTTCACAAGTGCTTTGTTCTTTTCGTCAATGAGGCAATGTGTTGGAAAATCATTTTAAAAGACTGAAGAAGGTCTTCCACCACCACCACAGGCACCACCATCACCACCAACAGGAGTTACATAAAATCAGGCTTTCACAGACAAAAGCAAGAGACACTGTGTAAATGGCTGAATTTCGGGTCCTCATTTATTAGATCTCAGCAGTGTGAGACAGATTAAATTTCAAGCATGGAATCGTTCAATACTGTGATTTCAATGCATCCACAGGCGTTCCTTTGCACTAATAATTACCCTCTCCATTAATGCAGTTGTTCTTAAAACTTAAACAGAAAGGTCCTAAGAAAATTACAGGGTTTTTTTTTTGCTTCCCACAATATTAGAGGATTAAACTGTAGATTAATGAAATGCTCTTGCAGTTGCTATGTGATATTGATTTTCTATTCAAAGTTAATGTTTATGCTCTTACCCTAAAAGATGCCTGTTTATACAATTATTCTTAATTCTCTTCTGAAAGGGAACTTATAATTAAGTATGCTCTCTCCTCTACTTTAATTGTTCATAACAAATGATGTCAATTAAAATGTCCTTTATGGCATGGAAAATTGTGACTAAGAGAATTCTCACACATTGACTTTAATATGCTTCCTAATTTCTCCGGAAATGGTATTATATTTGAATAAGTGTTCTCTCCCCTTACAATGGAAACATGTAACAAAAGAATGAGAACACAGGTCTGTCACCAAGGCAAGTCCATCAGGACCCAATACAATAATTAAAAGCAGTAGTTTTGATTAATGACTAAAATGAATCATAATTCTGTTCAGGCTTTATTTCCCCTGCTTTTGCCTGGCCCCAGCCCCCTGCTTCGATTTCTTCTTAATTTCAAATCTCTTGCTAATCTTTGAAAGTCCTTTGTAGAGTTCCTTTAAAGAAATACTGTGCGTGTTTCAGGAAAATAATTTCAAATCTCTTGCTAATCTTTGAAAGTCCTTTGTAGAGTTCCTTTAAAGACATACTGTATTTTTAGTAACAAGACAATCAGAGAAAAACTGACATAGGAGTGAGCTTTTTTAAAAAGTGTCAAAAGTTAATAATTAATTGTACAAACCAATAAAGCTGAAATGTTAGCGCACATACCTGAATTGTATGTAAAAAGTAAACATGGGCCCCCTGGTGGTTTAGGAGTTAAATCTCAGCACTATCATGCTATCACCAATGCAGCCTGAGTTCAATCCCCTGCCAGGGAGCTGGCCCACATGGCACAGCAGTCCTCTCCTGTCTGGCCTGCTGCTCCCCTCAGCAGTGTATTTAAATCTTACGGTCCCCACCATATTGTCTTTGGTGAATCCTCGCACCACCCTATACCCCAGTTCTTCTATGCATAAATAAATAAAAAGTAACCTTTTTAAACATTTACCCATTCAAAAAGGGTATGAACTTATCTTTTACCACCAAGCCAAAAAATCTTTTTGCATAAAAAGATTTTGTACCTTCCAAGTTGTGTACTTTGGGAGTCTCCATTTGTTTCATCTCCATTTCTATTTGTATTTATATCTTAATAAAAGGCAAGCTGATCCTAAATGGACCTCCAAGTCATGAGGTGGAGTGGAGACCATTGATAAGAGTCAATTCTCTTTCCTCCCAGCCTGGTGGATAGGATGGAATGGATTAAACAGTTGTAGACCAAGCCAACAAAGCAAGTATTGATTTATGAAAGTCCATTCTGGGAGGTTGGCATCAGTTCAGACACTTTCCTATGTCCCACCCAGGAGAGGCAGTCTACCCTCTTGCAGCAAGGTAAAGTCACAAAGGACACCCAAGGACGAAGAGTTCACCAAGTCACAGGAAATCACTCTGCTGTTGCATGTTAATTATGCTTTAGAAAAAAGCAAATCACACACCAAGTTTGGTGACCATATACTGGCCTACAGACAAATGCTTGGCTCAAACTGGCTTAAAATGCGTCCAGTTCATTGCAAACACTTAAAAACAACAGATTTCACATGGAAAAGCAAGATAACTGATCTCTTGGGGGATTTAAAATATGTGGCAACACCGAAGACTGCTATTGGCAGGGACCGGCAAGAATGAGGTATATGAACAAACGCACATGCTCTGGAATTTGGGCTGCCCCTCTCCCGCTTCCCGTTTGCTCACAGCTAGTATCTACCTGGCCTCAGAGCATCTGAGGCACAGAACAGCTAGCCAAACTCCCATGGTCCCTGAGCACAGAAGGTGAGTGAGCACTGAGGGAGCGCGGCATGTGGGCAGAAGTCCTGGGTCTGTTGCCTTCCCAGAGTCTCCTGCCGGAGATTAGAGGTTTATAATCACTTCTCTCTTCCCTTCCAATAAAATCTTCATTAACTTATGCTATTTTCTGCCAGGATGTTATAACAAGGACTCATTCATGTGTATAGGCTATTTTGAATGGCAATTTGTATGGAGATTGAACTCAAAAAGAGGCAGAAAGCCCTAGATGAAGATGGAGAGCTGTGTTTCATCCTTTCGTAATGTGCCCATTTGTGTATGGTCTGTGCCAAAGGGTGGGGAGTGGGCTGGGCCCAGCACTCGGAGGCTGGCAACTGTTCCCATCCTTTCCCCATCTCACCTCTTCAGAGATGCCACCTCCATACTACCCACCCCTAATTTACACTTCCCCCCACCACCCACCACCTACCCACCCTCCTCCACCCCTTGCAGTCCAGCCTCCAGGTCACAGAACTGCTTCTGGAGAGACGTTTGTTCTTTGTCTTAACAGGGTTAAACTTACTAGAAAGGCAGGGCCGGTTCCCAGAGCTTGACTCAACACTACTTAGCTCTGCAACCTACCCAAGACTGCCAAGATCAGTGGTAGATCAGGGCCAGTCTGGGAGCAGCTGGCCCCCTGTCAAGTCATAACACCTGTGTAGTAGTAACTCTAGGCTTTGCCCAAATAATAATCAAACTGACCAAAGTACATCTATTTCTTATATTTTTTATTAATATGCTGCCCTAGCAATCTAAATAATGCCCATGATATATGGAAATACTACTTTCACTCTAAAAAAAAAAAAGTTGACTACTTACATTTTAAATAATTACCGTGTTATATTGAAATTTAATAAAACATGTAGATACTAGCATTTTATCATTTTCACTTTAGTAACAGTTGTATTGTCGCTGCAGCTCAGAGAATCCTTAGTTAGACAGCCTGATCCAGAACACCTATATTCAGCTAGATGAATTCACTTTAAGAGTAAGCTTGGTGGGCCCTCCCTGGTGGCACAACGGTTAGGCAGCTAGCCTCAGCGCCAGTTCTATCCCTGGCACGGAGGTGACTCACATGGTGGGGCAGACCTCTCATGTCTCGCCCACTACTCCCCTCAGCAGTGTACTTTATCAGTCTGCTCCCCACTCTGTCTCCGGTGACTCTTTCACCGCTCCTACTCCTCTGGCCAGTACCCCAGTTCTGTATGCATAAATAAATAAATCTTTAAAAAAAAGTAAGCTTGGAACAGCTTGAAATCCTGTGAGCTGGCTTCAGGCTACATTCCGTTTCTAACCCCTGCTGTACTGGATATTCCTTCGTTGAAACAGTACTGTTACAGGGCACCCCAATGTGAATTGGGGTGCCTGTCTGTGGGCCTTCACCCATGCGCTTACAATTCAATCGTATTATGGACACACTCAAAAAGGTTAAATAATGGATTTATTTATAAGGAGAAAGGTAAAGGAATAACCCAGGGAAAAAGGGAGAGGAATACAAGTTAACTAGGATGTCCTACCAGTTCTGCTGACTTGGACTCCATTAGCACGTTGAAAACCGATGGAGAGCCAAAACGATCAGCCGTGAACCACCAGGCCTCCCCCCAGAGCCCACAAGTCCGGTTTTATCCCAACCTGGCTGCTCAGCTCCGCCCTCACGTCCCAGCGTGCTTCTCCTTGTTATTGATGGGATTAGTAGTTCCAGTATCTGGAGCAGGGGCGGAGTCCATGAAACCTGTACCTGTTACAGTACCTTAGATATAAACAATGGTGGCGCAGTGATTGCAGAGACAAGACACAGAACGTAAGCGACTAATGTTGTCACTCTATGGTGTTTTAATTTGTGTTTACAATTTTCAACTGCAGAGACATTTGTTTAAGACTTCTAGAATCAATCACTATCTTGAAGAAACAAGTAAAAGGGTTATCACATTTTTCTAGGATTTACTATAATGAAATTCTTATATCTCTAACAAATTTACCCTAATGTTTCAGGTTCTTTATTACCTTTTTCCATATGTTGCTTCATGTGAAATTTCAAACTTTTTGAAATTAAAACTAATAATACATCATCCTTGATCAGCTATGAGTGAAATAGATTGAAAAATCTATGTAGACTCTTTCTTTAGGAATTGTGCAAAGAAGATAAATTTTCATGAAGTCATTGACAAATTGGCAGAAATTAAGCCTCAAAAATTAATTACAGTGTCAGTATTCATTACTAAGAGTGAATAATAGGATACATTTTCCCTTTAGTTCAAAGAATGCACTAATGTAATTAAAAAGCATCAATCCATTACTCTTTTTTTTCTGTCTTTTATTATTATAAAGTCTTACTTCAAGATTATTACTAAAAGTAATTTTATCTAATCAGTAAGGTAGATTAAAATAGGGTAAACTGGGCTTCCTGGTGGTACAACTGATTAAATCACAGCACTATAAAGCTCTCTGCAGCCACTGCAGCATAAGTTTGATCCCTGGCCAGGGAGGTGACCCAAATGGCACAACAGACCTCTCCTGTTTCACCCACTGCTCCCCTAGGCAGTGTATTTCAGTAGATCTGCCTGTTCTGTTCCCCACTTTCTCCTTTCTCTCCTCTCTATCTCTGGTCTGTTCCACAATTCTTATATGCATGAATAAATAAATCTTTTTTTAAAAATAGGGCAAGCTCTGGATTATAGCTATGTTAGACTTGTCATTGTAAAATATCATATTCTACCTTCGGCTCAAACTAGATTTCCATGAGTTATCAGACATGTAGCAGATTTTCATCTGGCCTGCACTTGGACTGAATTTAGTGCCAACCTATTATCTATAATAGAATTCTCTGCACTGTGAAGGTTTCCCAGTGGTCCCATTCCTGGAGATTAAGAGAGTAATTCTCACTTGATCCTGTTGGGGACCGAGGCCGGCGGGGGATGCAGAAGTCGGGAAGGGAGAAAGCCAATGGACACTAGACATGTAGCAGTGTTTGATAACATGGTTCTCGCGAGGGACAAAAATGGGCGAGAATGGAGCAGTGGTTAGATAATAGGTGGGTGAGAAAAGAAAGAGGAGAAGGAAAAGGTGGCGGCAAGGGAGTTCTTCCCACATGCCTTTTGCAACCCGGATGTTTTTCTCTATCCGGACTCCATTTCACCTTTTTATGGCTGCTGACAGACGCCAGATGCCGGCCTCGTTCCCCAACAGATCCCACAACACTTAACCCACAAATAACTTTCATTAATAAATGTTTACATGACAGTCTCCCCAGTAGACACAAATTCCTCTAAAATAAGGAATGTACATTAATAATATTATTTCTACTATTTATTATTTCTATTTCAGGTAACTATAAATGTCAACGAGTGGAGGATGGGAAGAGGGATGGATGGATAGTACTCTTGCTGGAAAACAACACCTTGTAAGGACTGTCTGAGCTTTACATTCCTACTAAGTGATTTGATGCTCAAAGGACTGATGCTTTTCTGTAGGCGATACTCTAACCCTAACACATCATTGACATCATCTTTAAAACCATAGTTCTTTTGTCAAATATCAGTAAATATGAATGAATTTTTTTATATTCTTAAATAGCCACTCCATGCTACAATGGCAGATTTTCTCAAACTCCCACTTCATTGTGTATCACTTCATATACTTAGCCAAATTAGCTTAGATCATTATGTATTTGTATGATTACTTAGTAAATATTTTTAACTCTACCCCCTTTAAATTTTCTTGAATTGCATAAACATAATATTGAAGATTTTGGGGGTTAGTTTGATTCTTTAAAGAATTTTTTTATTGAAGTACCTAATGCTGCATCATGCCTTCTGTAAATTTCAGTGGTGCGCTATTGTAAGTGAACATCTGTAGGTGCTGCGTGACATACCCAGTAACAACGCAGTTCCATCCTTCACCATAGAGCTGACCTCTTTTACCCAATTTGCCTACCTGCCTTCCCCCTCTGCCTCTGATCACCACTCCTAAAACTTAAGTACTTTAACCCTGAGAAACAGCTATGAGTATTTGTGTTTTATGGGTCATGACATCATTTTCCAAATGCACACTAAGGTAAGCGCATAAATATTGAAATGCGGTAGCGTGGCCATCTTAATAACCTCTAAAATCACAGCGAATTCTGGCACCGTGGGGGAAGATGAATTAGAGTTCAAGCTGGAGTTTTGCCATTTCCACAGTAACATAACCTCTTTAAAAGTCAATGCACACACAAAAAAAAATTCATCGAATAAAAATGACTATAGACAATATAAAAATAAATATTGACAATTCTTAGGGAACAGGAATACAGGATCGATTCATTGTCTGTCTCTGCTTCCTCTGTTACCTGCCTCCTTAGAAATACCACTTGGGCTCCCAGGACCTTGGCTTCTTAATCTAATAAACTTGAGGGGGAAAATTACTTTTCTTTCTAAGACATGAATGGACAGAATGTCACTTTGTTTTCGGTCTCTCAATCTTTCTTTTTCTTTGCCTTATTGTGACAATATATGTGGAGCAAAGTTCATTGTGAGAGAAGACTTTCTACTGTGGTTTCAAAAAAAAGATTTTTCAAGTTCAAAAAAGTTTTAACTTAAGGTCTCTTAACCCTTCTGCTATTGAACCATCAAGTCAGGCCCTTATCAGGGCACTCTAATCCCCCTCTTTCTTTCTGGCACCAACTTGCTTTTATTTATTCTTTATCTTGTTGAGGAACTTGCATCTCAGAGAGAAAGTAGGTTAAAAACAAAGAGCAGAAATCAATAACTGGAATCTGAACAGTGGACAAGAATTTTAGTTTACATTTTGTCTCCAGAGAGAAAAAAAGTGCTTAAAGTTTTGATTGTATGGTACAGGTCTCCAAAGCATTTAATTAAGATGTCTGAGGCAGATAATGACAAATGTGAGGGGTTCAGCTCCTTGAATGATCACCCTGTAGACAGCCTGAAAATAAACAAGTCCAGAGCCAGAAGACATGTTTCTCCTTCTCTGCCCCTTCACCCTGGGGACAGATCAGGCTGTTCATGTCTAAGATATCAGAAGTCAGCCTGATTTTGATTGCAAGATCACTATGTCTTCAGGCAAACCTGGCTTCAAATCCTGGATCTAGCCATGGTCAATGGCAGGCTATAAGTTACTTACATTATCTGACTCTCAGTTTTCATCTATAAGATCTAGGACCCACTGAGAGACATGGAGAGTTGGGACAGGAAGGTGGAGGAGCAGAGTGAACCAAATGAACCAGTATGTTCGCCACCATCATATATTAATTGCAATGGCGAAATGGAGATCTGGGAATGAACCTTCCACTTAGGAAGGAACAGGATTTCTGCCCACCTTTCCAGGAGGTAGGTAGACAGATATCTCCCAGTTAGCAGCCTTGCTGACAAATTCATCCTGGGTAGCTATTGGCACTCAAATTTTAGCTTATTTGGACTGACTTGTAAATGTCAATTGTGTAATGAAAATCAGAGCTAGTTCAAAAACAGTATGAAACATCTGATAAATAATGTTTCACATTATTTGTGTTAAATGTAAAATAACAGTTTTCCATTATATAAAAATTATAATGCTTTTCCTGTGGCTATCAGAAATTTGAAAATACAAGTATGACTTACATTAAAGAGTTGTCAATAATGAATAGTTGAAGGAACAGGACTAAGTCATACTAGTACCATTAAGTCTAGTCCAGGACCATCAGGCCAAAACTTCCTGAGGAGAAGCAGATTTAATATATCAATAATATTAGTGTGAAGACATGATTCACAAGAATATTCCTGATATCCACTGAAGTTTCAGTCGTGATATGCTCAAGCCATGTCATTACAAAATAACACACTTTTTTTCCTGTCATGGAAGAATGGCATAAATAACAGTAACATACAATGTGACAACAAACTAAAAGGGGTTTGCCAGCAAACTTGCTGGAAAAATGCTTATGGGACGTAGCTGGGCATGAGAAAGTGAGGGTACATTAGAACGAGTGACACATGAAGAGAGGACTGTGTGCTGGGGTGAAAATACTTTTCTCAACTTAGGCTATTTGCCAATTCTTTAGTGATCCATGGATGCATAAAGAAATACATCTGGGAAATTTATTAAAGGGAAGATGGATAAGAGGTGTTACATTCCTCAAAATATCTGAAAGAAGAACTGTGTGACTGAAAAACACAGAACTCCAAAGGACCGAATAGCATTCTTTTCATCTATAGTATTTCCTGGGTCTGGTAGTAAGTTCAGCTAAAACACTACATTCCCCAAATGCCTTTGACCACGGAACTAAATATTGGACAATTATATGAAGATACTGGGCAGAAATTCTGGCAAGTCTCTTTATAAGTGTGAAAAAAGTAGAGTGCAATCTTTTCCCTCTTGCCTTTCCTTTGATTCTCTCTTGGGAACAGATATGACGGCCAGAGCCCTGGTGACCATCTTGTTACAATGAAGATAGAAGTTGTGTCAAGGTTACGAGAAGGGAGAACTTATAACACTATAGTGTCACAACAGTGCCCTGGTAGGTCTTGAGGCTTATTCTGGATAAGAGAAAAATTATTTTAGTCTTAGAAACTGATCACTGTGTGCAACAAAAATATGTGAGGGATCCTGGTCTATGAGAAGCACAGAGCACCCAGGGTTGGTGGTATGGAATGAAAAACTAGAAAAGGAAAACCAGATGCCAGGAGGATAGGAGAGTTTAGGGAGAAGGAAGATTCACATTTTGAATGGCACCAACCTCCACTAAGAGAATAACCATATCTACCACCAAGCAGCTACACCACTGCATTCTTGATAAAGTTGAATTAAGCTCTTTCAGGATCAGGCCTTGCTAATCACAGTCTCATCACTGCCACTCCCCCTCACTCTTTTGCTCTGTCATTCCTTTTGAAGATTTGCTCCAACATTAATTTTTTATCAAAAGAGCAAAGTTAAGTGGAAGAATCAGAGAGATAAAAGTAGATCAAAGTAGATAAGCAGCATTAAAGTCATTTAGCTGTAGCTTGTGAGCAAGACTAAGTAGCCAGATTACTGGCCTGTGGTTGAATTTGGACTGTGAAAGGTTATCAGACCTTCATAAGAAAAAAGCCAAACTTTCAGACAATGAGAAGACCCCATTTGTTTCACAGCATTGTGCTGCTAACTTTTAACTCACTTTTAGAAAGAAAAGTCAGAGAATGAATTTTTGACTTTCATCTTTCTATTCCTTGCCTGTGAGTTCACATATGGGAGATGGATTTCTGGTTTTGAACCAGAGCACTTAAGTTGTATCTCTACTTCTTCGCTTCTAAACAGTTCCTAATATTTTCCAAAGGCAGAGACCCAACTAGATTAAAATGTTTGCCTTTGTGAAATCTTTATAAAATCTTAGCAAAAATCATTGTGAGATTTCAGTAATTCCTCAAGAAATTAAATCAAGTATCTACCTTTATAAAGAAAAATATATTTCATAGTTTGCATCTGTGTATGAATGCATTCTATGTATATATACACGTAGTGTAGCTTTGTGTCTATGTAGCTATGTATTTATATGCTTAGAGGTAAAGGAATAGATCATTTCATAAAATATTTCATTTTTAAGTTAAAGAATCCAGATTCAAGGGTTATATTATTTCTACAATATGTAGGAATGTCATGATTTCAAAGTTCTAGCACAGCTGCAAACACGGGTCTTATTTCTCCTTAATATGAAGGATTTGTATTTAAACCCAAATTATAATTTGATACTTAAAAGACAATTAATTGTACATAGATGGATTCCTTTTCATTTTTTAAAGTAGATATACACACGTGGGCACTTCCCAAACTTTTGAAATGATAAACCAAGGAGTACAAAATGAGATATAAAATTACAATAACTCAAGGTTATAACTAAAAAGGAGCATAAGTAATAATTTTTATGATGATAGCTACATAATGCCGACTGTGACCTATATTTTCACTGAGATCTTTTATTTGGTGTAGATTTCAATTTAAAATGTAATTAAGAAAGTAGCAGTGAGAATTCTTGATAGCACATGTACTAGAAAGCCCAACTCAAATATAATAAGGGAGTACATGGACTCAAAGCCTAGAAACTCAGAACTAAGGCAGGAATTTGGTTTGCTTAGAGGCAAAGATTTACAGAGTCATCAGGTCTCATTTTCCTGCTATTTTCTCCCCCTCTGTGTTTTTATTTCTTCTTTCTTCTGGATTCCTCAGTGGTAGGGAGATGGCTATGGGATTTCAGGGCTACATACTCCTCTTCTCACTTCCGGATGAGGGATATCACTTGCTCTCATTATCAATTAAAAGTCCTAAGCGTCACGTTGATTGTATCCTTCAGTGTATGATCATCTCTTAATTAGAAATGTCAGAAGAGATTGGAATTAACTTGATTGACTTGATCCCATTGTGACCTCTAGAGCTAGGAGTGTGATCAATTCCATATAACCCTGTGTCTTCTGTTCAGGGAAGAGGAGGTGAAATAAATCCTTGAGAGACAACTAGAACATTTACTACTAAAGAAGATGAAGAAATAGTTTTACTATGTGCTATTTACTTGCACATAATACTATGATAATATATAGACCCTGGCCTGTGAGACTCACAAATTGTGTGTATAAAATTTAGCTATAAGGAAATCAGAATCTAAAGAAAGAGGTAATTAAGTGAACAAGAAATACATTATTGTATGATAAGTGTTATGACCAACAGAAAGATATTCTTGGAATTTCGTAAGGGTCAGGTCCAAGCTCTGTTACATAACAGTTACAAAAGCCTTAGGCATATTTCTTCAACAAGGAAATAATATAAGCAGAATTTCATATTTACCATGGACTCGTGTAGGTAACGAAAAACCACACTGAAATTGTTTAATAAGAACAAATAACTCACATCAAAGAAAGCCAGATTGGACTAGGTCCATTACTTGATGACATCATTTAAGACTACACTCCCTAGGTTATGTTGGTGCTATCCTTCATTGTCATTCTTCCAGGTTGCACATGGCTACTGGAGCTCAAAGAGCTCATTGTTTCACCAGATTTGGAATCTCTAGATTCCACACAGCAGGGGAGAGTTGCACTCACAATTCAAGTCAAATGTATATAAGCATAATATGAATGCATTAGGGGAAATCCACAATACACTATAAGCATACAATTCAATTGGAAGAAGAAAAGGTAATAAACATCTTGGCAATGTTTGAGAGACTGATAATGCAAAATGGGGTAAGTCTTATTCCAGAGAGGTCTTGGCATCCTCCCATCTGCTGGGAAATGAAAGCCAGTTCTTCTGGTAGGAGAGAACTGGTGTTTCTCACCAAACCCTGGACAAAGTTTCAGGACTAAGGCTGTGGAATCCATAAGCATTTCAGTGTATATATTTATGCCACTTTTTAGAAGCATATTATTAGGATAAATTGTTCATTTTAATTTAGGAGGAGACTCCTACCATAACCAGATTGTTAATCTGTCTTTGCCCTTTTTGTGTCTCTTTACCAGTGTATTTGTAAACAAGTGGTTCCTTTTAATTGATAACAGATGCTACTTTATTTCAATTCTTCCCATTTTCCCCCATCACTCAAAATCTGTCTTATCTCCAAATATATGACAGGTATATAGCCAAGCCCATAAGTCTGCAAAGGGAAGTAGATGTCTCTTTTTAACAGCAATAAAACCCCTGGACAGGAGTCTTTCCATTCCCACCAGCAGCAAATGTCTCACTTGGCCAGAGGCACCTGTATGTGTCTTAACTTTTAACTGGTAAGCTATGAACTAACATATTTAGCACAAGTGAGTTGAGATTCATGCTCTTGAAAAGTACAGGAAATGACTTTCCCCCAAAATATATGGATAAACAAGGAAAGAATATTTTAACAGAATCTGGAAGGAAGTTTAGGAGGAAAAACTTATGTAGAGTTGGATGAGGGATGTTACATGTCCTCAATCATCAATTAAAAGTCCTAAATGTCACATTGATTGTATCCTTCGTTGTAGTGTCATCTCTTAACTCTATGTGACAAAGGGGTTAGAACCAGACCTATGTCAGATGGATCAGAAGGTATTAGGAAGGTAACCAACATACTACTAACCAACCTCACAGTAGAGTATGAAAGGAACTTAACCTTAATTACAGTAACTAGAAGATCATTCTCTGGGTCAAGAAGTGATCTCAGTATGAAGAAGCTCTGAGTTCTTGCAATGAAGAGAAGTCTTAACTAGGACATGGTGGGGGAGCCAAGAGTTAACCCAGAAGACCTCCCCCCTACTCCCAAATCGACCTCCACTATCTTCCTTCAGAGCCTTCAGAGGTAACTCTCCTGGACAAGCAGCTCTCCTGGGGTCCTTGTCTGCCAATTTTCAATCACCATCCATCACTGAATGGACAGTGGCTGTAGATCATTTCTGGCCACTTTTGGATAAAAGAAAGTTAACCTTGCTTGGACTTTAGGCATGGGGGCTTAAGCGTATCAGTGTTTTCTGAGCTGAGGACAGAGGTGACAGCTGAATTTAGAGACAAGTAAGCCAGCAGGAAAACAGAGGTTAAGAAAGCCACAGAGAACTATGGTGGAGGATTATTGAGGCTTTGGTGTTGGGTATGCTAGGATAACATTTGTAGCAGTGTGAACCTAGCTCCCTAAAACATAGACAGAGTTGTAATCCAATGTTCCCTCAATAAACATAAAATTTTAAAGTTATGGGAAATAGAAGAAACAACCAACTGATCACATATTGTGCCCTGTCTTTTTCTAACTGCACAGCCTCAGGCAAATCACTGTCTTAGAATCTCAATTTTTTCACCTGTAAGATGGAATTAATGCTTCCTGCCATGCTTAGGGAAATGTGATCTTGGTGAGAGCCAGTAAAAGTGTATAGAGAGACTCTGAATTGGAAAAAGCTATAGCAGCATTATGGCTAGGTCCAATGCCCAGCATTGTTATTTTGTTGTAAAAATATTTATTAAGTAACTTGATTTGAAACATACAAAGGTAACAGTAAACCATGATCTAGTTTTCTCAACTTAAAAAACTAGTCCTAGGAACATGGGTGCTCCCCATAAAATAAGCAAGTATGTTGCATTAGAGCAGATGATTGAGATGAAAAAAAAAGAGGAGCATGATAAAAGGTGTCTATAAAATCAGTCAAATAAAACATTAAGTATTGTGAAAATAGCCCAGTATTTTAACCGTCATTCAGTTTGTTTTGTGTGGAGGCAAAATGATAATGATAAATTTCAAAGGCAGCCTCTCTGAGCTACTTCCTCTGGAATCTTAAGGAACTGGTAGCCTCTAGGTGAGGAATAGCAACCTAGGGCAAGTGGTTTAATCTTAGTATGACTCGGAGATAAGCATTTATCATGCAATTATAATCCAGAACCAGTGAGTCTATTGTCAACTTCAGGAAGTAGGCAACCCTTTGAAATGCCTGAAGGTGCAAGTGGCACATACTTTTTCAATGATTCCATGGGTTAATAATTAATAACCTCTTGAGACTTGCGCAAATGATTATGCAAGAGCACACTTCACACAGTGAATTCTTCACCGCTGATACACTAAAGCATAAGTGTTTCATTACGAATATTCTTTAGAATAATTCCCAGCAGTTAGTTTAAAATTTCTGTGTTTAGAGAGCAGCTGTGAACTAACCAAAATCATTTTGTCATTGACAAATATTTGGTAAATAGGTGAAGTTAGAATTAGCCAGAAATAAAGCTTCCCCCTTATCTTTACCATCAGGTTAACATTCAAAAATGAAAGTAAGTCAGCTTGAATTCTGTTACATGTACAACTGTTTCTAGCAAACCATTCCTGGCTTCCCATGCAGGAGCATGAAGATTCTGCTCTTGGTCCTTTCCAATGTTTTCAAAAACTCTGAAAGTGTTTTGCAGAAAATGGACACTCTAGATAAACATGACATTTTTTTGCAGTAGAATTCAGTTCATCTGAATGCAGGTGTCAAACTCTTCCAACAGTGGCAGATCACAGGATACTAGATGAATTTTAGGGCTCCAGCCCTTTAAGCTAATTTACATATCTCAAGGACTATCATTTCACCAATGTGCATTCATTTCTGATCTCTGCTATGTCAATGAACAACCCCTCTGGAGTTGACTGAAGATAAAAAAGTCTAATGGAATGGCAGAAGCTGCCGAAATTTGCAGCATTAAAAACAGTTTTCCCAATGCTACCATTACTCTGGAAATACTTAACTTTGACAAGGGTACACAATTTTTTTTTTTCAGAAAATCTCAAATATTTATTGAATTTAATTAACATTTATGCATAATTTATGCCATAAAGCCTGTGATAACATGAATTCAAAACACAAATTGTCATTCTTCCAATGGTTACTATTATCATTTTTCTGAAACCAATTAAATAAATCTATCTTACATATTTTTTAATCAACGAACTTGTACTGTAAGTGATCTTGTACTTTTGTGAAAAGAACAATTAAAACAGCTCTGGTAATTAAAGCCATAAATTAGATTTCTCTACCTTTCAAGTCTTACAAGTTGGTTAATAACTGTTTATTCAACTGAATTATTTTGGAATTTGTAAAAGAATGTCAAAATGAGGGTGCAGTTGTCCAGCATTTTTGAGGCAATTATTGAATTAGATAAAAAGATTTAAAGTAATTTTCCTTTTTGAAAAACTTATGAATTAGAGATAAACATTGAACATGATGAAACTGATTAATGTGACTGTCAAAGATGTAAATCCACTCCTAGAAGGTGAAATCTGTCTTCATTTGTTTGTGCCATTTTTACTGCTGGAAGGATTTCTGAGCATTTTAAAAGGAACTGTATTGGGTGTTTAAGTTCCATAAGAAGGCCGCCAGCCTCATTTGGTAGTTAGGCATTGAGAGCTTTGCAGATTTTATTTCCCAAGTTCACATGCTTCTGTCTCAAGCTTCTGAGCACTGCACATTGTGGAATTTATGAATTATCCTCTCATTCACATGTATTTATTGAGCAACAAATAGGGATCAAGTGCAGAAACTTAAAAGGAGTGAAAGGCAGAGTCCCTGTCTCTAGAACATTATCTGGTGGGGCACAGAGAGAAGTGACTAGTGAAACGTCAGTAGATGACAAGGTAGCTGAAACTGACCTTTGCGACCAGACTCGCTGGGCTGGATTCTGGCTCTATCATGTCTCCCTGTGGGGTCTTACCCCACCCGTACATTGGGTATGATAATACTCAATTATATTAGTATTATAAGAAATAAAACCAGTTATTTATATAAAAATTTAGAACAGTGGAAGTCACTTAGTAATAAATGTTTTATATAACACATTAGCTACAGTGATTGTTAAGTGTAGGATGCTTCAGGAGGTGCCTCCCACAAGATTCCTTATGTCGACTCAGCCCCCAACCCCTGCCAACCGAGTCTTTATTATTCCCTGATTTATTGAGCTCCTTCCACTCCCATGATCATGACTTTGATTCAGACGTATGTCCTAATTGTCCTGACATTGTTTATGAGCTTAGATATGTCTTTGGGACTTTCTAATCACTGATTTAAAAATATTATACAACTATCTCTGTTTCCCTCCACTCATCAAAATCTCATTTGATATCTTTCAACATTTGAGTAGGAAACATGAACTCTCCAGTCTGATATGAAAAACAGGGCTTCTAGAGTTCAAGTTATCCTGGGTAACACTTATCTTTTGTGCCCAAAAGAATAACTGCTAAAATAAAATCATAATATTTTGGTGCACTGGCATGTTGGCAACACAGAATCATTTTATAAATGCATATAAAAAAATTGTGTGATTCATAACATAATTGGAGGAAGCCTATCAGTCTTAGTTCAGATGTGATTCTATATTTTGATGCATTGGTTAGCCATGGGGAACTGGAAAATATTCCTCTTTGCACTTTTCTATTTTTAATTAGAAACTATTTTGAAGAGAACTAATGATTTAGTTGTATATTTTTACAGTATCCATTTGTTGTGTCTCTTGATTCTACAGTCTGAACTAGGATCACCTTGCCAATTCTATCTCTTTGGCATTTACACTGGAAACTCTAAGATTTCATTGGCAATCACATGTTGGGTGTCTTAGCAAGGAGGACTGGAATAGTAGATTGCTGGCTGGGCCTCATTTCTCATGATCCCTTATACGCAGCTAGCTTGGGCTTCTTCAGAGCCAGAGGTCCCAGAGTATTCAAATTTCTCACTGGGTGACTAGTTTATGAAAGAAGTATCCTTGAAATTAATGCCAGAGTTGGCACTCTGACATTTCACCAGGATCTACTTGTGAAGGTTGGCCTGCTTTCAAAGATAAGGAAATAGAAGAGACTCCATGCGACCTCTTGACCTCTTGATATAAAGAACAACTTGGAGTAGAGTGAGGGAAGGAGGGATCGCAGCCTTCTCGAAGGCTCTATTAAGCTCAGATGCTGTGCACACTGGGCACACTGAGGTGCTGCTGGTCTCGGTTCAGTGCTTCTGTTCTGCCACACTCTCAGGCTTCCTCTTGCTGTTAAAAAGTGATTGTATCACTTCTGTTTTATTATCCCCAGATCACATTTAGAATAGGAAACCAGAGTGTGGAGTGGTAGAGGCATGCTGTGCTGCTTGGGTATTTCTAACTAGAGAGAGAAAAACACCTGTCTGACGAGCTCACATCAAATTTCTTCTTTACATTTCTTTAGTTAGAATTAGATTACATACCCACTCTCAAACAAAGAAGGGCCATTTCCTTAAGATGTGATTTAATGTACATCCTAAACAAAATCAGAATTGTGATGGCTAAGTGGAAGAGGGAAGATGGATTTTGTAAGTAAACAATGATGCTGACCATATTCTGTTGGTCAACTTCTTTACTGCACACATTACCAGAAACAACAGAAATTGGAAGATGATCCCAATATTTAAATTGGAGTCCTGTTGCCTGTCTTATGTGAAGCCCCGATCACAAATCTCATGATAGTTTTTATTTATAAGAGCCTCATTTTTTTTCTTGATTCCTTATCCTTCATGCACATCCTTTGTATTGTCTTATTTATTATGAGGACCACAGTGCTGCATTTATGGGGAGATCATAAATGACCAAATCATTCCAAAACTCAGTAATTTGAATAACAATCATTTATTCTTCCTTACAAATGTATTGCTTTGACTGGGGGTGAGCTTGGGGATTGATTGATAGCGACTGAGTTTGGTTCTAAGCCAGAGGTTATATTCATATTCATTCCATGTGTCTTTTATTCTCCGTGAAAGAAACCAGGTTAAGCAGGCGCCATTCTTCTCAGTCATCACAGAATTACTATTGGTTAGACAAGCCCATGTACACCATTACTATGCTTTGCTTACATTGTGACTATGATACCCTATCAGCCAAATCAAAAGGCAAGGCCAAAGCTGAGGTTTAGATATAGTGGGAAGAACTACACAGTGACAAGCAAAGGGCATGAACTTGAGGAGGGGAGAAAGAATCTCAGGGCCAAAAACTCAGCCTGAAATTGCTAATTCGTATCCCTGGCATTTTGAAATCTTCGCATTTCCTTAACCTCCCCAAGCTCCAAAATTGTGTTGACACTGCTGGTGGGTGTGTCTGTAACAGCACGCTTTGTGCCTTTGACCAGCCCATCTTTAGGACTCTGCTGCAAAGGCAATTCTTCCTGTGGGCTTCTCCTCTCAGGTTAGATTAGTGGTTTCTAATGCCTGTTCCTGTAGTGCTCTGAGTTTATCACCATGGGGACGTCAACCATATTATCATTTCCATTATTTATTTACTTTATTATGCTTCACATTTGATCATAGGGACAGTCTAGTGCTCCATAACTAAAGCTAGGTTTATATTCTTTGAGTCTTCCTATCATCAGCATTTGCATATTAGTAGAGAACCGAAGGCTGGCTGGATGAATGAATGAATAGTAGGTTAAATTCTCTCTCTTAAACAATGGGAATTCATTGAATAATTTTTTTAAAGATTTATTTATGTATATAATAACCAGGGTACAGGCCATTTGGGATGGAGCCTATGACTGATAAGGAGAATGTAACAAAGTAACATACATTTTGGAGTTCAATTTTAGCATAATGAGTGTGAGATGCTAAAGGGCCATCCTCAAAGAGACTTGCGCAAGAAATTGGTATAGTTCTAACTTGAGTGAGAAATCAGAGCTTGATAATTAGGCTTGGAAATCACCATATACTACTGAAACCATAGCAAGAGGTGTAAGAAGGGGCAAGAACAAAAGTGGTAATCACTAGCACTTAACCCCAGTTGCTGGGGTTACCATAACGAAATACTACAAACTAGGTGACTTAAAACAATAGAAATGCATTTTCACAGGAGTAGAGGCTGGATGCTCAAAAGCAAGGTGTGGGTAGACCTGGTTTCTTTTGAGGCCTCTATTCTTGGCTTGCAGATAGCAACCTCCTTGCTGCTCATTCACAAGGCCACCTGACACCTCTGATGTTTCTTCCTCTTATAAGGACATCAGCCATGTTGGATTAGGGTCCCACCCTTATGATCTCACATAACATTAATTGCTTACTTGAGGTCTGTCATCAAACATAGTCATATTATAGGCTAAGTCTTCAATGTATAACGTCTTAGAAATACAATTTTGTACTTAACATGGGCTGAGTTAATAATAGCAACATAGAAGTCAAAAGCAAGCGAATACCAAGGTGGAAGTAAGCATGCTAATAGCCAAGGCAGTAGAGAAAGAATTCAAGTGAGTTACTGACAGATATGTGTCCCCACCCCCTAGTGGATAACAGTTAAAGACAAAGTATGAGCTAAGCAAAAGAACTTTCAAATGGAGCAGAGGCTGCTGTGGATTGATGAATGAATACGAGATAAGAAAATTATAATAGCAAAGGAATGATTGAGATCATTCCAGAGTCACCCCCAAGTAATATGGAAATGATGTTATTTAGGTGGTAGGAATCAACTACCTGCTCAATTTACTCTCGAAGGTAGACTGGGGCTTTAGTTCAAATCTGGCTCTCTCCCTATCTACATGAACTTTGCCAAATAATTTACCTCTCTAGTCCTCAGTTTTTCATTTATGAAGAGATTAGAATAACACTACACATTCTAAAATGTTCACATGTCATTACTTTTGAATGATAGGATTAAAAATCCTTCTTGTTTTCTGACTTTGGCTTATTTGCATTTCAGATTTTGTTAACAAACATCAACATAGATTACTTTTATAATTTAAAAAAATTGTATGTGTTGTCGTCAAAGGAAGCTAGTCATATTTTGTGTAAACATATGGCTGAATTGAAAATTCTAATAGTAGCGGTGAATAATTTCAAAAGAGGGAATGGATATGAAAACAGACTCATTTTCCCTTCTAGTAAAGGTAAAAATATATACTGAATACTGTGTACACAGAGTGGGATTGTGTGTTCAAAGTTGAAAAAGGAGTCATTTGTGTTTTTAAGAACTTTGCAGTCAGTGGAGTGAAATTCCAAACAAATAAATAAAACAGTGTAAGGCATTCCATGCCACAGTGGGAGAAACAAAAAAATATAGATAGGGAACATCAACTAAATGCTCCTTGGCTTCTCCCTGGGGGAGAAAAGATCCTGGAGGACCTGGAATAGGGGCCCTCCTGGAAAGGTAGGAGACCCTCACAAATCCAATATTGTCTCAGTGCTTATTCGTCTGTTTCACAATAGAAGGAAAATTTGTCCAGAGATAAGAGCCGAGAATGCAGCATGATTAATTTATATGGAGAGGAATCTCCCCGTTAACCACTTTAGTTGCCAATAACCTCAACAGCTGCGTGTCAGAAAGCTCAGGGGAGTAGATAGCTCTCACAACTGGAAAATGCAGAACTTTAACCACATTTTAATTAACCTCATTTTAATTCAGTCCAACTGGTGAGTGTGTATGTGTTTAGAGTTAATAAAATTTCAAAAATGGAGATGTCCAAGCTGTTTAATTTGGGGTCAAGTTGGTTTTTATTGTTCTTCAACTTGATAAAAGCTTAACAATTATTTTCCTCATTTGACATTTTAAGGAGAGCTTAAAAAAAAAAAAATCTGCCAGTGGCACTATCTGTATAGTTACTGTCTTTGTGAATACACAGGTTATACTAAGTTAGATACACTGCTGTGTGAAAACAGTGTAGTCACTAAAGTTACCCATGAGAATCCCAAAAGAAAGATAACATTGATACATTTTTAAATTAGTCACACTAAAATATGTGTGAGTTTATATGTCTATGCTTTGTGGCAGTAGTCTCTAAAGTTTGCATTTGGCCTTGCTGAACATAGACTCTTAGTTTCTCAGGCGATTTAGAATTAAGCCAGAAATGTTAAATGCAAATAAAATCAAAATCCATGTTGATGTTGTGTGATGACAGAGACCACCAGTCAGTTCACTATCCCACATGGCATCACGTACCTCAAGCCGGTCTTTAAGAATGTAAAACATTGGTATTTGCAATATGACTATAGAAAGTAAAACCTTTGGAATGAATTGGACATTTATTTGCCTCAGTGCCTTCTGAGGATAAGGAAGTCTCCATATGTTGTACAAGGAAGCTAGGCAAACTTTAAATTAAAGAGGAAGAAAGAAAGAAAATATTCCACATACATCTTCATTTTTTTTTTTAAAAAAAAGGGTGCATTAATGGTATCTCCTACCCCAGCTGAAATCTAGCTTGTTTTTTCTCAATTAGATAATAGTTTTCAAATAAGTAGGATGGCAAAATACAACTTTCTTCTGAAGCTTCATTTGTTCATTCATGCAGTGAATAGTTTTGAAACATCTATTATGTACTGGAGAAGTTTGAACCTGAGTGGGGAGAAGAACTGAAACAACTGTAATTATTAAACTACCACTCTAGCGAATGTTAACACAGGAAGGCATATGGTGTCAAGGGACTTATAATAAAAGATCTGTTCAGGGAGGTGAGAGTAAGCTTGCCATCAAGGAAGTTAAGATCCACCCAAAGAAGTCCAGACCAAGATAAAAGGAGGGACGAGAAAGGGGAATGGCTCTGTGCAGGAAGAAGCTAGGTGCCTTCAGGGAATTTAGAGAAGGCTCTCAGGAGAGAAGTCGCCCAGTGGAAGATTGCCCAGTGGAAGATTACCAGAGACGAAGAGGCTTGACATCATCTTGAAGGATCTGCTTTCTGGTTGATTATCTCAAGAGCAGTGGGAAGTCATTGAATGATTACAGGGTTATATTTTGAAAACTGACTTTAGCTCTGGTTTGAGAAATGGGGGTGAAAGGTCTCAGGTTGGTCCTGAAGGTGGAACCCCTGCCAGGCAGAGTCAGGGCTAGGGATGGGTAACTGTGGCTGCAGAGGAAATGGGAAGAACATTTTGAATTCAACTTTCTTGCATTGCTCAAGTAGCTCTGGCTCAGCCAGGGTCACTGGTGGACAGACTCGTAGGACGCTAGATTCTGCTTGCTATATCCTAAACACAAAAACTGGGAGTGGTATTTTCTTAAAAGATACATTGAGAGGCAGCTTAGATGCTGTTTGGGACAGTGGTGACAAGACTGAGATCTTGTTCTAAGATCAAGCAAATGAGACTCTTTGATTGACAGGGAGTTGGCTTTCCTGGGGGGTGGGGGGAGGCAATTTACCTTTATTCCCTGTGGTCCTGCCCACCTGCCTCTGCTGACAGTCTCTCCCTTGGATAAATCAAGTCATTGTAAAGCTTGCTGGGGATCTTCTGAGGAGCAGACTATGGATATATTGATAGTACAGGATCTAAATTTTTTAAGCTGGAAATAGGGTGAGCCTGTGATTCATTACCTGACAAAGAAAGAGGAAGTGACTTATGTTCATAATGAAACCTCCAAAAAGATGTAAACTAGGAATGTTTGGGGCAAACCTGGTCACCTTAGCAAGAAGGGAAAGTTGAAAGGTCACTGTGGTTGGCTCCCACCATTTCCCCCTTTGCAAAGGAGAGGCTCTGAACTGCTCTATGGAAATGCAAATCCAGGATGTAGGCTGACTTGGAGGGCACTTTATTCTTATATTATCTGCCAAGCTTGGGTAATTTTGAATACAACATCCCCCACCTTTATTACTCTGATAATTGATCATTTATAATTATAATTACTCCACGAATTACCCTTGGAAGAAGTTCAAAATGGGAGGCAACTCCCAAGAGCTCTTCAGAAATGCTGCACCCAGCATCAGGATCGGCATTGAACCAGATGCTCAGGTGTTCGATGTGCACTTTAGGGTATGAGAAAACATTTTCTGGACTTTACCTACAGCAGGGCATGCACAACCGAAGCAAAACTGACTGAGGCAATACTCAACCATTTTATGAGAAAAAAATATATCTGCTCAGACTTCATTTCAGCCACCACTCAAAGGTCACCATTTGTAGTTTGAAAACAACTCTAAAGCATCTAATAGGAATCGAAAAGTGAGGAAGTAAAGAGAAGATGCTTCGTGGGAGTGCTGTAGGAAGCGTATACACTTTCGATGCTGAGCTACTTTCTGAAACGTGCACTTAGTCACTCCGAAGTAAATACTTTGGAGCAGGAAACTCCGGAGGGCGGTGAGGGGCAGCTGAAAGTTTGCCAAAGCCCTTGGAGGGGCTGGTCTAGGGGACATGATTGGCAGCCACGAGAGAGCGAGGCTGGGAGCCAGGAGAGAGAAGGCTCTGAGCAGCGAGAGGTCCTGCCCAGCTGTTGGCGAGGAGTTTCCTGTTTCCCCCCCGCAGCGCCGGGGTGAAGTTGAGTGAGTCACTCGCGCGCACGGACCGGCGACACCCCCGCGCGCGCACACCGCGGGCAGGAGCCGGCCTCCTGCGCAGCTCCCCTCGGCCGCCGGGGGCCTCCCCGCGCCTCGCCAGCCGCCAGGCCCCCTCTTCGTTGGCCAGCCAGCGCCACATCTGGCTCGAACATCTGCCCGGCCCGCCGGGCGCGGGGTCCCGAGAGGGCGCGGCGCGGAGGCACCGCCGGGGTCCGGGAAGGCGCCGAACGCCGTGCTCGGGGCTCGGTCTATGACGAGCAGTGGGATCTGCCATGGGTCGGGGGCTGCTCCGGGGCCTGTGGCCGCTGCACATCGTCCTGTGGACACGCATCGCCAGCACGATCCCACCGCACGTTCAGAAGTCGGGTGAGTGGCCGCCCCCGCCGGAGCTTGGCTGGGCGCCGGGGGTCGCCCGGGCTCCCCGCCCCGGTGCTGCGCTTGACAGTCGGCCCCGGGAACCCAGCGCTCGCTCGGGCGGAAACAGAAAAGTTTCCCCGCGCAGCACCCACGCAGACCAAGTCCCTCAGCCATCTGTGAGTTTGTCTTTAGAAAGAGAAGTTCAGTGAAAGGGGAAGGGGGCGCGGGGCATGTTTGGCCCCCTTTGTGCGCGCAGGAAAGGCGTTGTGTTGGCTGTGCTCGAGGCGAACCCCCACCCCCGGAAAGGGAAGTTTGAGAAGTTGGTTATCTGAAGCAGGCAGGGCAGCAGCGGCCCGGAGCGTTGGCCGCCGAGGCCGCCAAAGCAGCTGGCACACCTGGAGCCTCCAGGCCCGCGGCGATGTGCGTGCCCACCCAGGTCATGCCCAGACGCCCCCTCGCAAGGCCGGTTCCTCCGTGGTTAGAGCGAGGGGAGGGATACTCCTCCCCCAGGCCTGCTTCTTGCCGGGAGTTACAGTGTTCAAGTTTCAAGAAGAGAAGCTATTTCTACAAGACTTAGCGTACATGGGTTTGGGAGTGGAGACCCGAATGTCAACTAGTTGCAGGGTGCTGGAGATGTTGCCTGGAGCAGAACAACTCTGCCTTCGAGGGAGTTGATGGGTCTCTGAAATTACCGTTTGGTGGAAACAAAAGGGTTAAAATCCTAAACCTCAAGCCCACCTGATTTCTTATTGTTAGAGGTGGAAATGCAGGAATGTGGGTCTAAATTAGAATCTTTTGCAGCTCCGAGCCTTACTGCTACTGCAGTGGCCCTGGTAACTGATTATTGGCCCATTTGGGACCTTGGTTTTCTTATCTGTTAAATGGCCTGGAGAGTTTTGCATAATCTTAACATCCCTTCATCTTTAACTTCCTGTCCCTCTCCTCCTCCTTCGCTAGCTTGGAGGTGGTGGGTGGGATGAAATGTCCAGGTTTTGACAGCCCACGCCACTCTGAAGGCTGCAGGCCGATTTACTTCTAGGTTGTCTAGAAGAAATATGCACCAAGTTCTAAGATGCATTAAGAGTAATTGGATTGAAAATTACTCCATGAATTTTAACTTATTTCTTATATTGACGGTAGCATGGAGATGAGAATTTTTAATGGAAAGAGGAAGAAGCACTATTGTAAATAAGAAATTCTAACAGAAATTTGAGTTCTACAGTTTAATAAAATGTCAATGTTTCACTCTTGGATGTTTTTCTACATTCCAGTGCCAGAATGTTTAACAGTCTCCGAATACCCTAGACTCTTAAAAACTGAGTTGTATTTTGCTAATAAGTATTTTAAATGGCACCCACAATTTTCTGTGCATGTTAAAAATTGTGAAGACTTTCGCTCCAGATTACGAAAAAAGGAAATTAGCAGGCCCTGATTTCTTGCTAGATTTTGTTTACAAGGATAAGATTTACGATTTGCAAATTCCAGACTTAATAGTTCATGAATCAGTTTCATTTTGTATATATATATATACACACACACACACACACACACACACACACACACACACACACACACACACACTTTTAAACAATTAAAAGCCTGATGGCTTTTTATTTGGGCTTTTAAACTGTTGTACAAAACCCATAGATATCCTATTTTTATGAAATTAAAGTTTCAAAATAGTTGAACTAAAGAATAATCTTGAATTCTTATTCCTTTGAAAGTGAACTATAGAAAATAGTTGCAAGCTAAAGGTAGCTGTAATGAAGACATCTATATTCGTTTTCATTTTGATTTTGCATGTAAATAAATGGTTTCAGGATTTTTCTAGCATAATTGGCTAACTGTCAAAACATTCTTCACAACATCTTATTAACAAGGGATAAGATATAAAGAAATGACCTTGCTTACAGCCACCTATTAGGTCATCTTAAAAACAAGTCTAACTTCTGTTGAAAAGTTGAGTAAAGGGTTTCAGTATAAGAACAAAGTCACTAGGAAATATACTTAAATTTAAGATATATATATATATATATATATATATATATACACATATATATATACATATATATTTGGTTTCACTAAGTCACTCTTCCTAAATGCTCAAAATTAAATAATAGCTCATGTAAGGAAATCTTTAAATATCCCAAGTAAGTAGAATCTGAAAATGGGACTTTTCAAATACCTGACAAGGGGTAAAGTTCATAAATTTAGATATTATTAGTGAAATCACATTAATGGTGGCCCTATTTTGTCAGCAAGGACTGTAAAAAATCACTAGGCCCTAAATTTGATCTTTGGTCTGTGTGCTTTTGTTTCCAGAAAGTACATTCTCATTTCTAGGTCATTTTCTTTAATATACCTTACTTTTAATCATGTAATGGTTTACATAGAATACCCATCCCATTTTGGATTTATTGTCTTCTTTTGGAGATTGGACCCCATGGTGATGAACCGTTATTATTTTCTCTATCTCAGCTTTCCTGCTATAGATTTTCCAGTTCAGTTAACCAATCCTAATTTTCAGAATCACTTTTAAAATTTTCTTTATTTTTAATCCCTCTTTCACCATTAAGGAATGACACCACTTGGGTGCATTGTCAACAGTGACCATTCCTCATTCTTCCTCCTCTGTAGCGTTTATAGTGTCTCCTTGTGTCTGGCTAAAGGCACAGGCTTGGAGATACCATCTAAACGAGTAAGCAGAAGTGGCCTCTTCCTTCTTTGGGTTTAACATATGAGAGTGAATTAGAAGTGTAGAGGAGAATACATATTTTAACCCCATATTCTTAGGGCCATTATTGAATACTGGGCCCATTCTCAGAATCCCACTAGAAGGGGATGTATGTAGAACGCTTCCTTCTCTTTTCCTCTGAACATAGTTATTTGATTCCTCCTCATTTTCTATACCTGCCTTGTTATAGGCCTCAAGGACCACCTTATTCTCATTCTGTCGCCAGGATGATGGATCAGTAGGCTGGAGGCAGAAGGTCAGAGGTCACACGCTTTCACAGACCTCCCCTGTTGCCTGTTGCAGTTACTTTCCTTTTCTAGCCTCAGTCTCCTCATCTATAAAATGGGGTTATGGTCTCACGGTTAGGTTGAAATTAAAAGTGCTTTAAAGAGCTTTGGAGAGTCCCTACTACAAAGTCAATGCTCAGTGCATATCAGTGCTCGTTGCTAGGGTTAACATAATCAGGTCTCATGGGGTCTTCAGTAACTGGCTTCCATCTCAATCTGCATTTCCACATCCCTCTGAGGCTCACAAGTTCCCAGTTCATAATTTTCCACTACAGATACATGGTGTGAGAAATGTAGGCAGCTACACCTTTGCTCCACCTCTGCCTTGCTGGAATTCTTGCCACCTGGGTAATTTTAATTGATTTTTTGAGACTTTACTCCAGTGTCCTCTTAATGGCCATGTTGGCTAAGTGTGTCCTCCTGGCTACTTCTTTCTCAGCTGGTAACAATAGTCAACCAAAATTATATCTTTTGGGACTCCCTTGTCCATCAGGCCAGCGGCATGTCCTGTCCATTTCTGGGTCTCCGGGGTTGCCTGCCACGCCCAGGGTATCAGCACCCGAGAAATGCCACTTCTCACTCCTGAAGGGCTAATACAACCAAGTCAAGCATTTCAACAATGAGGCAGTCATCGTTTGTTGAGAGTTTGGTCTGAATAGTGAAGTCTTTACTTTTAGTGCGAGTATTTTTAAATCTGGCCTAGTAGGCAATTTGGCTGTTGTTATATTATGTCATCGATTCTTCTGATGAGATATGGAAAAAGATGTTTCAACTTGTGAAAAACACACTAGAAAGCTATTAGCAGTTTTTATCCAACATCTCTAGCTATCAAGTTTGACCTCATAGAGGGCATTCAGTGCCACACAAAACTTTTTCAAAGTTTCACCCAAGAAATTTTCCAGTAAATACTGATTCTGGTTTTTTTTTTTTTTTCTAAAAGGGGGTGGAAAGGAGACATTCATTAAAAATGAAGTGCTGATTCTAAATTTAGTTTCTGAGTTTCTTTTTTCATCAGGGTTTTATGTTTTGGCTTATAAGCAGTGAAGCAGAGTTGATCTAAGGGAAGTGTGGGCCCATGGCAGCTGCTGTCTGCTGTAGAGCGGTGTGGATATTATTTAGATCTGATGCAAACCACCAACACAGTTTAAAATAGGGTGCAGAGGAAGCAAGCTTCCTGGCCACCGCATGGCATCATTTAGCCAATTTCCACATAAAATGTAACTCATAACTCTATCACCTTGTTAGCTTCTGCCTTCCAGGTCCTTGTGTACAACTTGGCAGATTTAACTCTGAATTGTAAGTGGTGGGTATGCACTGGCAGCAAGGAGGCCCTCCACTGACTTCTCACCCCCTCTTTCCCTGGCAACATTTGCTCCCCAGGTACTTGTGCTTCTGACTGAGGCAAGATGATTATACTTCTTTGCTTGGCATGTTAGAAGGGTTTGGAATGCTGAAAAGGCAAATTGGCTCAGTTCAAGGAGAGGTGGGGAGAAGCAAGAGCAACGTTGGAGAATCTGAACTGTCAGTGGCTTGACGTTACTTATCTAGTTTAATCTTCAGAAGGAACCTACAAGATCAGTCTTATCTTTATTATTCTTTTTTAATGGGGAAGATAGAGTCTGCTCACGGCTTGAGGTTGGTCTAAGCTTGCGTGCATGTGTTCGAAGCTTCATCCCAGTAGGCTCTTTTCCATGGCCTCTCTAAGAGTGTGTATATGTTGGGATAGAAGTTAGGGAGCATGTAAAAGAGACTTCATACTTAATAAAGGGGAAACTTACAAATAATATCAATTCAGTGCCCTTGATTTCGTCCCACTTTGCTCTCCTTATGATCTAACTTCTTCCTGATTATCCTCGTACTACAGAAAATCCAGATAGGGCAGCCTTTGCAAGCAGGCTCTATAGTCACTGACATCTGGTTGGAGGACCCATGGTTTGACCATTTTCAAAGATGTGAGTTGTACGCTCCAGTTCCAGGTATGTTGGGCCGACTTGTGTATAGAGTCCCCAAGCAATGGCTGGTGAGATCAGAATTTATACAACACAATAAAGGGGAACAGTTTGACTTTGGAGGGTCAGCTCATCTGGAAACTTGGAGGTGGTTAAGATTCTTCTTTTCTCCTTAGAATGACTTCAGCCTTTACTTACCATCACCAGTTTTGGGGTCTTGGCATTCAACATGGAGGGATTCACTCTTCCTCGGATGTATTCCACTTCATGATCCCCTGCCCTGGGCTCTTATGGGCTCCCTTATCTCTGTGTTTTTTGATTCCAAGCCAAACCTATAAATCATTAGTGTACACTAAGTTGCAGGCAGGTGCCGATAACTGTGAGGGTCAGTCTGGGAAAGGACACACTGTCAAGAAAGGTGGCTCTTTCTTTGTTTCTCTTTTCTGGTGAACTATTTTTTCCTGAAATTTTCAGCTCAAACAAGATCTGAACCTAGTATACGTGCAAAAGAGGCCTCTGTCCCAGATTTTAGAAAATACTATGTTAACCCTCCCTGCTCAGCTCCCTGATCCTGGATGAGGGGCCACTGGGCCTCCAAATCCTATTTTTAGATCCTGCTCTGGATACCTGGGCTTGATGATGCCTCTGAACTGACTTTTGCTGCTACCTGTGACTTTGAGTCCATCTTTGACAGCCTACATAACCCGGCAGTGTGTGGAGGGATGTGAGGGCACAAAAGTGCAGGTATGGAGGGAGTGGTCTGAGATTCAGAAGTTGGGTGTGTATGCAATTCACAAGGTCCCTTTTGATGCAGGGGAGTGGAGCAGGTAGCAGGAAGAAATGGATTGTTGACCAGGCCTGAGACAATGTCCCCACAGCACCGCATTGCAGGGAGGGATTTTAAGTCGTCTCCATATTCTATTTAGTCTCCTGAGATACTGTGAAGTATATTTGCAAGTCAAGGTGGAGAGAGAAACTTATTTTACTGAACAGTTTGTAGCATGATTCATAATTTTCATTATGTTTTCAAAGATTTATTTTATTTATTTGGGCCCAAAAGAACTGGAATGTAAGTCAGAGGCCCAGGGGGTGAGAGGATTCACCAGAGACAGAGTGGGGTGCAGAACAGGTGGATCTACTGAAATATACTGCTGAGGGGAACAGCAGGGGAGACAAGAGAGATCTGCTACACCATGTGGGTTGGGGATCGAACTCATGCCACAGTGGCTAGCTATAACTTGATAGCACTGAGACTGGTGGTGGGATAGAAGTTAGGGAGCGTGTAAAAGAGACTTCATACTTAATAAAGGGGAAACTTACAAATAATATCAATTCAGTGCCCTTGATTTTGTCCCACTTTGCTCTCCTTCTGATCTATCTTCTTCCTGATTATCCTCGTACTACAGAAAATCAAGATAGGGCAGCCTTTGCAAGCAGGCTGCACCACCAGAGAGGCCCCATATAATTTTCATTTTTGGACCTGTGGTATGTGTGCTTCTTGGCCTGCGCCTTCCGATGCTAGGGGTAGAGCTGACCCCTGACATTCCTTTGCAGAGGTGTTAAGTACAAACTTAATTTTGTTGGTTGTATCATATTTTGCCTGGAATAGAGATTGCTCATTAATGAAAAATCTGCGTGTGTTTATAATCACCAGGTTTTATTTCCTTTGGAATAGTCAGTATTCCATTGTTTGTATTTTCCTGAAGAAAATCGTAGCCCTATTCATTTGACTGTACTGCCTTCTGTTTCACTTACACATTTTTGAAAACATTTCTCAGGACCTTCGTTGCATTTCCTCTGTGTGTTGGGAACACTAGGGCAAGGTGAAGCTTATCTGAATGTTTTCTTTAGTTATTGTAAATATTTTTTTTGAATGATTTCTGGTCTTCTCAAACCTTTCAAGAAAAATAAGACTATTGGAATAATGTAAAAGAGTAAAAAGTCCTTCTGATACCATAACATATGTAGATTGTCAAAACTATGCATTTGAAAGCACTGGAGGGCTCACAGAACAAACATGAACTTTTTGAAGGTAAATATGGAGTCAGGGATATATTTTCAACATATGCACAGCAGTCCTTTCTCTGTTAAACTGTAAATCATCACAGAGGATTCATTGGTTGCGGGAGGAAACTGTGGCTTTGCAGAAGACTCTGGTCACCCTAAAACTAGACAGAGCTTTTGTACCTTGGGGAAAGGGATTGCCTTGTGCTCCCTGTGAAGGTTGAGCCTATCTTGAGGATGCTTTACACTGGACACTATATGGACAGGATTCCCAGTTATGTATGTGACCATCATTTTTTTAAAAAATAGTTTATTTTACATCATTTTGTGCATTTTTCCATCTCAGTTGTGTGACCATCATTTACTGAGATCTTGCATCAGCTTGAGCACATCATGGGTATTATTTGAGCTTCAAAACAATTCTAAGAGGTAGATTCTAGAATGTTCTATACAAGTCCTTAGATATCCAGAAACTGAATGAATAACACCCAGATAGCAAATGCCTGTGGTAGGGTTGGAACCAAGATAGTGGAGCATAGGGACCAAGTACCTCATTGTTATATTCTATTGAGACAAGGCCACCTCAACAGACATCAGCCCATATAGCATGGATGATGGGAGACTCTAGAGAAAAGAGAAATAATGATACTATCTAACATTTTTAAATGGTTAAAATGTTAGTATCCCCTTTTTTTTTTTCACTAAAGAAAAAAAATGAATTGGTTTATACATCAGACACCATGCCTATCTTGTGACCTCCATGGAAAAATGAAATGCTATTAATCAAGTGACACAGCGTTGGCTGAATCATGAAGCAGTCACAGCATCAGGTGTTTAGTTATTGTTGCTAAAACAGGGGCTTGATTTGAAAGGATTGGGAAATCCAAGGATACCTTAGAAGGCAAGGGATATATGTGGTGGGTTTACTTTGAACTTAATGGAACTTAGACTTCACATCTTCTCCCTGGTATAGACCCTTCTTCTTGATTCTGGGAGCAAAACTTACCAAGTTAAAGAAATACTAATACTCAGGAAACTTGGCAGTTCCTTCAATCTTACCACTAGCTCATGTCTGCAGGAAACTTGACAGAGGTTTTCCCAATTTAGAGATGATCCAAATTTTGTGACAAGTCATGAGTTGGGAAACTGAAAGAAGGTTTTCTGAGTTACTTGAGAATTTGAAAAACTCTTGCTTTAAGCTGAGATTATTGCCTTGATGCCAGACATTTATGCCATCAGATGTACCAGGATCAGATAATCAGGAAGCTGATTACAAGTTCTGAGGCTTGAAAGCGACAAATACCAGAAATGTCAGCTCTGATGGGCTGTTCACTTAGGACAAACTGTCTTTGTTTAACCCATTATAAAAAGGCCAGCTCAAGAGGAGATGGCAGAATGTTCTCTATGAAGTGCTGTGCCTACTCTTCTCTCAGGTCAGCAGCCAGCCATCTGAAAAATAAAAGTGCTCATAGAGTCTTATTGCATCTGCTTGTCTGTGGAGGGACAGGCTGAAAACCCAGGCCTATTCCACTAATAGTATTTGCAGCTTTTAACATTTGCCATTTGTAAGAGGCCATTCTAAATTCAAAATATTTACTGTCATTATCTAATTTCTATTCTTATTTTTTGTAGTTTTTTAAAATGACCCCCGGCAAATGTGTACATTTCAGATTCCACAACCAGCCTCTGTCTAACAATAGGATTTGTCAGCTTAGAAAATCAGTTAAGAAAGTCTGCTTCTCCCACCCTCCACTTTCTCTCATTATAGAGACTGAAGTCTGAACTGTCCTATCACTAGGTGAATTTTTTTTCCCTCAGGGTTAACTAATCCCTTCCTCATTTTCCTAGCTTATAAGCCCCATGTCAATTACAAATGCATTCATAAATATGTAATGATCACAAAGCCTTGATCTTGAAAAAGCAAGAGGTTCAGTCTCTGCCTTGGAGTCAGCACGTGAAGACTGTGTTGCACCTGCAACCAAGGTGCTTGGGTGACCGCTTCATTCTTTGGTTCCACTGGGCTTCATTTTTTTTCTCTGTGCACTGTGACAAGAATTGGACTAGATGAGCTTTCCACATAGTTCTGTCCTAAAGATTTTTTTTTAAAGATTTATTTATTTATTCATATAGAACTGGTACAGGCCAGAGATGCGGAGGGTGAGAGGAGTCACCAGAGACAGAGTGGGAAGCAGAACAGGAAGATCGACAAAGTACACTGCTGAGGGGAGCAGCGGGCAGGTCAGGAGAGGTCTGCTGCGCCATGTGGATCTCCTCCGGGGCAGGCGGGAATCGAACTCATGCGGAAGTGGCTTAAGCTTCTCAGTGCTGTGCTTTAACCCACTGCGCCACCAGGGAGGGCCTCTGTCCTAAAGATTTTATCCTACATGTTAGTCAAGAAATCATTGAAGTTAACTTTCAGAAACATAATTCTTAATGGAGCAAAACCAAAAACTATCAAAAAGTTGTCACAGGTCAGAACTGACAAACACCCACTTGGAGTTTGTTGGCAACAACCACTATTAAAAATAGAAACAAAAAAAGTAGTTTTTTTGACAGTTCCTTGTACAGGTGTCCAAACATATAGCCTGGCTAAATAGTATGTTGCTACAGCAGGCATTCGCTCCCTGCTGAAGAAAAGCTTTCCTTGGCTTTGGTGGTAAAACCATTTCTTCTTGGTTAATTATGGTGTTTTCAGTCTCTCCTTCCGCTCATTGGTGAGAATGTCAGTGAGAGTTTTTCCTGAGGTAGAAAATTATGAAATGTTTTGCCCTCAGGAGAGAAAACCAACCAGAGCTTCTCTGTTTTTGGGGGGGAAGAGAAAGGAAACTTGCCTGAATATAATTAGGCTTCTGTAGCCTTTCAGAGTTTTCTCTACCACTTTTCTTAAAATATTCTCAGTCAAGACAGAATTTGCTACAGATTGGCAGTTTTCAGACTGCTGTTTTAGGCAGGGAGTAGCTGTGGGTCCCATAATTGCATTTCTGGGTAGACATCAGTTAGCACAGAGACAGTCTTCCAACTCTTGCTTTGACTGGCTGTTACTCCAGATCACAGTTACACTTTATTCTCTAAAATTCATTGTATCATGGGGAAAAGGATCCTATGATGACGTGTGTCCTGCAAATATGTGAAAAGGGAAATACAATCCCTGGGTAACTTTTTTCTGGACTGCCTTAATACATAGTTATAAACTAATTTCTAACCATCTCAACCCGCACTAGTTCCACTTGCTTTTATTCTTGCTCATTCTTTTATCATCAGTCTTATCCTTTTGATTGCTTCTGTCACTTATTTATTCTAACACACAATGGGCCTGTCTCTTTGTGCTGACCTTCCTTTCCCTTTACTTTCCCCTCCTCATCCTACCTTCTAACCCCTTCCCAGCACCATTCCTTTCTGAACATTTCCATTTCATAGTTTTAATAGGCAGCCAAGCCCAAATCTTGAGCTCAAGCATTCTGATCCCAAAAACAAAGCTTTTATATCATCCTCTGCTAACTGCCACAAAAAAAGCCTAATGCCTTGCTTTTCAAAGTGTGTTCCCAGGACCAGAAGCCTCGGCCTCATGAGAATGTATTGAAAATACAGGATGTCAGGCCTCCCTGGTGGTGCAAGGGGTTAAAGTGCAGCACTATGAAACTGTCTGCAGCCACTGCAGCATGAGTTTGATCCCTACCAGGCTGCTGACCCACATGGTGCACAGACCTCTCCTGTCTTGCTTGCTGCTCCCCTCAGCAGTGTATTTCAGCCATTCTACCTTTTCTGTTACCCTCTCTGTCTCTGGTGAATCCTCTCATCCTCCCACCTGGCTGTAGCTCAGGCCTGTAATCTAGTTCTTATATGCATAAATAAATCAATCTTAAAAAAAGAAAATACAGGATGTTGGGCCCTTACCCGGACTAACTGCGGTGCAATCTGCATTTTAACAAGCTCCCCAGATGATTTGTTTTTGCACTGAAGTTTGAGAAGCTCTGCTCTAATAGCATTAAAGTTTTTTTTGTTTTGTTTTTGGTTTTTGTTTTTTTTTTTTCCCAGAAGAGTCAGATGATCAGCTGTGATTTCAGTGGATCTGTAGGCTTGCTGCTGTCATGGGGTCAGAGAAGGAGTCAGGGAAGATTAGCTATTAGTTTCGTGATGATCTCTTAACTCCTAAAGGTCAAGGCCCTGTTTAACTGTATGTGAAATGTACGTGCATTTGAGGCTTGCAAGGCAAGTCAATCATGAATCACTTTTTAACCAGCCTGTTTCCCAGAGCACCCTGCATGGCTTTCTCCTCCCCTGAATGTCCCTTCACCACCATCTGTAAACCCAGGGATCCATTTCCCTGTTGAACACAGTCTTCATCCTGTCTACTCACTAGGCATTTAATCACAGGCCGCCTTGACATAGTGGGCCTTCATTAACTCTGGAGCTTTTATACTTGGCATTTCATAAAATGCGGAGCAAGTCATCTATATAAAATATGTACCAAATAAGTTGATGAATTAATGTCAGGTTTTGCAAGACGTACTTTCACCCCTTAACATGTCTTTTAATCTTTTTACATCATGAGAAACTTATTCAGCAAGGAAACTTATCAACTTGTTTAGAAAAGACAGACTTACTAAACTTTTTTTTTTTTTTTAAAGATTTATTTATTTGTGCATACAGAACTGGGGTACAGGCCAGGGGTGGTGAGAGGCTTCACCAGAGACAGAGTGGGGAACAGAACAGGCAGATCGACGAAGTACACTGCTGAGGGGAGCAGCGGGCGGGTCAGGAGAGGTCTGCCACGCCATGTGGTCACCTCCGGGGCAGGCGGGAATTGAACTCATGCGGAAGCGGCTTTAGATTCTCAGCGCTGTGCTTTAACCCGCTGCGCCACCAGGGAGGGCCCTTACTAAACTTTTTTTTATATATATTTTTCATTTTGTTTTAGATTGCTCACCATCACCAGTGTTGGTCTTCTCACTGGTTGGCTTTTGTATTTTACTAAGCATCAGGCAATGTTTTGTATCTCAGTTAAGGGCACTTCATAAGGTAACTTTGAAAGTTAAACACTCCTACCATCAGTTTTTCAAATATTTCTTTTTTTTTTTTCATTCTTTTCTTTCATCAGTTCTCACAATAAATTTCTGATTTTTCTAACTAATTTTATTTTCGAAGTTTTTTTCTTTTCAATTTGAACTGTATTTGGTGAACAAGAGCAAACTTAAAAAACCATCCATTGCAGCCTGCATTTCCGGTTGCATCTCATGCACCTAATTTCAGCTTTTTCATCACAGTATTTTAATCCAAATATTTACAATCTCATAATCACATACATATTTACAACAGGGACCCGATCGCCTAACATATATAGCAATTTGGTTTCATTCCACAATGCAAGTCTGAGCCCTTATTTTCCATCACCTCTGACTCTCCTAATTGGCTTCAGGCCCTGGACAACTTTGTCCCTTATCTGTTTAATACACCTGTGCTACCACCATCTATTAAACCTTCTTGCAGGTATCTGCTAGAAAGCCTTCCATGGATTACCAGTGATTATGTGGCCCCACTTCCCCTCTGAGGGCAGGGGCAACTTTCGTGGCCCTGACTCCTAAGAACACAGTGAATACACAGACAAATATACCTGCCCGCCACCTCCCACACCCCTCCGCCTGTGCTTCAGGCCCTGGTCCCCCAGCCAGCCTCTTAAACACATCTCGTGTGTGCTTTCAGCGTTTCTAACTGTGACTCTTCTGCGCCCCACTTCTGTTTTCCCGTTCTCTCCCCATACCCTACAACATCTCCACCCCTTTGAGTAACACCCTGCCTGAATCCCCTCTTCTGCTGCTGCTTCTTCCTTTGTCATTCCAGTCACTTTTCTTCTTTCTCCTCTCAACACCTCGCTAACAGCCTCTCTAACAGGCCACTCACGCTGGGCTGGCCTCGTGGTCATGGTCTCTGTGATTATAGGTGTGTGTCAGTGCTTTGCTAGAAAGAAGATCCTTGAGGGAGTCCCTCTGTCTGGTGCTTCCCTGGCTCTTAATTCACATTCTCACTGAAAGATTGTTAGAATTCGCTACTTTGAAAGAATAGGGAAGCTGCTAAATTTAAGGCTGTATGTTTTATATGGCTGCATATATATTACATATATACACCATATAATATACATGTATATGTATTTTCTTGCTTTGCTTACCTGCTAGCTGGCAAGTATGCCACTGCCTTTGTAGTATTGTTTAAGAGAAGCAGAGACTCGGGAGGAATTTCCAACAACCATACTCTTTACACTAGAGGTTTGCTCTGTCTTCAAATGTTCATTTCTGTGAATTTTGGGGTGCCGCCATCTGTGGGTGTAAGGGCTGTTGTTTTTCCATCCTTCACAGGCGGCCTTTGATTCATTTGTCTTCTTGTGTGTCACTTTCGTGGAGGACCCTATGTGTTATGACGGTAGAGGCTAGAAAAAGTCATCTAGGGAAACATACCATCTGACTCAGAATTTTTTTGCTACTCCTGCTTTCATTTTTTAAATTATGGGTTGTCTGCTGTCATGGAAGGGTTAGAGGAGGGGTGGAAGAGTCTTGGTACAATGGGGAGTGTCTAAAGATACAAGGTCCTCTTGAGGGCAAACATCCCAGATTGCAAAGGTGACTCCAGACTGTATTTTAGGAAAGTCTGTTCAAATGACACACATTAAGGAAACTTCAATGTGATGTCTTTCTTAGAAGAGGGGAAGGGCAAGTCAGGATGGGTCTCCAAGAAGGTGTGGAAGATCTCTGCCTCTCCTCCACCACAGTCTCCACTTGTTCCCTGCAAAGCTCCCTGGATAAACAGACTGGATGCAGACTGGGTACCAGCTTCCCGTGCCAGCACAGACATGTTTTCTGCCACTCCAGCTGGATTGGCACCTGTCTACCCCCTCCTCTGCATGAACTCTGGAGCTGTCCGGGACTTCATAACATTTCTTAGACAAGGACTAGCAATGCTCCCCTAGCATTGCCCTGCCTCATTATCAGAGTACAGGGTACAGGGCAGGGAGGAGGGAAATGTAACAAAAAGTGTATGTCTTAATGTTCTGTAGAACTCATTGGCAATAGTTGAAATAGCATACTTTTCATTTGCTATGCCACTGATGAGCTTTGAAAACTGCTAAAAACATTTTATCTCCTAAGATCTTAATAATGGTGGTGGTAAGGATGTTTGTTACAATTATAAATCACTTATATTTACTCAGCACTTTGCAATGCATTTTGTCAGACTTAGAGTGTTTCCTGTTACCAGTTTATTAATGAGATCTGGATAATGTCTTTAGGACACAGGAGGAATTTAGTTTAACAGTTTAGTGCCTAGTTCTTGAATAAACCATTGGAGCTACAATTGACTTTATCCCTCTCTGTTCCAAGCCTACTGACTTTGCTTCTCCTAGAGATACAACTTTTGTGTAAAAGGAATGGACTAAGCATCAGATGTTACTTGTGTTCTGGCAGTCAGAGCAGTTTTGTTCTTCTCTCTGTATTTTATCCAGATACTGATCTTTAAATTCTGGCAAAGGGAGCACCAAACATTTCTTTGCCGTAATCAAAAATGGTTTGTTTTGATTATGATTGATACTTTAATAAAATGTCTATCAAAAGGAATCTTTGGAGTGAGCCCCTGAAATCTTGGGATAGTCTGATTGATTGAGCATCTTTTTAGATCCTGTTTTCTCATTACTCAGGATGAGCGTGGAGACTGACATGGCACCTCTGAATGAAGTGATATGAAGTTATAAGAAAACAAGGTCAGAGTAGTTAGCTGGTGATCGTGCCAGTTGAAAGCAGCCACACAAGCCTCGTGCACGGCAAGTGGGCTGGAGCGGCAGGTACTAATCTTAGCGGACACTTCTTCCCACAGCCCTCTTCGGGGCAAGGCTCTTGGGAACATAGAAAATGTCTTGCATTGCTAAAAATAGCTAGTAAGTGAATATGCAAAGTACAGCAAATTTCATAAAAACAGTCATTTGCCTACTTGTTCAGGCAGATGAAAAACTAGTGCGAGGAAAACAGAAAAGAGAGGTGGTTTGAATAACTTTATTATCATTGAGGGAAAGAGCACTAGTGGGAAAAAAGTCTAGTCCGACAACTCTGAAGGAAACATTGACCATGTCTGGTTTTACTAATTTTTTTTTTAAGATTTATTTATTTATTTATACAGAACTGGGGTACAGGCCAGAGACGGGGAGGGTGAGAGGAGTCACCAGAAGCAGAGCGGAGAGCAGAACAGGCAGATCGAGGAAGTACACTGCTGAGGGGAGCAGCGGGCGGGTCAGGAGAGGTCTGCCACGCCATGTGGATCTCCTCCCGGGCAGGCCGGGATCGAACGCACGCGGAAGTGGCTTAAGCTTCTTAGTGCTGTGCTTTAGCCCGCTGGGCCACCAGGGAGGGCCTATACTAATCTTTTAATAATCCCTTATGTTAATAGAGTGCTTCATTATCTATAAGACCATTTCACTTGCACATCACATTTAATCTTAGAAACAGCCCTGTGAGATGGGTATAATTATTCCGTTTACAGACCTGGAAATGAACGCCCAGAAAGATTAAACCATCTGAGGCTTTGTAAAGTATCGCCAATTTGTCTTGTCATTTTACCATTTTAAGCTATTGTGTGCCTTCACTGCTTAATTTCAAAGTAAATTTAAGGTAACAACCATGGCTCCAATGTGTTTTTATATTTTTGTAGCTTAATTGTAGGAGACAGGCTGGAAGCCTTGTTCTTTGCCTTGAAAATTAGAAGCCATAGTTAGGACTGGAGAATTCATTCTTTGAAGACATACTGAAATCCTGTGAGTGGTTTGCCCACCAGTTTTACTGGCGTTCAAGCTATGTAATGAGCCATTTTTCTTTTTCCCCTTTTCTTGCGGGCACAGTTTCTCTTTTAGACACCATGTTGTCTGTCTTCTGAGAGGTCATGTCACCACTATCAGGAGGTGCTTCCATTTATGGTCCAGTAGCATTGTACCAGAGCTTCCAATGTGACATTGATGGGCATCTCACTGTACAGACACAGAGGTCAATATTTTCTCTGGCTTCCCCATAACTTCTTAAAGATGAATGTCTGAATAAAGACGGAAGAATGCTGTTACAGCATTATTTACAGCACTCAAGAATTGGAAACCACTAAGTGGCCACTGACACATGACTGAATAAATATGTGGTATATGTGCACACAGTGGAATACTACTCAGCTATTAAAAAAACCCTGCCATTTGCAAAAACATGGGTGGACCTGGACGGTATAATCCTTAGTGAAATACATCACACTGAGAAAGACAAAGGCCAAGTGATTTCACTCATATGTGGTATAACGAAAAACTAAACAAACGGAGGAACTAAATTATACCAAAATAAACTTTTAGACTCTAAGGCCAAATTAGTGGTCGATTACCAGAAGGAAAGGAGGGGGAGATGGGGCAGTAGGGTAGGAGGGATCAGTTGTATGGTAATGGATAGACTTAAGCTTTTAGAGGCAAATTTAATGTAATATGTACATGTGTTGATTTCTAATGCTATGTGCTGGATCTTACATAAAGTTATAATGCGTTGTTACTCAATCAACTCTTTTTTAAAAGTAGGACAAAATTGTTATGACTGATAGAACATGAATAGCACAGACATCTAATATTTACTGTCATGTAGAAGAAATCATACCTTGAAGAGTGGCAATCTACTTCTATAATTATGACATTTTAAGGGATTTGATAAAGAATGCCCTCCATTACCAAAACTGTTCAGTTTGCCAGCATCCAGTCTAATTCACGCCTTGCTTTCCTGCAGCTTGCTCAATATCAGTGTTTTCTTCCCTATAATATAAAAAGAGAAGTTGTGTCATGGTATTCTTCTACTTAATTTTGGTTACAGAAACACACCATTCCACTATTACAGTTCCCACTGTATAAGATAGACTTTATTCTCTTTTTTTTCCACAAGTATTTGTCAGGATGATATTCCCAGTAGCCTTGGGACTGAAGACATTCTGATCCTTCCTCATCAGTGAAGATTTTCTAGAAAAGATGGGCTTCATTACACAGTGACTTGGGTTCATGAATTTCTATTATAATTAGAGAGATTTTCTTCCAACTAAATTGGATTTCATTGTTATCTTTTTCAGTGCTTCCTTTTTTTAAAGGAATTTCATAGTAAATCTTTTGGAATAATACTTTTTATGTAATCCTTTTTTAAAAACGTAAGTTTTACATACTGATTGTTGTTAACACAAATGCAATCATACCAGCAAAAATTCTCAAATTTTGCACATTCTCAAATTTTGCACATTTCAGGAATGGCCTCTCTTCAGCTCTGGAATATTCATGGTGTTCAATCTATATTTGTTTAATGGAATTAAAAAAAAATAGCCTAGTGACTTAAAGAGAAATGAAATTGCAGGAAAATATTGATTTAAAAGTTAAATTGGTTCTGTTTAGCTTTGTGATTTTCTGAAGGAAAAGCTTGTCCACAACTGTTAAAACTCTTATCTGTTTATCTTATTAACTTTTTTTTTTTTTAAAAGATTTATTTATTTGTGCATACAGAACTGGGGTACAGGCCAGAGGCCCAGGGGCAGTGAGAGGCTTCACCAGAGACAGAGTGGGAAACAGAACAGGCAGATCAACGAAGTACACTGCTGAGGGGAGCAGCGGGCGGGTCAGGAGAGGTCTGCCACACCATGTGGTCACCTCCGGGGCAGGCGGGAATCGAACTCATGCGGAAGCGGCTCCAGATTCTCAGTGCTGTGCTTTAACCCGCTGCGCCACCGGGGAGGGCCCTATCTTATTAACTTTTTGCTAGACACTCTAACCAGAGAGACATTGTCTCACATTTGCTCTCCTTGAACTCATTATTTATTCTATCTTGTGGGGTCAAAACACTTTAAAAATGAAGCTTTCTGAGGAAGGCTGCTCCTCAGATATTTCAAACAGATCTTCCTTTTAGCTAATTGTCCTCTTGACGATTAGCAAAGAATTTCCACCCTTTAATAAGATAGGAACTTGTACAATATGTACTTAAAAATGAATCTAAATAATCTTCCAGGAAGAATTTTTACAAAAGCAACTGCATTCTTTGGGGCCAGTTTAGCATCTCTGCCTTATCCCAAACGTTACTAGAGTTTGAGTCACATGAGAAAGTTATTTGGGTTGGGCTTGACGCTGCCTGCGTACATTTATAATAAAGTTTATTCTAAGGCAGTTTGTCATTTTCCTTTGCAGCAAAAAAAATTTGAGAATCACTCCTTGTAGGTGGGTCCACCTTGACCCAGTATTCATGTCCCGTGTTTGTTGTGGTTGAAATCTTCACTCTATATCAAATAAGTCTTTACCTGAACTATATTTATATATATTTTCAACTCTGGCTGCACATTATAATCACTTAGAAAGCTTTTAAAACAATCCCAGTGCCTGAGTCAACCTCTTAGAACTTCTGATTTATTTGCCTTGGGGTAGGGCTCTGGCATCAATATTGTTTTCTAAGTTCCCCCCAGATGATTTTGATGTGCAAATCGGGTTGGAAAGCACTCAAGTAGCCTAATCAGGTTGGTTGGAGAGGTGTTTGATCAGAAAGGTCAGGGGATGTATTATTCCCTCAACACAAAAAGTACCATTTACTGAGTTAAAAAAAACTCCCCATCTTCTGATTTGAAATCCAATATAACAAATACGAGCAAAGTTTTGCAGTGAAATTACAGAAGAATCAAAATCCCTTCACTTCTAAACAGTCATCTAGTGAGTGGGGTAACTGTACATCCTTAAAATGCCCATTTCACAAGTCCTCTAGAGAGATTTATTTAAGTCATATCTTAGCACTTATTACAATCCAAGTTGGACACATTCCTTCCCTTCCTATTCCTTACTTTGGAATCATATGCTTTTCTGTTCTGGTGCTTGGTAGTGTTTATGGAAATAGCCTTTAATAGTACACTCTAATTATATACTTTGTTGTAGAAAGATCCAGCCAGGCCGCTTTTATCATTTGTGTCTTTAGATTTAATCTGAAAGGGACTGTAAAAATATTATTGTCTTGAGGGAGAAAAATAGGTTACGCCCATGAAGTGGTAGGGGTTATAGACCTTTCAGACTCCTTCCTGAATGTACTGGGTAAAGAGAAGTTAGGAGGCAGGTAAAATCTCCTAGGAGAAAAGGAGCCTGGGAGGAATGCTTTTAATTAAGGTTAACTTCCATCACTAAAGTCCAGAGGAAGTGACTTCCTGAAGGGCACTGGAATTTTCTCCTGTCAGTAAATTCTCCTTCCATTTGTCACCTCTCTGCTGTTCTAGAAACTCACCCTTATTTGGCAGACTGTGACTTAAGCCCTTCAAAAAAAAAAACACAGGGAAAAAAGCCAGTATTATTTCTAAAATGTTAATTTCCTCGCTTTGGGCTTAGGGGGGGATTTGACTGGAAACTTAATCTGTGTGCCTCGGCCCTGCCTTATGTTTCAGTCATTGAAATGGGGCTTACTAAGAATTACTTGATACCTTAGGAGACTGAGGAACCTTACTTTTTTTTTTTTTTTTTAAACTGTCTTTCATCTTAGGCCCAGGGATTCGTGTTTTGAGAGGTGGTGCCAGCTGATGTGAGCCCTCACGGGTCTCAGCTCGCTGCAGAGCTAGTTTGGTCCATTTTTCTCACTCTGGGACCTCCTGCTGCTGCCACTCATGATTTTGGGTTTACTGTGGAACTCAAGCCCTTATCCCTGATTGTCCTCTGTCACTGCCTCAGCAGTAGCACAGTGGGCCACCAGTTACTTAGCACAGAGCACATTCCTTAAGAATTTGGGGTGGAGGTCCTCCCTGGTAGTGCAACGGGTTAGGATGCAGAACTCCAAGCTGGCTGTAGCCGCTTCAGTGCAAATTCGATCCCCGCCCAGGAGGTGACCCACATGGTACGGTAGACCCCTCCTGACATGCTCGCTGCTCCCCTCAGCAGTGTACTTCGTGGATCTGCGTGTTCTGCTTCCCACTCTGTCTGTAACTTGGGGTGGAATGGTCATCACAAATGGCATCCAAGCCAGGGGTCCGGTCTCTTCACAGGACACTTCTCTTCTTCCTCTGCCCTACTTCTCTGTGTCCCCTTATGGTCCCAGGATTTCACTTATCCCTGGTAGGTTAGAAAGGAGGCCCTTTGGATAGCTTTAGACCAGAGTAGGCCAAATAGAGCTTTCTGTGATGTGACAATGCTCTCTCTATCCTGTCACATGTGGCTAAGAGGACTTGAAAATGGCTAGTGTGACTTGAAACTCAATATGATTTTATTTTATTGTATTAATTTAAATTTTAAAAGACATATGTGTTCCTGGCTATTGTATTTGTTACACAGTGCCATACCAGCTTGGGCTCTTGACTGTTTTGACTGTATATCTTGAGAAGAAACTCATCTTAGCTGCCCCATGGTCCTGCATCTTTATAAACCTGCTCTTCCCTGGAAACTCCCTGTACTTCTGAACTTTTTTTTTTTTTTAAGATTTATTTATTTATTCATACAGAACTTGGCTACAGGCCAGAGGTGCAGTGAGAGGCTTCACCCGAGACAGAGTGGAGAGTAGAAGAGGCAGATTCACCAAGTACACTGCTGAGGGGAGCAGCAGGCAGGTCAGGAGAGGTCTGCTTCTCCATGTGGGTCAGCTCTGGAGCTGGGGATCAAACTCGCACTGAAGAGGCTGAGGCTAGCTTGCTTCATCCTAACCTGTTGTGCCACCATCGAGGGCCTGACTGCTGAACTTTTTTTTTTTTTTTTTAAGATTTATTTATTCATATAGAGCTGGGGTACAGGCCAGAGATGCAGAGGGCGAGAGGATTCACCAGAGACAGAGAGGGGAGCAGAACAGGCAGATCTATGAAGTGCACTGCTGAGGGGAGCAGCGGGCGGATCAGGAGAGGTCTGCCACGCCATCGAACTCATGCGGAAGTGGCTTAAGCTTCTTAGTGCTGCGCTTTAACCTGCTGTGCCACCAGAGAGGGCCAGACTTCTGAACATTTTTATGCTACTAATTTGAGCAACTAAACCTTCACTCCTTTTTAGCTTTTTATTGACTTGCCATACCCTCTTTGCCTGGATTCAAAATGTCTTTTTATGCATGTGTCTATGTATTTGTTTTTTTATGAAGAGTAATTTATCATAAACAATTTTCTCTTGAAAATTGATGATGGATATGGAACTTGGTGTCAACGAGTTCAGAGAAATGGGAAACTGAAAACAACCGCTATGTGCCAGGCAATGTCCAAGATACTGGAGGATAGCACATATGTATGTACAAGTTAATGAAAAGTATCCCACTAGTATGTAAGAAATGGTAAGTGCAAGCTAACAGGCAGAGAGTGAGGCATTTGTGATTTTGGAAAGGGTCATCATATCCCCGTCTGCAAAAGGCAAAACACCTGGGGTCAGACATTCTATTTGGAACTGAAGAATGCAAAAAGGGACGGAAGCTCTCCTTTGTTCATGGTGGCATGTTGACAATAGCCAGGTTATGGCAACAACCTAAGTGTTAAATGACAGTGAAGTGGACTAAGATGTGGCCTATATTCATGATGGAATACACGTCAGTTGAAAAAGTGATGCACTTTTGCCATTTTTAACAGCATGGATAGCACTTGAGGGAACTGCGTTAAGTGAAGTAAGTCAGAAGGAGAAAGAAACACTGGATGCTTTGTCAGATGTGGAATAGAGAGAGACAAAACAAAGGATCTGATAAACTGAACCAAAACAAAACCCAGAAATATCACTGCAGAGTTGAGGCTATGAGGGGGGAGGAAAGGTAGAGTGGGGTACAAAGGGGTGGCTCCAGCGTTCTAAGGTAAGGGATTATGGGTGCTTTGGCTTGGCTGTAGTGTGATGACACACATCTCAAAAGGTGTGAACCTTTCCTCTTAAATCATGTGTAGTGCTGTAAACCAACAGTTACTTCAATAAAAATTAAGGGGAAAAAAGCAGTAAATATATAATAAAAGAACATCCTACCTGGAGGGAACACCAAGTTCAAATGTCCTAAAACCAGAGCTTCCTTGTCAGCTACACTCCCCGATGGTCTCTTATTTTTGCTCCCCTCTTTTCACATTTATTGACATACATTTTTACATCGGATCCCGTAATGGAGCCATTCTCTAATTTCATTGGCGTTGGTAAAGTGATTAGACTAAGATATATAAGACTGTGCATGTAGTCAGACACGTTCTGGCCTGTCCCTGAGGCCCTACAGCATTTTATACATCTTTCATTCCAGCACTCAGTAGCTTTAATGACTATTTGAGTGGAGGACAAAACGAAAGTGCAAAAGTTAGCTGCATACCAGAGCTTGCACCAAAAAAACTCTTCTTTGAGTCCAACACCTTAGCCACTCGGCCATGACAGCCCAACTTATTATGGAAGCAACCACGTAAACTAGATTAGCTCAATAAGAATATTTAAAGAAACACATCTTATGGACTAGATAGACTATATTGTAATTTGGCTTCTTCGTCAAAGGCAATTCAAGCATTTCGAAATTTAAGCTTACTTTTCCACCTTTCTTCCTACTCCTAAAAGTAGGCAGCTGTGGCCATTCCCAGAGGTATAAGAGCTGCCGCTGTATTCTAGCCCATGTGAGGACACTTGAAGGGTGGGTATCATTTTCTTCATTAAAGTAGGGAAAAGAAGGTCTTCTCCCGCACAAGGGGTTTAAAGTGCATCACTATGAAGCTATCCACAGCCACTGCATCAGCATTCAACCCCCGCCTGGGGAGGTGACCCACATGGCACAGCAGCCCTCTCCTTCTCACCTGCTGCTCCCCTCAGCAGTATATTTCATTCAGTCTGCCTGTTCTGCTCCCCACTCTGTTTCTGGTGAATCCTCTTACCCTCCACACGTCTGGCTTGTAACCCAGTTCTTACATGCATGCATGCATGCATAAATCTTTTAAAAAATAAAATAGAGACAAGAATTTATCTTGACTACAATCAACATTATCATAAATGCCACCTCACCAGTGGCACCGCTGTAGTGGAATTGGTTGAATTTGGAAGTATTTGAATGTTCACTCCTTGGAGGGTGGCATCATACAAAACATAGTTCTGACCTCGTGAGAACCCTTTATGCTGTTGACTGCAAATAACATTACAGCCCTGAAAACAATGATCAATGCCCAGGAAAGGCAAAGATCAGCCTCATACTTTCTCATCCAACTACATTGTGAGAAAACAAGCAAAGTTGCCCATTTGAAGGGCAGATTCTCAGATTTTGTTTCAGATTTCCTGCTCTTTGTTGTCCTTTCTTGACGCCTTAACAATGCTTGAAACTTGTTTCTTTTTTATTTCACTTCCTCTGCTTGAAAAACATGAAGGGGGGAAGTTTCAAAGAGTTTGGTGTTATCTTAGAAACAAAAGTGAATCGAACATGCCTTTTAGTCCTCTTATGTCAACTAGTCAAGGGTCCTTTGGTGACAAGCAGTCAACAGACTTGTGCAAGTTCTTTTAGCAATAGGTTGCTGTCTTAATATGCTGGGAGTATGAGAGGTGTGGTTTCTACTTTCATTTCCTTAAAATTGACCGTATTTCTTTTCTTTAATTTGTAATTTGAGCAAAAATCAGCCTTGAAGAGATGACATAGTGGAAGAAGCTTGATTTTGAAATGGACTTTTACTTCATTCAACATTTAGGAAGTTCCTATTATTTAGCAGACCGCGGGTTGGTACTGTCTCTCCTGGAACAAGACAAATGGTTCCTGCCCTCAAGAAACATACAGCCTAAGCCTACTGGCAAGTTACCTAAGCACTTTCCTCTTGGGTGAAGTGGAAACCATAATATGAAGCTCACAGTCACTTATCAGACATAATTAAGGTGTTTTTATAGAATCATACTTTTTGTTATTATTACTTATCATTTAGCTGGGCCCCAAAACATATTCAGAGTAAACACAGATGTTTCTATTGCTGAAGATTGCTGTTTTAAACTACTGCAGTAAATGGTTCTGCTCTTAAATCAGAATTTCCTCCACATCCCCCATAAAATTAGAGGAAATGCCTGCAAGGGCTGAATGGAAAGTGGTCCTTTGTCACCTGACATACACTTCCTTCCTTCCAACCTCCTGATGTACAAATGTCACTGTATAGTTTTGCTCTTGCAGAACTGATCAGCAGCAAAGATCAGACTTAAGTGTGCTTTTTAAATGTCGGGGGGATGCGGTACTTAACATAGCATACCAAGATGTTAAGAGTGGGCTTCCTAATAGAGAAAACAAAGCAACATATCAATAACAAAGCTCATAGTCTTGAAGCCATTTTTTTTCTTAGAAAGTTGAAAAAAAAGTTTACAGGAAAGCGGAGCATTTTATTTAACCAAGACCTCTAGAGCTCAGCTGGGATGTATTTGAATTATTCAGCACTCTTGACATTTTGGACTGAATTGTGACTGTTTTCCCAAGTGGAAAGAACCTCAAAGATGATCCTAAAGGCCCTGGTGTTTGGTCCACCTTTTTGACTGGTCAGAGGAGAACTCACAAAGCAGTTGACTAACTGCCAGTGAACACAAAGCATGGAGAATTTTCAATTCCCAGCTTGGTGAAGTCTCCCCCAATAGAAATTGTATAGTATTATCACAAAATTAATTTTCACATGAGTACATGACCTGAAGTGCAAAAGAGTAAGAAACAGTGCTTTCCATATATCTGAATGGCACAGAACAATTCTTAACTAGATACTTAAAAATCTAGTAAAATTGATGTTCATAATCATCTTTTACTTCTCTCATCAGCTGTGAATCAGTGTACTGGCTTTCTTTCCTTGAGAAATGTAACTTTAGTTCAACATATTAGAATTCCATCGTCTTAAGGTGCCTCATTGCCTTCCCAATTCTTCATGCCAAACTCACTAATTTTATTAGCAAATTGCCAAGTAACATATTAAGTGTCTCAAAACTGAAGCAGATCAGCAATCTCCTGTGAAATGTGTCAATTTGCAGATGATTTGAAATTGAACTTGATTTCCTAGTTCCTGCCTGTTTACCACACCTACACTGGTTACGAGTAATATAGGTAAACTGGATTATTTGGTCTAAAAGGGTTGTAAAGTCTGCCACACCCTCTTAGAAACTTTATTTTGATGATTGATTCCTTTATAACTTTTTGAAAGCTTTGGAGCATGGTGGTGACACAAAATTACTAAATTACAATTTGTATTCAACTCAAATTTCATGAAAGATTTTCAAGAAATCATGAAATTGCTACATTCCTTGGATAAGTAGACTTACCAAACTCTTATCTTATTCCTTGGCAGTGACTTTCTTTCCTGACAAATAGCATTGCACATTGAGTTACTTCTCCTTCCAGAGTACTTGTGTGTAACATTTCTTATTGTCTAGACAATTTGCATGTATTTCAAGCACATTTTAGCTTCATCTTGAATGTAGAAAATATGTTCAAGATCAAGAAATGGAGGTTCTAAGAATTAAGTTCCACAGTTAGTAGAACCTGAACTTACCCTCAAGTCTTAACCTTAAAACTCTTGAATTTCACCCAGCTGCCCTTATTAAATGTGTCACTTATTAAAGCTGAAGTGAATCAAAAGAGCCAAAGCTGTTTTCTAAAAACCTTAGAGCTCTTGTGTCTTTACATACTGAGCTGCTGTAAGTCAAGCTCACTGTCTTCACCTTCTACTGGGATGTCCATTTTATTGACAGTATCAGGAAGGATGAGTGACCTGTGGCTTTGTCTCTTAAGAGCCGAATCTCATTGACCGTATATTATTTCTCATCTCTGAACCTTGATTTCCCCACCTATTATGTGGTGTTGATAAAATTACGTGAGGGGTAGATAATCACATCATTTAGCACTTGACTAGGTATATTCTCCAGATGGTAAATGGTGATAACCGAAACAGTAACTATAATTGTTATTATTATTATATTATTTTCATCATCATTATCCGGTACCGATTTCTAACATAGAAGTTTCTTTTGCCTTGAACTGTAAATGTTAGTATCTGCATTAGAGAATCAAATGTGTATGACACTATCTATAGTTGAGTTCAATCATGAATTTTTACGTTCCTGTTAGAGCTCTAATATGAGAAGAAAATATTGAAAGGACATGTTACATAACCATTAATGGCAAAACTTCAGTTGGCCACAAAGGCCTCCTAACCGGGATGAGGCAAATTGAGAGCTACTCTCACCACCTCAGGAGGCCACGCCCCATGCCACCAACCGCTGGTGCCAAGTCTCTTTTATTAAGTGTAGTTGGGAAACCAGATTTTCTTGTGAATAACCAATTTTAAAAACTTCTTTCACATTTTCAAAGACAAGTTTAGGCTAAACAGAGCACACCTGGGGATGGTTTAAGACGTTTGCCCCACCCCTCACCTCCATCTCAGCAGCCTCTGCGTCAGCTTCTCCCAATCTGTTCTAACCCCCGGCAATTTGCTGTCAGAAATCAACCTCTCGGTTTGAAAGTGTAGCTCCGCAAGTGCAGTAGTGTTCCCAGAATGAGAATATGACCCATGTTTCCACATGCACCTTAACTGAAAACCCTTTAGCTACTGGACTTGAACTAGAGTAGTACATTTTGGGAGGGAGGGGAGGAAGCCTGCATAGCGGAATTAGGAAATGAAGAGCCGGAGCCCGAACTCAGAATGGATTTTTTCAGATCAAATTTCTTGCTTAGTTGAAGCAAATGGTTCATCACACATGTCTGTTTTGCTGATTCTCTAGTAGCTTTTACCTTTACAAAAAGATCCTCTCTTTTGTATTGTTTTTAACAACTTGCATTAAGCTGCCTCACTACTTTGAGACAAAATGGCCTCACTACTTTGAGATAAAAATGTTCAAATCCTAAATGAATAACAATTATAAGAAATTTTTTCTATTCAAAATTTCTTGTGATAAAGATAATTTCTGCTCTTTGTTTTCGTTCCCTACAAGAATATAAGCATCTGAAAAAGGAACATTTCTAATATCGTCTACTGCCCAACCTTTCCTCAAGAACTTGATGTGCGAATAAATAATACATTATTTGTTTATGTTAGCTATTTTTGCTGGTAGTACATTGTATTAACTGGATTGGAATGCAGTAAAACTCCCCAAATCATGCGTTCATGATCTTGCCTCTATTAGACTGTGCTGTTTACCAGTGTTGTTCTGACTGTCATCAAGTGGGTGAGTTCATCTTTTATTTTCAACAATATTTGGGTTATTTTTCTTGTTGCTATAGCAGATCATCTAAAGCCTATCAACAGAGAAAGAATTGTTTCTCAGTATTATTTCCAGTGGCAACTTTAAAGTATTTACCAGCAGTAGAATGAAATTATTTTGAATGTTCATGAACGTGTCACATTTTGCTTTTACCCTTGATACACTCTCCCATTTGCCTGAGGTGGCTTCATTTTCTCCACTAATTTCTTCTTTTCCAGCTCCAATCCTTGTATGTAAGCTTCTAGGTTTTAGCTCATGTCAAAGTCCAAACAGAGTTTGCTAGATAAACTCATTGTTAAAAGCAGCTTTTAAGGTCTTTATTTATAGATTGATTGATATTTATTTTAGTAAAGTGATCACACTGTGTTTGATTCCCGCCTCTTCAGGTATGTGCTCATCAATGATAAACTGAAAATTGCCAAGTAAAGATGGCTGTATTTGTTGCAAACTGCTTGTTTCTTTCTACCCCATTTTCACAAGTGTGTTTTATCCACTAGATCCCTGTTTAAGATGAAAGAAAGTGATTGAGAGAGCTAAAAGATTTCTCAACTTCTTGGATACTGCCAAACTGGTATTCTGAAATACTGCCTTTGGCAACAATATAGATGTTTCCATCTGCAGGAGTCATTTTAAATGTTTGGTTTCTGTCTCCTGGTATGTGACCTGATTTCTCAGACGTATACCCAGAAAACAAAAGAAAAGGGCAAAGTCAGCAAGTGTTAGGAAAACTCAAACTGCACTTCACTCCTTAGTGATCCAAGAAACTCAGGGATAAGCAAGAAAACTTATTTGAGATTAATTTGAAATTATTGAGGCTATAGAGTGTTAACTAGGGAAGGATGCAATTGAAACTCCAGCTTATGTTTGTCACTAGAAAAACTCAAGTACTTTTCCATTCCATTGTTTCATTCTCTATAAGGCTTCTTAAAATTTTCCTTTTCTATGGTGATGGCACACGGGTGTTTTGGTGATGGGAAGCCCACAGGGATTACAACTGAAATGGAAAAAGGCACAAAGTGATCTAAAAATAAACTATTATATTATTTTTTAAAAATTTCCTTTTAAATCAAATTTTAGAAATCCTAGAGTAACGACAGTCCAGTGTTGGTGGGAAAACTGAGAGGAGAAATCAAGTATTGTCCAAATATTAACCACAATGTAAGAAGACAAATATAAAAATAGTAAAAATAAGAAAAATTGAAAATAAAAAATGGTGTTCAACCGAAATTACCCTATTGGATTAATTGTGTTGAAATATCCTTTAATCCAGGCCCTCCCTGGTGGTGCAACGGGTTAGGACGCAGCACTGCAAGCCAGCCGCAGCCAGTTCAGTGCAAGTTCGATCCCAAGCACCGCGGTAATCCACATGGCGCCGCAGACCTCTCCTGCCTCTCCTACTGCTCCCCTCAGCGGTGTACTTCATCAACCTGCCTGTTCTTTTCCCCATTCTTTATTTGGTGAAGCCTCTCACCATCCCTGCATCTCTGGCCTGTATTTCAGTTCTGTTAGAAGTATTCCTTAATCTCTAGTTTACTTGTTTGGTAAACACAAATTTGTTATTTATGCTGTTTCTCAAAATAAATCCATAGTGTAGTATAATATACCTGGTGTATTGCTATATACCTATAGTGTATTATTATATACATAGTACACTAATATATACATTGTGTATATTTATATACAAAGGTTACTAAAGCACTCAAATTTAAATTCCCTCAGTTGTGTAAGCCACACAGAGAGGCAACACAACACACACAACACACCCCTCTTCTCCAGTTAATTCTTAATTGCCTACGTGATAGTGAATTTAGGCTGGAGGTCTGTAAGATGGTCTCTAACTCTCCTTGCCTGGGTCCCTCCCCTCAGCTCAGCCTCTCCTGCTCTGAGCTGTGATCTCAGCCCAGAGTGACTTTGTCTTCCCTTGACTCTTCAAACCCAACCTTTAGGGAACAGACTCCGGAGTTCTTGTGTCAGCTCTCTCTTCTTTGACCTCACACTTCATTTTGTGCATTTTTTCATCTCAGTTGTAATCCTAAAGGCAAGTCAGTTTGCCTCTCAGACTTGACCATAAACCTGAGGAGAGCCTGTTTGCTCTGCACCTCTAACCCTGGAAGCATAGTGTAGATGTCATCAACACATATAAACCCTTACTGGCTGAGCTTGTGGTAGGTAATTTCAAGATGGACACAGGATATCTTTTCTTACTTAGACATTTCACTAGAATGATTTCCCTGCTATTTCAAAGAGAGTTTAGAGAGTGGATTAGTTAGTCCTTGGAAGGTTTTTGAAAACTATTAGCATTACAAAGATGTTTCTATCAAAAGAAAAAGACATGCCTTCAGGCTACCTGTGTGTTCCCCTCCTTGTCCTGCCAGCTCTCAGCTCCCTGTGCTGCTTTCCCCTTAGGGAAGCTGATGCACCAGATTTTTGAGGGGCCATCACTTGAAGGAAAGTCTCCTCTTCTGTTGTTAAGAAACTCACTGTATTAGATGTTTCAGCTATGCAATAGATGTTCACAAAAGGGAAGTATTAAAATATCTCTGACATCATCCCAAGGTGTTTGGTTGTTTTTTTCTGGTAATTAGCCAATGTATCTGTTTTTTTTTGTGTGTTGTTGTTGGTGGGGTGGGGGGTTGCTGGGGTAGAAGCTGTTTGACTCCCTTCTTTGTTCAGGGAGCAGGAGACGTAGGGGATGGGCCAATAGATTCGTCCCACCTGTCTCCAGGGCCGTGGGGTGTTCCTTGCCAGCTTTGCAGACCATGAAGGCTGCCTGCCAGATGGTGCCTTAGCGCCTGACTCTGAAATGCCATCTGCAATTAAAAACCTTCTTTCAGAGAATAAGTCTTTCAATTCCAGGCCCATATGGCAATCAGAACCTCTAGGCCTGCGATCATTTAAGAGGCTGGGCTCAAGAGAAAAGTAGTAAAATGAGAAAATCTTGTAAACAGTAAGGGATAGGTAGTCTATGTTGCTTGGTTAAAAATGAGTGGCGAAAGGAAATAATGCCAAATACAGGGTACTCTGTGGCCTTTCTTCTCATTGGGAACTGGCAGCCCTGGTAGCACTGGGAGGCAATCAGTGATTGCCTGTGCTGAGGGGGGGCTCCGAGCAGGCTCTTGGGCCTGGCTGGGTTTTTTGATCAAATGCTAAAAATGGAGGTGTTGAAATGGAGGGACTTGGAAGAAGTGATTAGTGACTACACTCAGTTGACTTTGTCTAGGAGAGTACCCTCATGTAATGTGAATGGGTCTCATTCAATCTGGTGGAAAGGCTTACCGGCAAAAACAGGTTTCCTGGAAAAGAAATTGTGCCTCTAAACTACAGCATTGAACTGCCAGAGTTCCCAGCCTGATGGTCTCTCCTATACGTTTCAGACTTGGGGCATACCTGGGGCACAGTGATGGGGGTGGGGGTTATTGCTCTGAGGCATTGTAATTTCTCTTCACCTATGGCCATGGACTTCTTCCAGATGCTGCCATTAGTTGTATTGTTTTAATAGTCTTGCTATGAAATATATATAACACCAATTAATATAATACCAGACATCTGTGAATTTGTTTGTGGAATAATTAAAATTATTAATTTTATAGAGATGGCTTTGGCTTATAATACCATGTGTTTTAGGAATACAGGTTCACACATCTTCAAATGTATGTTTGCCGTGACATCACGCCCATCACCAGCCCACCTAGTAACCTTTCACCTTTCACCATAGGCCATTGGGTCCCCTCTCCCTTTTAATATCCACTCCCTGCCCTCCCCCATTGTGGGTTTGTTTTGTCCCTTTAATTTGTTTCTTTAAATTCCTCATATAAGTGTGATCATCCAATATTTGTTTCTTTTCTTTTGAGTTAGGCTTCACTTGGTGTAATCCCTTACAGCAGCATCTGTGTTTGTGTTTTTACCACCAACAACATTTGATCTTTTGTTTAGCTGAGTAGTATTCTACTGTATATATGGGCCACATTTTTTTTTTATCCATTCATCTATCATTTAGAACTTAAGTGTTCGCACAACTTAGCAATCATACACAGTGCTGCAGTGAGCATAGAAATGCACATGTCCCTTTGATTTACTGTTTGTGTGTTCTTTGATAGACACCTAGGGGTGGAATTGCTGGACCTGATGTTAGATCTGTTTTTAATCATTTGAAGACCATATTTTTTTCCCAGAGGGGCTGATCAGGCTATGCTTTCCTTACAATAGTGTACAAGGGTCCTTTTTCTCCACATCTTCTCCAACACTTATTTCTGATTTGGGGGATGGGCCACTCTCATAGGTATGAGGTGCTAGCTCAGTTTTAATGATGATAAACAGTTTTTCACGTGCCTTTTGGCCCTCTGCATGTCTTCTTTGGGATGGTGTCTGTTAGGTCTTCTGCCCATTTTTTGATTGGGTTCTTGGGGATTTTGTTATTGTATGAAGAACTTGTGCAAACTCGGATATTAAAATTTGACAGGATATGTAAATTTTTTTCCCATTCTGTGTTAGTTTCTTTAGGTTTAGATTTTGTTTTTGCTGTGCAAAGTTTTTTAGTTTGATGTAGTCCCATTTGTTTATTTTTGCCATCATTTTCCTTAAAACTATTGTAATTGAGTTCTCAAAGATATCCTTGGAATCAATGTCACAGAATGTCTTACCCATATTGTCTTCTATATAGTTTATGGGTTGGGGTCTTATTTCAAATCTTTAGTCCACTTCTAATTTATGCTTATGTGTGGTATAAGACAGTGATCTATCATCACTCTTTTACATGTGACCGTCCAGATTTCTCAGCACCATTTTTGTGGAGACTTCCTTTCTTCACTATAAACTCCTTTGCCATGTAGTAAGCACCCCTATAAATTTTTAAATGCCTCCTGTCCTCAGCATGCCACAAAACAACAGGAGATAAATACATGGACTCAAAAATACTTGAACATATTTCTGGCAAACTGTTTAGGATTGTTTGTAGAATTTTGAGAATTTACCTAATAGTTCAGCTAATAGTAGACACCATTTTAAAGATAAGGACTAAGAATTCATCTCCAAAATTCCTGATATTTGCCTGGAATAGCCTTAACCTTACTAGTCTGCTCATCTCTGATCTTTAAAGACAACAGTACTGTTCCAGAAATAGCCTCAGCTAAGTATGTAGCCAATTCATGTTCTCAAGATCAGGAGCCTCTGTCTCTAGACAATGAGTTTGGGGAAAATGTGACTTAAAATGAGGAAGACAGTCTGACCTAGACTGAAGGTCTTGATATTAATCATGGGTTTGTTTGAAGGGAAGTGAGATAACAGTGACATGTGATATCATCTTATGCAGAAACTAGCTGCCATCTACACTTTCACTGAATGATTTACTCGATGAGACATTCCGATTGACAACTTTGGAGAACATTATGAATAACTAATTAGCCTATCATGATAGAAAAATCCCCTAAGGTTGGTCAGCTGCCGGAGGGCCTGTGGGCATTTAAATACACTCATTGCCTTAACATGAGCACGTGAACTTAAGACAGGAGATTAATTTAATAACCTGAATTGGGAGTAATTTTGAAATTGGTAAGGGTTTGGTATATAAGGTTAACTAGGTGGCTTTTGGTGTGTTGTTTAGAGTAATGCCTTTGTCCCTCATTATTCAAATATATGCATTTACTCACCTTTGTTTGGCTTCACAAACATATGGTAAACATAAGATGTTGTCTCATGAGGTCAGAAAACTAACTTTTCCTGAGGATTGGAACACAGAGATGCAGCTGTGCATACGGGAGTGACTGCCCTCCTAGACCCACCCTCTCCAGCTCTCTAACCTACTGTGCTTACCATGCTACCCATGACCCTTGAGGTCCCTGGGGTAGGCCTGGGATTTTTCAAGTAGGGCCTGTGGGCCTGCAGGGAATCTGAACCCAACCTCTGAAACGAGGCGCTCTGTTTCCTCATCCCACAGTTAATTCATAAAGCTTTTATCTGCCCCAACAAAGGTAATAGCTGTCCTCTCTGCTTGCCACTCTCCCATCTATAGACACAGTGAAAAATGAGAATACTGGCTCAAAGCAGAGGCTGGAAATGTATTTGCTGCCTGGAATTGTTAATGTGAGGAGCTTCCTAAGGGCAAGGAATAGGGATGGTTAGCTGGGGAACAGTGTGTGAGGTGCAGGCAGGTGGGGAGGTGGTTAGAGTGTAGTGAATGCTCTGTGTGAAGGCTTTCAAATGTTAAAAATTAAAAAAAAAAAAAAATAGCTGACCAAGCTAAAATGTCTGCTCACCTTAATAGTGATAACACTTACCGAAGTAAAGAGGAAAATGAGGCCCCAGGCTAGGCATTCAGGAATGGATATGTGATCACACACGCACCTTAACTAGTACAGAGCAAGTCCCTAATACAGATAAGGTCCCTGTATACAATGTACCCTCGCTCCATATGCCTGCAGGAGCAATTTATACAGTTGGCTTTTGGTTCCCCCAAAATCCCCTGTGCAGGTTTCTCTCCTGACCACTCCATCAGGCAGCACGGATGGAACAGCCCCAGCCGACTGCACAGACGTCTCTGTGACAGCTGTCCCAGAGGTGTGTCACTCTCGGCCCTTCTTTATCTCCTTTATTCTTTTTTCTTTTTTTTTTTTTTTTTTTTTTGTCACATCACCGCTGATTGTATTTTGCAAGCATCAGATCTAAGCCACTTATCCTTGTCAACGCATCTGTGGCTGTAGCTGCTAGCCTGCTCATTTGTTTTTATTTCTCTCCTATCACTCTCAAGCCTCGTCACTTTCCTCACACTTCTTAGCCTGTGTTAGGAAAGAATGTGTCAGCCCAGAAATGGACTCCTTTCCACGGGAGGTGTAAAAGTGCTAATCACACAGCTTTAGGACCCTGCTTCGCAGGGAAATGGCCCCCAGTTTGACCAAGGAACTGCCCCTTCCTTGTCATCATCTAAGTGTGTCTCTGTACTTGTCTGGGGGAGGAGATGTAACCCCCACCCCGACACCCCCCCACCCCACTCCACCTCCCCCCATCCCGGGTTGGTGCTGTTTGGTGTCACGTTTTCAAGTAATTTTAGGCCAGGGTTTCCAGCCGTGACTGCACATTGAAATTGTTTAAACAGCTACTAAAAATTCAGATGCCCAGGCCACCCTCCAGAATAATTAAATCAGTATATTCGGGGTGGGACCCAGACATCATTAGTTTTTAAAGTTCCCTAGCTGAATGATTCCAACATGCCTTCAAAGTTGATAAACCACCATTGTAGACTATAATCCTAAACTGCTAGGAAATTGAATTCCAAGTCACAGAGGCTTGATTTCATATTTAAAAACAATGAAACTCTCTAACCAACAAATAAATGTTTGTATGAATCACGTTCTATACTCAACAAGAAAAAAATCAAATAAAACAAAACGTGGTCTAGTTTTTTTTTGTTGTTCTGCTTTGCCCCTGTCTTACAGGAAAACCTAGAAGGTTAAATTAGTTGTTTTTCAAACGAGCTAAATGTAACTATATATAAAGATATATATTCATTGTTATGTTAGTCCCAAACTGAGCACAAGGTTCAGCGAGCATTTTGGCTTATATTTTTAGCTAAGCATAGAGCTTTGGGTCTGGGAGACATTGAGAATTTCAAAATAGTTTGTTACCTAAAAATACACTTCCTGAAATGGAACTTGAGGCCTGAGAGGGATGAATGGGTTTAATTTTTTTCTTCTATATATAATGTTACCACAAGAAAGCAAATTTTAAATTTAAATATATTTATATTTTTAGAGACCCAGGAAACAGGTGTTGTGCCCAAGCAGCAAAGAGGGTTACGTGGTGAAATGTCAGCGACAGAAATCTAAGATTCCCAGGACAGGAAATGACCACGAAGGATTGCAATGGTCCCTTTGGCTTTAGCCAAGAGCCTGCTTTACACAGGGAGAAGGTGGAGAGGCTCTCCCGGCTTTTCCAAGAGTGAGCGGGTGGAGATGTGCACCTTTCCAATGCCTGATTGGCCAGCAGCCAGTCGAGTGCTCTGTGTGTCTGGCTGTCCAGATGCTTAGTCTTTCTTAGTCCAGAACCTACGTGTCTACAATCCTGGCTTTTCGCTGTGTGCTCAATAGCTTCGTCGGACTTGACTCTCTCCAAGGTCATGCTTTTAATTCCCACCGTGACCACTGGGAATGGGGTCATTTATGAAAAAGATGGGGAATTGGATGCTACACCATTTTTTTTTTTTTTTGCCTCTTTGTGAGTGCCCTGTGGGGGGGGGGGGCAGAAGGGCCATGCTTCAACATTTCATTGATGGGTGGGGAATGAAGATTTCATTTATCCTCACATATCCTTTCATTTGAGTGAAGAGACTCTACTCCACTTGGCTTAAAGGGATAAATATGAACTTCTTGTCTTCATCCTTTTATGTAGTCACTTATTCCTTCACTTACTGAATAGATAATTTGGGATTTTAAAAAAAGATCTATTTTTCATTTATCCATACAAGAACTGTGGTGCAGGCCAGAGATGTAGGGGTGAGAGGATTCACCAAAGACAGAGTGGGGGTAGAACAGGCAGATCTACTAAAATACATTGCTGAGAGGTGCAGCAGTCATGACAGGAGAGTCTGCTGTGCCATGTGGGTCACCTCCCTGGCCAGGAGTCGAACTTGTGCTTCAATGGCTGCAGAGAGCTCCATAGTGTTGTGCTTTAAACTATTGCACCACCAGGAAGGGCCCAATTTGGGATATTTTCTGTGTGCAAAGGAGACACAGTGTGAAAATCAGCCCACGGAAGTTGCAGCTAACTAGCGTGTGGGTGGAGAGATTATAAGTGTGAATGATGGAGATAGTTTTGTAGAAAGCAAAAGGGTCCTGAGGTAGTTGTTTGTCTGTTGCTTCAGGAAGAATAAGGGATATTTAACCAGCGTCTAGAAAGATGACAACAAACCAGACAAAGGGAATCATAAGGGGGGGGGGTGTTTGAGAAAAGGAAGGGGTGTGGTAAGACCCACGTGTCCTTAGTGGTCATGGCAAGAGAGAAGAGTTGCTGGTACTAGAGCTGCTGCTGAAGGACTTACTGGGCAGGCAGCTGATTCTGGGCCACTGGGCTGGGACTTGATTTGTACTCACCAGAGGAACCAACCACCACATGGTGTTTGTGATCATGTCTCAGTGACATCAGCCTGTGTTGGTTCATTGACTGATTTCCCTAAAAGGATAGAAGTCAGAGCCAGTACCTGGCAAACAAGGCACCAATGGGTTGCAGGTGGTACATCAGTCAAAGATGGCAATGCCCCGCTTGACCTCCAGTGCCCCTTCTGCGTTGGCCAACTCCCTTTGAATGTCCCAACTCTGCTCCTTTATGATCTCTCTGTTCGTCTGGGTGTGTCTTATCTGACTCCACATCCTCTTTGTTTCTCTCTATTTTGGGTTACCCTTCCCTGCGCTGTTTCCTCATCTATCCACCCAAACAAACTATAATTTCCTCTTGTACTTGTCTTTGTGCTCCCCAAACCCAGCACTCTGCAATCCAGGCTTCTTTATTGAATGATAAGGCTTTTGTAGACCGAAAGCCTCACAATGACAAAGGCAAGAAGTTACTCAAACTTCCTCCCACCCCAAACTCCATTGCCATACAATGGCTTTTATAACAAATTGCCTACATGAGGGAAACTGTAATCTGATGTGAAGACAAAATTTCACCTTTCTCAGTATTCAGCGAGGTGACATTAAGTTTGCTTGAAATTGCATCGCATCATCAGGACTTGATTGGCAGACTTTCCGGCAGGGTAGATTATTAAAAGAAATAATCATTTCTTTTTCCTTTCAGTTAATAATGACGTGGTTGTCACAGACAATGATGCATACAAGATTCCACAGTTGTGTAAATTTTGTGATGTGAGAATTTCCACCTGTGACAACCAGAAGTCCTGCATCAGCAACTGCAGCATCACTGCCATCTGCGAGAAGTCCCACGAAGTCTGTGTGGCTGTCTGGTAAGGTTGGCTTCTTGAAACTTCAGCTTCTCCCCTTGTGGAAGTATTGCACACTTGGGGGACAGTCAGTGTGTCTGAAGCCCCTAGAGTAGATGCCTATCCCGTTTCTCTCTCCTTGAGGCCAACTGACTTCCAGTTATTCAATCTTGTTTCCAGAGTTATTTTATACAATTCAAATGCACCCAGACCAGTGTGTCTATATGTGTGTCTGTGTGGCATGTGTGACAGCATAAAAACACCTTTTGGGTTTGTAATAAATCTGGAAGCCCTTCCAGATGCCTGCAGCAAGGTGAGGGGTTGCCTACTATTAGCTATTTAACGGACTCTGTCTTCCCCCACATGCTCCATCGTACTAGCAGGAGATTTGTTCTTAGTCCTTTTTTGTGGAGAGTTTGTGAACAATGGGCAGTTGGGATGGGAAAGGCAGTTGCCAAAGAAGGAGAAGCTACTCAGGGATCCTGAAAAATAAGCCAATCCTCCACTGCTAGCAGGCAACTGCCACACTGTCCTCTGGATGGAAACAACATGTTTCTCCTAGATCAGATTCCCTTTGCTGTCTCTTATCCACATTCCCCATCTCTACCACCCCGCACACATACACACTCGCACAAGGTTGCTCATGAATGACTTGCTTAATTCATGGTTACAGATTGGGACTATCAGCAAGAGGTAAAAGAAAAAAATTCAAGATCCTTAAAAGAGCCCCCACTTTATAAAAACTGTACATTCATTAATGAAACACAGCATTTTTCTGACTTACTCTGATCTTTCAAATTATCACCTTTTTCCCCCCACCCCCAAGTAACTAGTGTGTCTCCTGGCCTGTTGACAAATGAAAATATAAACCAAATATGTTCCACCCTCTCAGGGAGTCTTTCAAAGATTTTTTTCCAAACCACAGACAGTTGGCCTTGATGATAGATCTGAAAACCTTGCAAACTTTCATACATACCAGAGGATGAATGCATTTTTAAAGAACTAAAGGAATGTTAACAGCAAAGACCTGTCATGGTAGCTGGCTGTACCTGCCACCTTCTTCCATGTCCATTTCTGAGGAGAGCTTTTGAAAAGGGATCCTGGCAAAGAGATGTGAAAAGGAACAACACCTGTTTGCCTGCAAGTTGAGAAAGCCTGCATCTGAGGAATGACCAAGGCAGACAGTCATGTTCACCTGCAGAGAGTGGACACAGGTTCTGTTGAGAGGTATTTGAAAGCCTCTCGTGTGGAACATGTAATGATCATGCTCTGTGTGCCTCTGAAGGGCAGGAGGAAGGTCGGAAAATTTGCAAAGGGGACAGACCTGTGCTCGGTAATGGCTTCCTAGCCAGTCAAACAGACTTCCTCTTCTGGAAGAGTCAAATAAAGTTCAGGAAAGGCTGGAACCATCTGGCACATCCAGTGCAGGAAAAAATTGAGGCCCCAGATTAGATCCCTGCAGGGCTTTCTTCTTTGGGTTCATTTTCCACTGGTCCTCCTGACTCAGTAGCCACTATGAGTGTGAGAGCATATTTGCATCTCTGATTTGAGGCTCTTTTAATTAGTATATTTTCCCCTGACCTGCAGTACAATCCAAATGACTGAATGTGAATCGAGTCTCTCTGTACAGAGACTTCGCTTGTGTCAGGATATGTCAGGCTATGGGGCAGGAGAAGCCTCTATGTCTCTCTGTGTCCCAGCTATAGAGCGCGAATGCGGTGAATGTCAGTTTTGACCTGGGTTGGCCATGGACAAGACTCCTTGGAGTGGATCATGTGGTGCAACTCCCGAGATCCCCTTGGGATCCACCCCTTCAGCAGCTGGTCCACTAACTGCAACCGCATCACTGCAGCACAACCCTCTCCACTGGCCAGAGCTGCTTCACTCAAGGTGGACCTCTCCACATGGCCCCTATTCGGGCCAGCTCTGTCCAGCCACCCTCAACCTCCCACTTTCTGGGGATCAGCTGAGTCTTGCTCATGTTCAGTGCCTGCTCTGTGCAGTCCTGCCTGCTTCAGGCCCTGAGAGATGCTTCTCCACACACATCCTGCACAGAACACTATTAGTAATGCCTGGCCCTAGAGAACCCAAGCTAACAGAGGAGTCTCTTGTAGAAAGAGCCAAGTGCAAAAGCACAAGGCTCTGCCATGCACGTCCACTGCCCTGCTTTGCTCAGCTTCAGTGTCCTTTCCATTCGTTGGTTGACTCTTTGCTCATTTAACTGATCAGTTATGTACCCACAGAAATACTTAGGAACCAACATTAATTTGACTATGGTGGTTCTTTTTAGCGGATATTAACAACTTCATTGACTCAGAGCAAATATTATGACATGAAGAAGTCTGTATTTATTTCATGGTATTTTCTCTTCCTAGGCTCAGATGTATCTAAACTTTGCCTATTAGGGAGAGCATTGATATAGGAGTAAGCAGAGAAAGTAGCAAAGGGATTTACCCAGATGCAAGTATTATGATTATTTCCTCTCTGCAGATCTAGTGTCTAAACAGCCAGAAAGTGGGAGGCAGGAGACTAGGAATAAGGCAGCCAGTGATCAGAGAGCAACTCTATCTTAAATAACAACCCTGTGCACATGACTGTACACACCCATGCGCGCACACACACACACCTGTTGGGGCAGAGAGGAAGGTGGTCTTATTTTTGCAGGTTTTCCCATAGATTTGGGATTAAGAATAAATATATTTGTGAGTACAGGGTACCCCTACTAGCCAAAATTTTTGTAATCCAAAATGGTGTAAATGGAAAAAGCAATGACCATTGAGTTAGATGGGAAAACAAACACAAAAATAAGCTACTAGATAACACGTAAAGCCTAGAATAACAGAGAAAAAGCAGGAGTGGCCTGAGACAGACACAGCTACAAGGACTCGTCCCCCGGAAGGAGCAGGGTGACGCCCATTGTGCTGCTCAGGGCACAGGGCTCTGGATGGCCTGTGCAAGGCAAACACTGATGTTTTGGCTTTTTGCCTTTTGTTGTAAAAATGAAGGTCCCCTGTGGATTTATTTTGCTTATGAAAATAGGCAATGATAGAAGCCTTTGTAAAATCAAAGTTGCACAACGTGAACTTTTGAAATGCAGGGGGTACTTAAATATATCATCTGTTTGTGATTATGCCAGGGTTTGCTCAATTCCCTACTGGCACCCCCTAATTAAGGATTCCCACTCTTGCTCCTCCTTTAACAGCGGGGGGCTTACTCAGCAAGGGTTTACCCTGTGCCTGCTGAGGTGCAAGTTGGAGAATCCTTGAGCATTTTCAACAAGGAGCTCACTCACCACTGCTGGAGTCAACCCTGGGTTCCCTTCCTGGCTGATCCATCCCAACCCCCTATACCTGCTCTTGTTAATGCCGTGTAAGCCTTTAGCATCCTCGAGTTAAGCAATAAGCTGTGGGACTAGTCAGCATTGCTCTTGGGAAGTGAGGCGATGGTCCCGTCTTGTTCTTTAGGAAAGTTTCTCTTGGTTCTTGCCCAGTTTTATGTGTCCTCAGCGGTGAGTTTGTGCATGTCAGGGCAGAGGGGGTTGGTGAGCACCCACGAGCATATGTGAGCATAGAACACACACATACAGCATGCTATGCTGCAAAGCTTTCTGACCAAACATGTCAGGAAAAGCCCAAGAAAGCTTCCCTAGACCCCCCCCACACACACACACCTCCAGAGACAAACTTTCAAGACCACAGGTGTTTTGCATCAGAAAGGGTAAGCTTTTCAGAGGAGGAGAAAAGATGTGGTCAGTCCAGTCCTGACGCTGGACAGTCAGCCAGGACAGCTAGTGTATGAGGAGAGCAAAGGGAAACAGGCAGAGAATAATGCATAGGGGTGCCAGATTTTTCATTTGGCTTTTGCAATTATAATAGAGGGCATTAATCATGTTGTTTTTAAATGTAACATGCACAGCAAGCCAACTGAGTACTTCCTGGGGCCCAAGTAAAATGCTGTGTGAGCCACTGACTGGGCCCGAGCTGAGAGAAGTTCCAGTTAGTGCAATGAAGGGATAGTAAGTGAAGAAGTCATTAGTTTATGACAGCATCAGATATGTCCCTGAACTGTAAGTGAAAAACACCTTACACTTCTCTCCCATGCATTTTAATGTTTCCCCCACTTCTGATCCTTTCTGTAATTTGAGAAACAACAGCTCTTTACCCAGGAAGCTTCTTCCGCTTTCTCATCACCACCAACTGCTGAGCGGGAACCTGTCCTCACACACTGTATCCTGGGGCCTCACAAACAGGGAAAGAGGAACTGCAGTGACTTTCCCAGACAGGCTCTTTGAGAACAGTTCAGCCAGACGTGACCCCGATCCTGCCGAATAAACTGGGGGCCCTACAGACATGCGGGTGGAAGGCATCCACACCTCAGGGTCTCGCCTTCTGCTCTTTCCCATGCCCTCCCCTTTCACTCAATTCAGATTCGGTGTTTTAAAACCCTCTAAGAGGAGAAGGGTGGGAAATAAAGGGGTCAGAACTTAGGCAAGAACTTCAGTAATAGTCATAGAGCATGAGAAGCAACCTCAAAACTTTGAACTCAGAGCTCAAAATTTCTGAGAGGGAGACAGCCATATCTTAGGGTGATGGGGATAAATACTTTCATGTGTCGAAAAGAAGGAGTGTGAGCTAGGTATTCCAGCATTCAGATCCTAGAATAGTTTACACACGAAGAGGGAGAAGGGCTGAAAGATTATAAGCAAAATGTTCACAAACTCTGTTAGAAGTAGAAGAGAAATATGAGTGATTTCGCTTTTCTTTTGCTTACTTATGCTTTGCAATTTGTCTGCAGTGAATATGTGTTTTTTTTAATTTTTTTTAAAGATTTATTTATTTATGCATACAGAACTGGGGTACAGGCCAGAGATGTGGAGGGTGAGAGGCTTCACCAGAGACAGAGTGGGGAGCAGAACAGGCAGATCGACGAAGTACACTGCTGAGGGGAGCAGCGGGCGGGTCAGGAGAGGTCTGCCACACCATGTGGTCACCTCCGGGGCAGGCGGGAGTCGAACTCATGCGGAAGCCGTCTTAGATTCTCAGTGCTGTGCTTTAACCCGCTGCGCCACCAGGGAGGGCCAATATGTGTTATTTTTAAAAATATAATAAAATCAAAAGTTCCTTAAAAAAATTTACCCAAATAATAAAATCCTCCAAAGGGCAGCCCTCATGTGTGAACTAATGTAAGTAGGGACTGAGACGAAGCCAAAGAATAGCTGAGACACATAGAAACACACCAGAGACTGCGGCACAGGCTTCAATACCTGCGAACAGACACCAGCTGCCCCAGTTAGAAATGACTTCATGAAAGCAACACAGTCCAGACTCCTTTTCTGTCCAGAGCCCGTCGTCACCTGTTCTTTTTCTCTCTCCCACCCCGTGACCCCTACTCTGCAGGAGAAAGAATGATGAGAACACAACACTAGAGACGGTTTGCCATGACCCCAAGCTCAAGTACCATGGCTTTGTTCTAGAAGATGTCGATTCTCCAAAGTGTATTATGAAGGAAAAAAAGATGCACGGCGAGACATTCTTTATCTGTGCCTGTAGTGCTGAAGAGTGCAACGACAACATCTTCTTTGCAGGGGGTGAGTTTTCCTGGCTTCTGGGGGTGGGGCGGGGGGGACGTGCTGGCGAGGGGGCCCACTGGGGCCTGCTTCCTCTATGAAGATTTCCTCTGTTGCCAGTCTACAGCCTCAGAGGGCATCCTTCTGCGGCTGACCTGTGTGCTTGCACTCTGCGGTTAGCCGCCCTGCCTCGACTAGAAAGAGGTGCTTAAGGAGTAAGAGAGTTGGTTCAGGTCCTTATCAAATCTGCCTCAGAACCTTTTTGACCAGTAATTTTTTTCACTTAGAGCAGTGGTTCTCCAAGTTCAATGCCTGAAGCAGCTGCTGACCTGAGACCTTGTTAGAAATGCACATTCTGGGTCCCCAGGCAATGCGATCCCAAATTCTGGGTGCAGGACCCAGCAATCTAGTGTAAGAAGCCCTCCAGGTGATTGTTATGTAGATGAAATTTGAGAACCATGGGACTAGAGACTGGAGGAAGCTGTTTGAATCTAGAACTGCTCTTGCTTTGAATTAACTCGAAGTTTTGTGTGCATTTTCCTAGGACTTGTCCATTTTAGAGAACTGAAATGCAGAGAGAAAATACTGAGCCAAGATTTACCCCTGGAGACAGGGAGGACTAGATTAGATACTACTCCCCTTGTTTGAAGTTCAACAATCATTGAGACTGAAAGGAGGGCACAAACTAATCTTTCAATTTAAAATAGGACTCCATGATTTTTTACTTATGAAAGCAATATGTGTTCCTCATCAAAAGTTCAAATAATCAGCAGTATGTAGAATTTTTTAAATGAAAGTTTACCTCACTCCCATTCCAACTGATAAACAATGTTGGGTTGCAAATTGCAGGGTTGCAAATTGTTAAGTACACCCTTCCCTGTCATCCTACGTCTTTTTCTTTTTCCGCTTTTGCCTTTCCCTAGTCGCTCCCTCTCTCCCCTCCTTCCCTTCCTTCCTCTGTCCATGCGTCCCTGCACTGCCCATCCATGTGTCCTTTTCATTTGTCCATCTGCCCATCTAGCCATCCATCCCATCCTCTTACCCATTTTCCAGGCAAGCAAATAGTTTATTCTATAAATATTTTTTCAACTTTTTTTTGCAGCCAACCACTTTTACTCTTCCTTCTAAGCAAGACTGTGCATATAGAGAAACTGCACACTTTTTCATTCCTTCTGGAATGCCATAATATAGATTGTCTTCCAACTCATCTACCCAATCTCCTGTTAGTGAATTATTTAGGTGCTTCCACTTTTCTATTTAATGCCACACTGAATATATTAATAGACTATACTATACATTTGTGCTAATAATTCTGCATGATTTCTGGAAGTGAAATTTCTGTGTCAGAACTTATGCACACTTTAAATTCAGATGACCGCTATGAAACACCTGCCCTCTGCCAAATGTCTGGGCATATGGATTTCCACCATCTAATTATCACCTCTACTACTGGAGATTGTGAACCTTTTAATTTTGCCAGTATAATAGTGAAAATCATATTCTTTAGATAGTATGAATGAAAACTCAGAGTAGGTCCGATTCAATATAAAAAAATCCCTTGGGACACAGTGTTGTGTCTACACCCTAGACAATACTCCGGTGTGTCCCATGCTTTGTGTGGAGGTGGCACTAGTGCTGCGGCCCACTCTCGTCCCTGTGTCCTTCAGCAGCTCCCTTCTCTACCCATCCGGTCCCCACCTGGGCTGAATTTTCAGTACACAAAATCAGTCATGTACATGTTGGCATAGCACTTTGCAAAATGATTTGTCTCCCCTCTTATTTTTACTTTTCAATTTTTTAATTATTTATTTTTAATTTTTTTA
>NW_004567105.1:72582215-72608574 GCF_000260355.1 Condylura cristata | reverse complement strand
TTCTGTCTTCCCTCTTTTTTCATCCAGCAAACACTCCTTTTCTCTCATTTTCTTTATGTAATTTGAATGAGGAGGCCAGATATAACTAAATTAAATCACACTAGCACAGTAACATCTGATGGTTAGTCTTAACACATCAACCTTGAAACAGAGGCTAAGTCAAAGTAATTAATCTCTAATAGCAGAGTGTCCAGACATGCTCACTACAATCGACTCAACTTTTCTCTCCTTTTGTTTCCTGACAAGTCCACAACGGACAAGTTTATTTCACCAAAAGGGATACAAACTGAATGGTCTGCAAGTTGGAGAGTTGGAGATGTGTATATGTATTAATAACTTCAGTTTTCCGTGTGCGTATTAATAACTTTTAAGTTTTCAACTCAGGTGATGATCATGGACCCAGACTCCTATCTGCACTTTTATTTGTTATCAGACTGTTTCTGTCTTTAAAGAATGTGAGGTAATCACCTAAGACAATACCTCCTTGTATTACGCAAGACATCCAGTGTGTAGCTGATGACTCAGAACCCCGCATAAATTCTAAAGTGCTGGGGTGGGGTGGGGGGCCGGGGTGTGTGGATTTATCCTTGTTATCTGCTAGGTGTGTGCTTTCTACGTATTGTTTTCTTTACAATGGGGCACTTACCCCACCCAAAGAGAAGATATTAGGAGCAACATTTTGGGATCCATTTCTCCTCTTATTTCCTCTACCCCCCCCTTTTGAAGTTTTTTATTGTTCCACTCCAGTGAGATATGAATGTTTTGTGTTGTAGTATAGTGATCTGTTGATCTGTTCTCACTTCCAGATTTGTGATTTACAAACACAATAGATGTTATTGCTGACATCTATTTTTCTTAAACACATACAGGAAAAAATGTTGTGCCACAAGGGTTTTCAGGGTTATTAATGATAACCCTAACATTCAGAGAAACTGTACCGTTGCCATTTATAGTGCTCAGCCTTTTCCAAATTATGGCCTCATTTAATCTCAGCCATGAGGCTACTGTAATTATCCTCATCTAATGAGTAGGAAATGTTGGGCTTAGAGAAGTTTAACACCGTGCAGGATCATGGGGCCACGAGACTAGTGGGTGGCCTGGCTAGAATTGACAACAGGCTGTATGTAAACTGAAACATTTGTGAAGATGTTCCATCCTTTTTTGGTTCTCCCCCACCTCTGTCTCTCTCTCCTATTGATATCTAAACACATGAAAAAATCAACTGTGGGCCCGCCCTGGTGGCGCAGTGGGTTGGAGCACTGCACTGCGAAGCCAAACCGTGGACACTTCGGTGTGAGTTCGATCCCCACCCCAGAGGTGATCCATATCACCTGCTGCTCCCCGAAGCAGTATACTTCACCGATCTGCCTGTTTTGCTCCCCACTGTGACTCTGGTGAAGCCTCTAACTGCCCCTGGACCTTTGGCCTGTACCCCAGTTCTGTATGCATAAATAAATCTTTTGATAAAAAATCAACTCTACAAAGTAAAAAAAGAACTAGCATGATAAAAAGGAAATCTTCCTTTCAGTTTGCCCCTTAATTTCTCTGGTCACTCTTAAGAGTTAATCATCTATGTTTCAGAGCAATTTTCCTGCTTGACATTCTGCATGGAAGTCCTGAATTTGGTAAAGCAAATCACTGAGGTTATTTTTAAAAGTCACATTCATTAATGCATAATTTACACGAAATAGAATGCATTCTTGTAAAGTATATGGTCTGCTGAGTTATGACAGGCCTACAGCTCTTTAGCTTCTCCCATATTCAAGACAGAACACTGTCGTGGCTCTGAAAATTCCTCTCCCCAAAAAGGGTAGCGATGAATTCTGAAGAGGTCCATCTACCCTACTCACCAAGGTGCACGACTCCAGGGAGAGATACAGTGCTTCTATTGGTGTCATGACTGATGGCTTTGTGACAGCTGTCAGTCAGATAAGATGGGGACCAAGCGTAGGATGTGAGAGGGGGGTGTCCGGCCCCAACAGTTCCCCTGCCCATTGATTTGCAAGTGACAGGTCCACTTTGCAGGGACATTGTGTGGCTATGGGTCTCTCTGTGAACCTTAAAGAATTAAACACAACCTCTCAGTTTGAGTCACCCCATCAATGGTTTCCAAGTGAACTTGGAAAAGACAATTTGCAGTACATTGGCAAGGTGATGATTTCTGCTGTCTCAAGTGAGGAACAGGGTGACTTCCAGGATTTAAAGCCTTTTGTATCATTTATTAGCTTTGCCTCCCTGGACCAGTTGCCTGACATCTCCATGCTTCAATCTTGTCTATGCTGGGGACAAAACAAGGAGAAGGGCTGTGCTGTTGTGACGACTGACCGGATCACATACACCAGATGTCACAGTCGTGCCTGCTGTGACTCACTGTTAGCTGGCAGGATTATCTGGGCTGTTTTTGATGGGTTTTCAGGGTAGTTTTTATTGTAAGACGTGAAACCAAGACTGAGCAGCCTTCCTCTGCTCCAGCTTGAGGTTTTATACAATGTTGACCAAGGCAAGCCAGCACAGCTTCCAGCCCCCCTTGGTAGACACCTACGTTGTGAAGGAACTTGCTTTGCTTTAATCCCTGCCTCATCCAGTTTCTATTTCTATACAACTTCACAGAAGCTAAGGGAGTAGACAGAGTGTAGGGTTCTAATCAAAGCTAACCACATCCCTGCCACCATTGGATAATATTACAAATCAGGCACGTCGGTCCTGTTTTGACTCAGAGGCAGAGCAGGCGGCAGAGAAAAATAAAGCTAAAACAATTCAGTTTCTTTCACATCAGTGATTAGGGGATTGCAGCTCACAACTTGCCCGGGGATTCAGAACTTTTTTTCCCCCTAGAGAAAAAGCTGTTTTGAGCCACGTGGCCTTCTAATTGAATGGTCCTGCAACTGTTGACCAACTGGTTCTGATAACATAGTACCTGTTGTCTGGGTGGTCTTGAGGATTGAGGGAGATGATGCTCTGAAGTGCCTAGCACAGTAACCGGCCCACAGCACTTGTCTCCTTGTTGACCCACTTTTCCCTGGGTCAGGCCAACACAATGACAAGCAGCTTGCCTCTGCTGAATGGTGGAACCCTCGCTGCTCAGTGTGGACAGTCCAGCAGCAGCAGCAGCTCTAGCAAGCTTGTTAGTACAGAACCAGAGGGCCCACCTGGGCCTGTGGTGTCAGCGGCTGCTTTGTGACAATGTCCTTGGCGATTTGTTTACACCTGAACTTGTGAAAATCACTGGTGTGAAGTCAGCTGGCTTGGGATAGAACCAGAGGCGGGTCTTGCTATCTTAATGCTAATAATGTGCAAAGCTGATCAGCGCAAGATATTTGGTCTTAAGCCTGGTCATTTGGAAATGAACTGATATATTCTACTGAGACCACTCATGTACCAGAACTCCCCAGTGAAATGTGGGTGTTTTTCAACTGTGATTGCAAGATTCGTTTTTTTTAAAGATTTATTTATTTATGCATACAGAACTGGGGTACAGGCCAGAGGTGCAGGGGCGGTGAGAGGATTCACCAGAGACAGAACAGGGAGCAGAACAGGCTGACTGATGAAGTGCACTGCTGAGGGGAGCAGTGGGTGGGTCAGGAGAGGTCTGCTGTGACATGTGGATCACCTCCGGGGCGGGAATCGAACTCATGCTGAAGTGGCTTTAGCTTCTTAGTGCTGTGCTCTAACCTGCTGTACCACCAGAAAGGGCCCAGATTCATGTTTTATATAATCCTCAAACTTCAGATTTACATGAATCTGATGATCAGTACCTTTTCAATTAGCATCTCTTTAGTTTCCATGATAATGTTCATATTAGTCCCCTAATATTTTCCAAAGCAAGAAGACATTTAGAGATGTTTAAAAATGCATTTCGAGCTATAAGGGAGATGCTTGGTAGCCTGGGGAGCATTGAAAGCCCCTCCTGAATCAGTTTGTTCCTTAATTGATCATTGGCTGGAGTTGCAAGCATGCAAAGCAGGAAGGGGGCGCTTATGGGTGCCTGTGGGAGACTTCCAGCTCCTGGGTGACTGAATCCCACCCTTCCTCCTACCTTAGATCTGAACTGCTTATTCTAGAACTTTAGAGACACCATGGTCATGAAAGAAGGAAAATCAGCCTTACACTCGAATCTGAATCGTTTGTTTGTAAGGCCAGAGAGACCTGTGCCCTTTCTTTGCTGAAGTATAGCTGAGTTAATGCCTTGGCCCAGGCCCAAGCAGTGAGAACTCATAGAACCATAGCGCCAGGCTCCCTGCCCCAGGTTGACAGCCTCTTGTGCATTCATTCCACAGCTGGCCTCTTTCAGGTGTATTATCTTGTCTCCTAGAACAGTAACCGCATTTTTTGGCAGCTTGTTTTAGCAGGCTTTCATTTCAGCTCTGTTGAGTCATCACTGACAACAAAAATTCTAAGAGGTTTAAAATGTACCTCATGATGGTACATGATATACACATTTCAAAGGGATTCTCCTCTGGTTAATTACTACATCATTACCTCAAACACAGCTTTGCCTGAGAATTTTAAATTCTACTTCTTTAGTAAATTTGAATTGTATCATTGAGTTATCAACTATAGTCAACAATCTTATCTTAGATCTAGTCATCTTATAACTAAAATTTTTTTTGTACCTATTTTACTAATCCTTTATTCCCTCACCCCTCAGCCCCTGGTAACCACTTTTCTACAATGTTTCTGGGTTTGATATTATTTTAGATTCCACATGTAAGTGACAATATGTGGTATTTGTCTTTCTCTGACTAAACTATTTCACTTCCATGAAAAAATGGCAAACCCCTCCATGTTGTCACCAATGGCAGGATTTCCCCCCTTTTTTGTGGTCAACTGTCATTATGTTGTGTGAATATAGCAGATCTTCTTTATCTATTTCACTCTACAAAGAAATGGCCTTTAGAGAGTAGGGTCATTTCCCAAGACCTCACAGTTGCTTCTTCACCTTTTTTCCATAGAATTGGAGAATCTTACTCTCATTCTCTCAGAGACTATCTTTACCTTCCATTCAGGTTGGGGTGGGAGGGCATGTTCGTTATCAGCCTTATGCACACCTGCACACCCTGTGGGCACACGACTGGTCCCTCCAAGACACCTAGCAAATTCTTGGCAAGTGGTACTACCTCAGGCTTGTGCTGTTGGTGTGTTGCTGAGGGATGGTGTTTGTAAGTGATGTCAATAAATTTTGAGAAGATCATGGTCTCTCCAACTAGATTTTCTGGGTTGAAATTCCAGTGAAGCCATTTATGAGTTACTTGTCCTTAGGTGACCCACTTCCCCTCAGTGTTCCCCTCTGAAAAAATGGAGATAGAAATAGTGTTCACTTTGAATAGGATTATTATGAAGATAAACAACTTTATTCATGTAAGGAACTTAAAATAGTACCTGGCACAGAACATGTATTCAATCAGTTTTGACTGTAAATAGGTACTATTGTTTCCCTAGATTCAAATGTCTTATCTTTAGATTTAGCCAGCCGAGTAAGGAGCTTTATACCAACATCATGCTGCATTCTTCTCCTTCCTGAAAATTCCTTCAGCTGCATTGTGTGTAGGTACCATCCATCATAAAGGGAAGTTCTGTGAATCAGGGTGACACATTCACTGTAAAGAATGCTGTTGAGGAAGCTGTTCACTGTGTTGTGTTGTTTCTTCATGAGAAAGGCAGGAAAAAAATTCTCTCAACTCTCTGCCTTAGAAAGACTATTTCTTCATGATGACATATTTGCTTCTTTTTTTCCTAAAGGATTTTTTTTATATATATAGAAGAACTGCGGTGCAGGGCAGGGCAGAGATGTGGGAGGTAAGGAGTTCACCAGAGACAGAGTAGGTGAATTTCCTGAAATGCACTGTTAAGAGGAGCAGCAGGTGAGACAAGAGAGGTCTGTTGCACCTTACTGAGCTCCCTCACTGGGGCTCAAACTCATGTTGTAGTGGTGATAGTGCTGAGACTTAAACCCTCGACCTTATCTTAAGGACACTTTGAAGCAAACAGAGCAGAAGCAGGCAACCATCTCTGATAAAAGACTGGTTAATAAATACGTTGGGCTTTGCAGGTCAGAAAGTCTCTGATCTGATAGACTTACTTGACTGCGGTTGAAGCAGCCATGGGCAGTATGCCAAAAATTAGTCATAGCTGTGTGCTACCTCAATAAAATACAATGTAATTTTAAAAACCATCATTTATAAAAACAGGTTTCCGTGAACCAAGGTGGAGGGCTGGGTGCCTTAGGTGTGATGTGGTGTGGTGACAAACTGCTGAACAAGTGTGAATCTGTTTGTCCAAATTGTATAAAATGTTATAGTCATATTATGTTAATAAAAACATTATATAATTTTAAAAAACCAAACAGATTTCAGTCTAACCCTTGACGATGGTGAGCATTATTTTTGTATTCTCTATTTCAGTGCTACCTGTCTGAAAAGTTTAGGATCTAGTCTAAGTCATGCTTCTAGCAAGTATATGCTCATGCATTTGATGCTGACATCACTTTTGCCTGTTTCCCACATTTATCTGGCATTTGCCTTGATCCCAGCTCTCATATTTACTTTTATCTTTCAATATTATGCTGAGCTGGAGGTTGCAGGAAATTAAAATAGTAGCAGCGGTAATAATCATAATCATAATAAAACAGGATAACACTATCACGTTAACTTAGAAACTCGGACTCTAGAAACCACTCCTGACTCAAAGTTCAACTGATGTGGTTCCCTGGAGAAGACTCTCAGGTACCGCCTCTCCGCCAGTGCTGGTGAGGCTGATTGTCCAAGGCTTGGAGCAAGTTTCAGTTGTTAACACACTTTCTAACCCGAGAAGTCATGAGAAGGAAGACGAGGACTCCTGGTAGCCACAAACTCCCATTCCTCCCCTTCTCATTGTTGTAGAATTTCTTTTAAATGGAAACAGCCTCTTTGGTTTGCAGGCCTAACCCTGGCAGGAAGACAAATGATTTTTTTACAGTATCAGACACATGGTTTCCTGTCTATGTTTAACTTGCTAGCAGAACATCTCAGCCAGCTGGTTCCCCCTGGACCTATTGTGTCCTTAACAACATTGCTTCGCGCCACCCAGCAAATGCACCCAATGAATGGATTGCAGGCCGTGCACACTTGGTTGACTTGTAATAGTTCTGAGTCAGGGGAGACTTAGGAACCGTAGGCACTTTCCCTCAAGTCTCATGTTGGGTATGTTCTGCTTCCACATCAGGACCCTGGCTTTTGGGGGGGACTTTGAGCTCTTGCACTTGAGAGATGAGAGAGGAAAACATGTGCTTTGGCAGTGCAGGGGGCCTGGGTGTGCTGCCTTGGACGTGTGTGCTTGCTGGGCCTGTCAGCTATCCATTTTTTGACTCGAGAAACAAACCAGATTTACTGTCTGATCTAAAGGCAGAAGAAATAAAAAAAAGTGCGGAAATACGGTTGAGCAAAGTTGTTAGAAGAAACCAGGCATTAAAGTCACTCATCTCACTCCAAGGAAGGGAAATCAGTTATTTGAGGTGATGACTCAGTGCTTCAGGAGCCTTCGGTTATAAAGGAGTTAAGCCTCGAAGTCTCTTCTGAAGCTGTGTGTACTGTGTCTGGCCAAGGAGCTAATAAAAATGGTACGTGCCAGAGGGGGTTGTGACTCAGTGAGGGAAGCTTCAAATGCACTTGTAGTGACTTCAGGCAAAGCAACTTCCTTTTGTAGTTTTGGTCCCACCCCCACCCCCAGCAACAAAGTAAACAAAGATGCTCTGTGGTCAGATGTGGTTCCTGCTTGCAAATATTTCTACCCTGGATCTTAATTCTGATATGAATCACGGCCCAGTGGAGTCCAATAAGTACGCAGATGGTCTTGAAACCCCATCCACTGGGTGTGAGAGACCAAGAAAACCATTGAACCCAGGAGACTGGCACTGTTGTGAGGCAGTGGTGACACCATCTCTCTCCCTGCGCCACCTCTGAGCGTTCCAGAAACAACACATGATGGGTGATGGCAGAAAGGGTTGACTGAGGCCCTTTTTGCTACTTTGCAAATAGCCCACTGTCCCACCTGTGGAAAAACACCAGGGAGCTGGCCAGCCCCTGTGAAAGGGACTTTCATTTCCTCCCACACAGTACACTCAAGACCATATTTCCTTCCAATTGGACCTGCAGCTGACTTGCTAACCCATCTTTTGATCCTTAAGTCCTACTCCTGCATGTTGCTAATTATGTATCTTTTTTTTTTTATTTGCGCATACAGAACTGGGGTACAGGCCAGAGTCTCAGGGGCGGTGAGAGGCTTCACCAGAGACAGAGTGGGGAACAGAGCAGGCAGATCAGCGAAGTACACTGCTGAGGGGAGCAGCGGGTGGGTCAGTAGAGGTCTGCCACACCATGTGGTCACCTCTGGGGCAGGCGGGAATCGAACTCATGCGGAAGCGGCTTTAGATTCTCAGTGCTGTGCTTTAACCCGCTGCACCACCAGGGAGGGCCTAATTATGTATCATTTTTACCAGCAGTATACACCTATTAAAAAACTAAACTTAACTTTTAAATAAGTCGTTTCAGCTTTTCTAATTGTTTTTAAAAATAAGCCTCATATTGCCTCCTTAGGTTATAGCTGGTTCCAGTGTCAAGAACAATTGATCCTACATTTAGTGACTAAAACTAATGCCTCTACTGTTCCTGGTTCCCTTCTATTCCAAATACCTATTTCTCCTCCCAGACTGAAGTAGCTGTTCTTCACCTCGGCTGTATATTGGAAACACCTGAGAAGCTTTACAAAAGACTCATTAACTGGGTCTGAGCCCTGTGGTTTCTGACTTAATTGGTCTGGGTCCTGGTATCAGGATGAAAATAAAACAAACTCCCAAGATATTCCAATAGGCAGCCGGTGTCGGGAATTACTGAACTCAAGACAGTTTGTTCTGCCAAATCGCTTTCTATTTTTCATCAAGTTCCCCCTTATAACCTGGAGAGGGAGGGTAACATTTAGAGAGTGACAATCCCCACAGGAAGTGGTGGGAATTCAGCCTTCTAAGGTAGGGGAGGAGAGAAACGAGCAAACCAAACACCTATATCCACATCCCTGAGGAATAATAGGAGCCTTTACTATAGGATATTACTCTGCTTTCCACAGTTTTACAAGCGATCCTTCAGGAGGCCAAGGGCCTCACTGGAAATAGGCATGTGAGTGCTGATGAAATTACAGGTTAAAGGCAAGAACATTTTAAACCTCCAAGTGTGACTGAAAATTTGGGCTATGAGGCCTGGATGCCACTGAAGAGGCCGAGACAGGGCAGTGGGGGAGGGGAGCGCTAGTGTGCATAGACGCGTGAGCTGAGACACTCAGGTGAGAGGTAAGAGCAGAACTCTGTGGTCCAGGGAAAGCAAAGGAGAAGTGAGAGTGTGTTTCAATGACCCAACAGGCACTGAGAATGTGAATATTTAGTGTGCTTTTCTAAAGGAGTCTCATCTGCCTGTCGGAGTTGCTACAAGGATGTGAGAAATGTATAGGTTTCTTTTAGGTTTCCTGAGAATTGAGAGTCCCCAAGGCGGAGTACAAGATGGGATGTGACTAAGCAGTCAGATCAAGAAGGGAAGATCAGAGCAAGTGGGGTTTCTTACAAAACTCCAGAGTCATCAGAAGGCTATTACATATCAGATATGCACCAAAGAACAGACATCAGGTTTCAGGCTGTTTATGGATGGACGGACAGACAGGACACTGTTTTCAACAAAGCCTGGCATGAAGTAAATAGATACTAGTCATGCTGGTTTCTTTCTTTCTAAAGCCAGAGCATGAGAAGTGGCAAGAATCTGTATCCCAGGAGGACCACGAATGAGGAGAAACACAGTGGAAAGCATGCTTAACGCCATATACACATGACCAGGAATTTCATAACTGAAATGACTGGCGATTTGAAACTTAACAGGCACATGTAAAGTCAGGTGTGTAGGTTCAAACAATTGCTTGCACAGGAGCTTCTTGTCAAAAAGCTGGCTTGGCATCTGTTCATGGCTACAGACTCATGGCAGTAGAGGTGAGTCAAGGTCATTCTAAAGTGGGAGTGATCTGGCTGAGAGAATCCAAACCAAAACAAGCCTTAAGCCGCACTCATTGGAAGGAGCCGGGAGAATCCACCGTAATATCTGCTCCCTGATTATACATCCAGGTATTGTTCCTGGGTCTAGAAGACATGTCATGGTGGCTCTCTAGTAGCAGGAATGATTTCAGAAAATAGATCATGATATACTTAGTAAAAGACCCTGGGATGCCTGCTATATGTTGAGCAGGCAGATTTAAGCATCTGATAAATATGTCAGACTTTAGTCTGATCCAGAAGTCATTTGGAGAGTAATTGGAGGAATTTGGAATGTTAAACCTGGAAAAAATAAGTGGTTTAGGGAAACAGGCTAAACACACTTCCGAACATAGGTGGAGGAATCATTTTGCTCCTTTTTGCTTTAGAGAGCAGTGGGAGAGCCAATGAATGAATGTTCAGGAAGGTCACAATTGACTTACTATGAAGCAGGCATTTATAAATATCCCAGTGTTTAGACTCTACCTGATGAGGTCTATAGCTAGATCTACTATAACTTTTCAACCAGAGGCTTTAGATATACCTCTCTGGAATATTCCAGAAAAGAGTAGACTACATGGAAGGCTCTTTTGTTAGGGAGAAAGGTAGGAAGGAAATGATGTAAGGGAGACTAGAATGAAATATGAGAAGTAGGAAACAGTAAGTTTTGTAGTGTGAATAATTGTAACAAAACAGTCACATGCATTGGACAGAAGCCTTCTTCCATCATTTTGGAGAAAAAAAAGTTTCAAAATATGTCTATAATGCTAAGCAGTATGCAGTAAGTTAAATGAAATCCTGCATGCCCAATGAGCTCACTAAACTTCTTTTTAATTGAAATAAATTTTTTGTTTGCCTAAATTTAACTGTTTGCCTTTTATTAAGATAATGAATGGGAATCATATCTCATTCTACACTTCAATGGTTCCTTTGACTAGAAAATTCTCATGGATCATTTCCTCATTGGTTAGCACTGAATACAAGTGAACTAGGGTTTTGTACACCAGTTCACTATGAATTTTCTTTTTGCAAGGCAAGCATCTCTGTGGCAGAGTACCAAGGAATGTATTCCATGTTTGCCAAGGCCATGCTTTTCAAAATGCAGTGTACAAATGAATTAACCAGGGAACTTTGAAAAATGCATATTCTGATTCAACAGTTTAGGGCAAGATGGAGATTTTGCATTTTCAGTAAGTTTCCAGTTGATGCCAGTAGATATTGTTGATCTGGGGAATACACTTTGAAGAATAGGTGCTAAGAGATTGTCTGTTCCAGAAGTCCAAAATTTGATACATGTATGTACAAATATATATCTATCTATCCTCAGAATCCTCACAATCTATATATATGGGTGTATATATGTAATGTGACACATAATACATAATATACATATATATAAATATAAAAATATGATGGCTTGGGGGTATATATATGTGTGAGGAAAGCAAATACGGATATGGTTTGTAACAGAACAGAGAAGCAATGTTTTGCCTCTTAACAAATCCTCCATCTGTATCTACAGGAAACCCAGCATGTCTGTACCTGGCCAACCCTGTGACTTAGTAATGCTTCCATTGACGTCAAGCGAATGTACTTGGAACTAATTCTGTAAATGCTTAGGAGATATCTGTGTCTTTGATTCACTTTCATCATCTTCTTTACTATCACTGGTACAACTTTAAGAGAGATGGTTCCACCAAACTCTGTCTCCAGAAAGACAACTGTCCGAAGAAAACAACCTCAGTTTCTCAGTACAGCCAGACAACCTCCAAAGCCTTCTGCTTGATTCTGATTGTTCCCTTCAAACTCTTCAGTGTATTTTATGTCAAAATTCTGTCTGACAAGGTTGCATCACTTCACTTTTTCAGAAAAGACAGCTCAGCCAGTAAATGGGGGAAATGCTTCTCTAAAAAAGGAATGATCATATGACTCCCATAGCATGTTACAGAAAGAGGCAAAGTAGGTTGCTGTAGAGACTTGTACCTACTGCAATTTCTATGTTGCTTTGCTGCATCAGGATTTTTTTCCTGGTTAGAGATCTGTGAAATAAGTTATTAATGAAAATCATTTACTGTTAAGATCTGCCAGAAAATAATACAGGCTTATATTTGTTGAATGCTCCTCTACCTTAAAAGGTTAGTATTCAAAAGCTTGACATGCATTATCTCGTGAACCCTTCAATTGCCCAAGGGGTTGGTGCTGGGTTGTATTTATGCAGCCTGTGAGGAAGGTAGGATAAATTTCGAATATTTTTGGAGTTTTATGATGCCTGGTGAAATATTATGTGTTTGGTTCTTTTTTTCCAACCTTCCAATTATTAAAAAAAAAAAAAAGGCAACTTCTCTACATGCATTGAGAAAACCATGACATTGCACCCCGGCTCACTGAGGTCTAGGAATAGAGTGTCTGACTTGCAGGTGGAGTAGCAGGAAAGATACCAGCATACCGCTTGGATTGGAGGCTTAAAACACTCCAGCCATCACCCCTTCAGGAACAGCAGGATGTCACAGTATTAACTGCAATTGCTGTTGCAGAGTATCCTGCTAGCGTGTTTAGGAAAGAAAAGCGATCTTAAATCCCACACAGCAAGCACGGTGAGGCAAAGAGATGATTCTGGGATCTCAAGACACTTGGAATAAGAAAATCTTTAAATAAAATGTTTTAACACAATGTATTTTGTGTCTGGAAATTATAGTTTTTTTTAACCGAAAGTAAAATGTTCTTTCAATATTATGATCCTTTCATTCTTCCCAATAACTTAGGTCATCCTTAAATATAAATCATAATCAGAAAAGAAACCACCTGCCAGTGAAACTATTTATATGCCAGATGAGCCAGCACCGTAACATCTGGAGACCTGCACTCATTGGTGTAAAGGACCAGGCTGCATTTATAAAAACTCTCAACTTATAAAAATTTCTTCCATAGGTAGGGCAGTTGCCTTTATTTTATTTTACTATGTTGGGTAGGCCATCCAATTCGTATTGAGTAGAAATAGCTACAGTTGGCGTATCTAAACTATTTTCAAAAGGAGTATGTCTAATATTTCCCTGCTGGAATAAGCTTTACTGAAGATTGGGCCTGTATATGTCTTAGAGAGGTATTTATCAGACACTCTCTCTACAGGAGTCAGTCAGTCATAGAACTTTTCTCCTTAGATTATTAATGTGACCAAAATCAAACCAGCAACAACCCCTACAAAGCTGACTTTAGAATTGAGGCTACCAGAGGGAAGGGAGGGGGTGTAGAGAGCAGGGTGTAGAGAGGCCCAGTGGACTGTGGTGGAGAATATGGGGCTTTGGTGTGGGTGTGGGCTGGACGCAGACCTTATGAGGGCTATGAGCCGAGCTTCTGCCCCTGCGTCAGGTACAGCGTTGCACCACTGCTACCTCAGCGGAAAAACAGGAGCACGGCTGGGCAGTAGTTATTTTCTTTGTTTTAATGCTAAAATATTTTCCTAGTAACTTGGTCTTGCTGTCTTGCCTCTATTTGATATCCTCTGCTGGATTCGGCTTGTTATTCTTTTATTTAGTATTGTTGTAAAGCATTGTAGGTGAGTGAGATTCTGTGGCAATTTTCTTTTCTCATACTCTTCTGGTTATGCTCCTGTCTAGCTGGATTTGAGATCCATAGCATACTTCTAATCTCTAAAGGAGTTTGTGCAAAACTGAAATGACCTATTCCTTGAAAATTTGGTAATCTATCACTTTCACCTGGGACTGGCATGCGTTTGAGATTTGGGGGAGATGTCACTGACTGGATATTTTGGGTCGCTTTTGTCCCCACTCTTGAACAAAAAATAAACTTTCAGGAAAATTGAAAAATGGGTATGATGAACCCTTGTCTACCCTCTTCCATATTTCGCATTTGTTATTTTACCACATATACATTTCTGTGTGTGTGTGTGTGTGTGTGTGTGTGAACATGTTAGACTCTAGATCCACATCGCCTCAAAGTTTTGGGGTTGCTATGGTTGTATAAACTCAGGGACAGTCACACAAGTCACACCAGTCAGCAGAAGCTCACACACATTTGTTCATGTTCTTATTTCAGTGTGCCTCTCCTTTTTCTTCACACTGATTTTGGACACCCAAGGACATTTTTTTTTGAGGGGGCATAACCTGGCTTGACCTGATGGTGCCTGATAGATCAGATTCTGATTAAAGATTTTCATAAAACTTTCAGCATAAAGATTTGGGGAAGGCGACAGTGACAATTCTGTGAACCTCAAATTCTAACATGTGTTTTCAGTCATATTAATACCAGGAAAGCATTTAACCATAAAAAGCTTAAAAGAGATTAAGTTTATACTGTAGGACAGATTTTAACTTCTCTTGTAATTTCTTTAATATTTATGAAATGACTCAAGTTTTATAGGTCTTCTTGGGTCATTTGGGGAAGTTACAGATACAAACTTATTAGGACTTAGACCAGTATTGTCTGAGTTCTCAATATCAATTGGCAAACAAATTTTTATGGGATTTTCTTATCCTTTAACTCTTTGTGTGGCTGGAATTATGTCCCCTCATCCCAGGTCTTTGCTGATTGCCCCATTTAGCAGCCTCATAGCAGTTTATCCATTGCATCACTTTGCACTACCAACTTAGGGTGTTAATTTTCTACCTCTTTTATCTTTGTTTTCCACTATCTGACTGCCACTTTTTTTTTTTAGGTTTTTTTTTTTATGCATACAGAACTGGGATACAGGCCAGAGATGCAGGGTGGTGAGAAAATTCACCAGAGACAGAGCAGAATGCAGATCAGGCCGACTGACGAAGTACACTGCTGAGGGGAGCAGCGGGTGGGTCAGGAGAGGTCTGCTGCACCATGTGGGTCACCTCCAGGGCAGGGATTGAACTCATGCTGAAGTAGCTTTAGCTTCTTAGAGCTGTGCTTTAACCCGCTATGCCACCAGGGAGGGCCTGACTGCCACTTTTACCTCTATTCTCTCTTTCCTCCTATAAGCTTGCCCATTTGCTGAACTTTCACCCTGAGCCTAACTTGGTGAATTCTGTTAGCTAACCTAGCCCTTCTTTTTCCTGACACTGCCCTTTAAGGATCACCACCACCATGCCAGGCTATTCCACTCTGACCCCACCTCACTGCACAGTATGTTCTTCAGTTTCCACGTCTTTAAAGTGGGAATGATAATCCCTATTCAGCAGGGTGGGTAAAGGGATACAAAATGGTCCTTGTGAAATGCAGTGTTTGACATGTAGTAGGTGCTCAATAAATGACTACTGTACATTTTAATACATAATGAGCATACTGACACAAGGCAGGAAGTCCTCCTTCCCCTGCATATCTCTCTTTAGCAGTTTCCTTCTTTGGCTCTCAGCCAGCAGCACATATATCCTGTTGCTCTAGATGAACATGTTGGCGTGTGAAAGTCTTTGTGGTTAGACCTTCTCTGCCAACTTCACAGGATCGCTGCAATTTTCACGTGGTGTTCGTTAGACACCAGTGCACCAAGGTGTTCAGAGGACGACAATCCCCATGCCTCTCCTGCCTGAACAGATTAGGATCTTAGCAAAATTGCCGAGTCCCTTTCTTGAATGGTGGAATTTGCTTAACTACTTCAAATATTACATTAAGAGCTCATCTCTCAAGTTCATCTATATAGACTTGGTTTTTATCTAGACCCATTTACCAGCCTCTTTGGGTGGTTTTTCCTACACTGGTCTTAGTGTTTTATTTTGTTTTACTTACATGGGATTGACATTTAAAATCAAGAATTATAGACGTTCGGTTTTAAGTACCTTTTAGCAACCGCTATGGGATTTGGAGATAGCAAAGGTCTTAAAAGAGAATGAGAGCAACCTGTTTACATTGTCTGTGTGTGTGTTTGTGTGTTTTGTTAGCAGCGTGTTTACCTTTAAGTCACTCCAAAGGAATATATACTCATATACTATGGAATGTCTTGTCCCCTTGAGGCATTCTGCTAGTTTGTATTTTTTTTTTTTTTAATGGCACACTGACATTTGTCTCTGACATTTATCTTTTAAAAATATTTACTTATTAAGACTGACATTTGCAAGTGATTCCTTATTTGCTGCAGTCTGGCCTCTCTACGTAGGACACGCTGGTTAGAAATTTTCAAAATTATGAAATAGAACACTGAGTTCATTGCTCGGAGACAGTTTTGTGGGAAGAAAAAAAAAAACCAAAACATTTTAGAACCACTCAAGCCTGGGGAAACAGGCTCTCCTGCTTGCCTCTGACTGAATTCTGGTAACTCAAGTTTTTCCCACTCTCCTCCCTGTCCTGTCTCCTCTCTCCTCCCCTCCCTCCTTCCTCCCTCCTCTCTTTCTCCTCCGGCCTCTCCCTTCTCCACTTCCTTCCACATTACAAATTTGTAGTGGTAGAATGGAAATATACACTGTAATATGTTCAAGAAGTACTTCTTCCTAAAGTGAGGTGAATGTTTGAAGAGGTATTCTGAATATCTCTTCAAACACATTTGAAGTTTCTGATCCACATAGGAGGTGCTCAAAAAAATATTAGTTCCCTTTCCCATTTTCACCCCCTCCCAAAAGATCTCTGGAATAAAAAAAGACATGGCCTCCATATTTATTATTCTAACTTCCCTGTTTTTCAAAAGAGCTACTTCATTTTGAAATAAAATACAAGTACAGAAGAGCACAGAAACAGGTGCCTCGCTTGATAAATTACTTTAAGACTGACTTTCTTGTAATCTCTTGCCCAGGTCAAAAAATCTAACCTTGCCAGCCATTCTAGAAAGGCCTTCATGTTTCCCAACTCAGTCACAAACTCTTCTTCCCTTCAAAAGTAGCCACTGTTTCTCTTTTGCAATGACCGCTTCCTTGTATTTTTAAAAATTACCACTAAGTGTACATCTGTGGGTGCCAGGTTAGTCCCACTTACATTATTATTATTGTTGTTATTGTTATTATTTTAGTTACTTGATAAACCTAAGGCCTTTCTTAATCCACTGCCCTCCCCAATTTCCTTTTCCACTTTTATAGTACATCTGTTGGAAAACCCCCTTGACCTATATTGTTTCACAGTCTGGATTTTGCTGAATGCACATTTATGGTGTCGTTGAATTTCTCTCTCCCTTGCATTTCCTACAGACTGGCAGCTGGATATAAGGCTTCATCAGACTCGGGTTAAATCTCTTTGGCAAGTCCATAGGAGGGTCATGCTCCTCTGTTGGAAGTAATAATGTCTGCTTGTCTCTTGCGATATTAGTTGGCATTGCTGCCTGTTGCCTAGGTCTATTTAATTCATCAGGGGTTGGAAAAGGGTAATAGTCTATTTCTAGCAAACCATTTTCATTTAGTAGTTGGAATAATTTAATAAAGAGATGTTTGATTTAGTTTTGGTTACAGGGTGGTATGGTTCTTACAAAAAAAGGCAAGATAAATCCTTACTGTTTCCCTTTATTTTCTGGGGTTCAATAATGAATTGCTATCCTGTTGCACTCAAAAGTGAAAAAAAAAAAAGAAAGTATTTTCTTTAACATTATGATATTGTAAAAGTAAGCATATCTGGGTCCTCCCTGGTGGCACAATGGATTAGAACACAGCACTGCAAGCCAGCTGCAGCCACATGGAGGTGACCCACATGGCGCGGCAGACCTCTCCTGACCTGCCCCTGCTCCCCTCAGCAGTGTACTTTGTCCATCTGCCTGTTCTGATCCCCACTCTTGTCTCTGGTGAAGCCTTTCATCAACCCCTGCACCTCTGGCTTGTACCCCAGTTCTGTATGAATAAAATAAATAAATCTTAAAAAAAAACAAAACAAATGTAAGCATACTTAATGGATCCCATATGTTTATGTTTTTTAAAAGTTCTAAATGATTCTCATGGCCAGTGGGAGCCTCTTCAAGATGACCTCTTCAAGATGGCCCTATTAGTCTTTGATCATTCCCTTGTCAAGTGGCATTGACAGATTAGTTCAAATGCACTGTTTTAAGTGCCAGACCTAGAAGTGGCCATTTCTTCCAGTTTCTTCTCTTGGAAGTGTTCTGTTGATGAAAGATTTTCTTTTTGGAGCAGGACTCCATGAACCACAAGCTTCTTCTGAAAATGAAGCCTAGTGAGGTAAAGTGACTTGTCTCCAATCTCATGGGTGACTGACAGGAACAGGATCACAGTCTCCAGTTGACAAACTAGTGCTTATTCACCTCACCTTTCAGGGACCCATGGGGATGGTACCCACATGCCACAAGTCGATTACAGGGAGACAGGGTGCAAAATGAAAATGCATCTACAGGAGCAGAAGAGACCCTGGCTCCTTCATGGGGCTCCCTTGCGGGGAGAGGCGGTCAGCTCTGCAGACCCTCACCAGGTTGATTCTTCAGATGATTCTATTATTTTTTTTCTTTCACCAAACATGAATTTTCTTCCTACTTGTATGCTAAGCTTTGTGCATAGGATAGGATAGTCAACAAAAACATTCCATTACAACTGTAATTCTAACTTTATGTCAGAAACTTGATGGGAGAATTGATGGCAGGGGAAACATTTGCTTAGTTTTCTAAATAAAAAAGATAAACAGGAACGTTGTAGAAGCAACCAAGGCTCACATCAATATCCTCCTCTGTAAAACAGGGCCATTCATGGAAACTAACTTAGTTATTGAAAAACTAAAGTGAGATGATGCTTATGAACTGAATCACTCCACGCTTAGCTCAGAGCATCACACTATATGTTAGTTCTCTTGCTATTGTTCAGAAAGTTCGAAGGAGGAACTTGCCATCAGTTCCCACTGCAGAGCGAGAGCTGCTTTCTTTGCGTGTGGCAGTGGCTCAAACAGAGGCACACTGGCCCCTGGGGACACAGCCCATCATGCCAGGAGGATCTACCGCTGGCACCAGCTTCCTCCCTTTCTAACATTCCAGAGAAATACAGGAGTCTCAGAATTTCTGTTCTAGGAAATCCTGGCAGAGAGACCAGAGCTCCAAGGCCTTTACTCTGCCAGCTTACATCGTGTGTGTGTGTTTGTGTGTGTGTGTACATACACTGTGGTCTTCTTCTTTTGAAGTCTGCGGACCCCTTCTCTTAGTCACTGATGGTTTAAATACACAAAAGATAAAACAAGTAAGAAGTCTGTGATATTCAAGCACAAAAAATTTTTAAATACATTTGTGATCTAGTAAGTTTTGTTTCTGAAGTAATGTTTTAAGTTGCAAGATCTTGCATCATATTTAAAACATTGAACTGTCTCAGTAATGAGCATAAATGAAGCTCCAACCCATCTCCCTCAAACCTAACATGACAAGAAAGTATCTGTGGGCTTCTACTGGTGGCAAAGTCAAAGATAGAATACTAAGAAATGTTAAATTTTATTAAAGGTTAGAGAAAAGCAAAAGATGTGATTATTGCTCATTTAAATTCCCAGACCAGGCCCTCTCTGGTGGCGCAGTGGGTTAAAATGCAGTACTACGAAGCTATCCATAGCCATTGCAGCATGAGTTTGATCCCCGGCCAGGGAGCTGACCCACATGGCTCAGCAGACTTCTCCTGTCTCGCCCGCTGCTCCCTTCCACAGTGTATTTCTGTCATCCTGCCTGTTCTGTTGCCCACTCTGCCTCTGGTGAATCCTCTCACCCCCATCTCACACCTCTGGCCTATACCCCAGCTCTGTATGCATAAATAAATCTTAAAAAAGAAAAAAAAAATTCCCAGAGCTCCGAATTTTATCCATGGAGCCCAAGCTAGAAACTTCTGCTATCATAGTGTAGAGCCTCTTTTGTTATGAACCTTGAAGAAAACCTTCCTTTATTTGTAAAAGTCCCCAGCACTGTATCTGGCACCATGTTTCATATCAGCAGTGTAACATGAGCGTCACATGAGTCACCAATGACCTCTGTCCCCAAAGGGCAGTTCACAGAAGTTTCCAACAATTACATTTTGAGCCCCCTATATTCTTGGCCCTGGGATAGGATCTGCAAAGAAAAAGATTTTAGGGTTTTTCCTCATTTGAGACTTTTTCTTTCCAGACAGAAAAAAAAAAGACCTTATTTGTAAGGATGTTACTCAACAAGGGTTCTTAGTTAAGAATCCAGCAGAATATTCTACATACTCAAAGCATGCCCCTTCAGAAGCATTATCCAAGCATTGCTGACAGCACTTCATGGGCAGCTGTCCAGTCACTTAGTCCAGCATCCAATAAGAAAGCCACCCTATCAAATTGGGAAAGTTATTCTTAATTGACGCTCCCAGTATGAAGTGCAGAGACAGTTGAAAGAGGGGACCCTCCCCAGTCATACACAATTTACTTAAAGTATTAGCTTGGTTATTGTCTAAGTGTATGAACTAGGGAAATTATTTAAACTTCTGACATTGGCTTTCTGTAAAAGTGGCTATTCATAAAAACACCATCTGCCTCATGGGAGTTATCAATTAAATGTAAAGATTACATAGAACTGTGCACAACCAGATAGATACTAGGTGTTCAATTTATGAGTGTCCCTATAACGGGGCACTGGTGTAAACAAATCCTTCCTGCTGTTCTTTGATTAAAGGAAGAGCTAGCTTGTACCTATAACTATAGCTGCTGGCTTTTCTAGAAGCAGCTGAAGGGTTAACCCTGCCTGAGTGTGTGGGTGACTTCTGTTTAGATAAAGCCACATCCCAAAGCTTCCTTTCAGCCAGTCTCGCTATTGTTCAGGTTTTTCACCATCTCTTTGAAGTTTCAAGATTGACAGATGCTATTCAGTATCCTCCCCACCAAATTACTACATGTAGGATTTCAAAAAGAAATCACAGGAAATTTGGGGGGAAAGAAAACTTCAGTTTCTAAATTTCAGGGGATTTTTGATTTTCACATATCATTTAACCAAAAATGAAGTTTCACATATAACCAGGATTTAAAACCACCAGAACTATAAATGCACATGTATTTGGATGTTATGCTCTCTTTAAGGAAATGGAGATGTAGCTAAGTAATCACGCAGTTACTGCTTTAAGTTTCTCTAATTGTGATTATATGTGAAAGAGAATATTCACACTGGATCAAAATGTAGTGTCTCCAAATTCTGGCGATATAGCTAAAAGGTTATAAAAATAACACCTCTTACAGGGTCTGCAAGCTTTTTCTATAAAGGATCAGGTAGTAAATATTTCAGGCTTTCTGGGCCAGTTATGATCTCTGCTGCATAAACTTCTTCCTTTCTTCTTTTCTGTTTTAAAGCAGCTCTTTAAAGTTGAAAAGTCAGGCAGGTGTTGTGTGTCCTGTGATGAAAACAGGTCTGCTTTCACCCATTTATGTTATGTTATGGGCGTAACAGCCAGTAGAGAATGAGACCAGTCAATGATTATGAGACATTTCACTGACCAGTTGGACACTTGAAACAAACACATTCATTGGATACTTTAGATAACAGAGGTGGGGCTGCAGGGAGGGGTTGCTGTTTCTCTTCTTGCACCTGCTTATTATTTCATGGGCCCCTGAGTCCTGCTCTCCTGGCTTCTACTTTGCTGAGTAACAAGGACTGACCATCCTTCCCCACAAGGCCTTTTATTGTCCAGTTTGCAGTTCTGGTGCTTTCTCTACTGCTGTGTTCCACTACTTCTGCTCCTTGCCTTTTTGTCCTTTGTTCTATTATCATCTCTCCAGGGTGAGTAAATTTCCATTTTCAAGAGCCCATCACCTAATGACATACCTTCCTTCTTATTAGTGTATATATTACTGTATCTTTCCCAAAAATATTGCTTTTTTTTCTTCTTGGTTGCTGAAATTCTCATTTTACTGGTCACTTTTCCAATCTGTAATGACATCCAAGAGGCCTAAGGGTTTTGTTTGTTTGTTTTTCTCTCTAGTAGTAAATGCAAGTTGGTATTTCCACTTAGAATTTAATACTGAAGCATAAGAAATGAAACACTCCAAACTGTCATGGCACTAACTTCAGTTTTCACTGTGCTTTAAGTAAGGGCATCCAAGATAATGTACTGATTTTGAGATTATGATTACCTTCTTTGCACCTGCATTGTATTCTAATCAATTTGAGGTAGGGGGTTCTAACACCTTTAATTGTAAAAACTGCTCATTGAGTACATACAGTTTCCTTCTCTGACATGGTAACAGCTACACAACCTTGTTCCTTTCTGTTCCTTTGTATAGAGTTGTCAGCTTGGGAGAATTGTTCTTCCTTAAATAGATCATAGTTACTTCTTCCCTGCTCCATCCATTTATTGAGAAGTAACTTTGTATTACAACTTTACATGAATTTAGGCATTCATCCTTGAGAATCAGCATGTGTAACTTACTATATCATCTTGTTCTTAACAGAACATTCCTTTTTCCTACTCTTCATTGACCAATAGATGGTTAACGCCATTGACCAATGCCAGTCCTTGTCAAGTTGTCTTTCCCGATGCTCCACCATCACAGAGATTACAGACATTTAACTGGCTCAATTCTGGGGACTTCTATTCAATGCCAGGAGACTGGCATATATTACCAGGCATTTCTATATAAACCCAAATTCCTCTTTGAGGACAGTGCCTTACCCATAGCAGCCACTTAGTAGTGCCACTTAAAGCATCTGAGCTTGAGAACTGCTCATTAATGAACATCTTTGAGGAAAGGCCCATGAGGTATAAAGCAATAGGATTCTGGCATTTTTGCCCAATGGAGAGAGTTTAGCACAGAAAAGCATCTGAGCTTGAGAACTGTTCATTAATGAACACCTTTGAGGAAAGGTCCATGAGGTATAAAGCAATAGGATTCTGGCATTTTTGCTCAATGGAGAGAGTTTAGCACAAAGCTCCCAGTGAAATATAACTTCCTTTCACTGACCCCCCCCCCCGACTCAATGAAAAGTCCTGTCCATATCCTTCTTCTTCACAAAAGGAGACTATTTAACCAAAGCCAACATGAACCAAAGTTTAAAGTACAAGACACTAATTAAATAATTGGTGCTAAGGACTCTTGATCAGCCTCCAAACCGTCTGCATCAGAGAACTGGCTACATTTCCTTCTTTAACTTTCTTCACTTTCATACTTATATTTCTGTTGTGACTAAATATTCTTATTCAATGAAACTATAAATCACTTCCTGAAAAGAGCAATATTGGATGGATGTGGAGTAGGTAACTTTTAGAGAGGCCACTGCTATAAATTCTCCTCTCCCTCCCGGATAGACCCAGAGCTGATGTCCAAGGACAGCCTGCACATTGATCACAACAGGACAGATTGGAATGTAGAAAAGGATGAGACTGCAGGGGGACTGGGACCGTGGCAGGCACTTGCTCTTTCCTCACATACCATATGTGCAAGGTGTTGTCATTCCATGGTCCCAATGCCTCCTGCTGCTTTGAAGTTACTGAGCACCCTGTACATGCTTTATTCATTTCCTCAGCACTCACTGAAGACATGTCAGGTGCTGCTTATAGTAGTGAGGAGAAAGATGTGGGCCCGCCCAGCATGGAATTTTCAGTCTGCTGGGGCTGGGGGGAAAAAGACAAAGATCCATAGGAAACCAATGGTTGACATTATGTAATAGTTAAATTTTCTTTGTGTTAAATTGTTACGTAGAATGATGTGGAGGGCTATAGAATAAATCAACTATTTCCCCTAGTTTCCTTAGATTTCCTTTAGGGAGTGACATTGCAGTCGCAGTCTGAGGAGCCAGGAAATGGATGGCCAGAGGCAGGGAGACTGGACAAGTGCCCACTTGTCAGTTTCCTTTCCTGGCGTAAAAATTCACAGTTGATCATCCACATCTATTCAGAGGCTAAAACATATAGATGCCTGCCGTGTGGCCCCACTTCCGTGCAGTGCACACCTTCTGAACCAAATTTTTCTCTTTCTCGTTTTGTTTCCACAGGAGAGGATCCCACGAGCAACCCTGACTTGTGGCTAGTAATTTTCCAAGTCACCGGCGTCAGCCTCCTGCCGCCCCTGGGAATCACCATCGCGCTCATCGTGGCTTTCTACTGCTACCGCGTTCACCGGCAGCGGAAGCTGAGCCCCTCCTGGGAGACCAGCAAGCCGCGGAAGCACATGGAGTTCAGCGAGCATCTTGCCATTATCCTAGAAGACGACCGCTCGGACATTAGCTCCACATGCGCCAACAACATCAACCACAACACGGAGCTGCTGCCCATTGAACTGGACACCCTGGTGGGGAAAGGTCGCTTCGCAGAGGTCTACAAGGCCAAGCTCAAACAAAACACTTCTGAGCAGTTTGAGACTGTGGCGGTCAAGATCTTCCCTTACGAGGAGTACGCCTCCTGGAAGACAGAGAAGGACATCTTCTCGGACATCAACCTGAAGCACGAAAACATACTCCAGTTCCTGACGGCCGAGGAGCGGAAGACGGAGCTGGGGAAGCAGTATTGGCTCATCACCGCTTTCCACGCCAAGGGCAACCTTCAAGAGTACCTCACACGACACGTGATCAGCTGGGAGGACCTGCGCAAGCTGGGCAGCTCCCTGGCGCGGGGCATCGCGCACCTGCACAGTGACCACACCCTATGCGGGAGGCCAAAGATGCCCATCGTGCACCGTGACCTCAAGAGCTCCAATATCCTGGTGAAGAACGACCTGACATGCTGCCTATGTGACTTCGGGCTCTCCCTGCGTCTGGACCCGACTCTGTCAGTGGATGACCTGGCCAATAGTGGGCAGGTGAGTCCAACAGGGGTTGCCCCATCCTACCACTGATCCATCCTTATGCCTTTTGCCAATGGACCTACACCCTGGACACTTGCCAGAAAATTAGCCAATGCAAGGAGTGTGCCCTACATTGGTGCTGCCTCCAGTCGGGGTGCATAGATAATAGACCCCTTTTCTCCCCCTGATTTGTCTAATCCTTCCTTATTCAGCATAGATATTCTTCTTCTATCAGCCCTCCTTTCACTTCTGTTTGTACATTACTTGCTATAGACGCTGTACTTTATTTCCACCCACCCCTGCCACCACCACCTTTTATGGGCGTTCTCAGCACTCTTTATTTTGCTTTTTTTTTTCTTTTTTCTAACCATTCTAGAAGGCAGTCTCTTTGAAGCCCAGGTCCACCACATTTAGTCACATGTAACACAAAGCCTTAAGAGTGAACGTGATCAATATGTTTATTGTGTAATGAACTATTCCACTTTTGAAGCTTCTCAAAAATTAAAATAGAAACCCTTTAGCTATGAAGCTCTTGGAAAGTAGAAATTTCCATGCTACCCTTCATGAGTGAGATGTTTTCACATATTAGAAGGCTGGCTGTGCATTAGCATGGGTGTGGAGCATCCTGTGGCTCTCCTACCAAGTAGCAGGACGAGCTCTGAGCCTTGGGTCTCAGGCTGCATGAACACTATGGAGGTAAACATCTTGAAACATGTGCAGACTAATCCTCGAGGGTCATGAGTCATGCAATGACCTATTAAAGAAAATTTCTTCTGTTACGTGCTAATAAGAAGCATTCCTTGAGATGAGACTGTCAACTCACTTGACCTTCCTTAGATCTTTAGGAAGACAAGACAGCATTTATTTAGTCAAGTTATTCATGCTTAATATCAGCATTTTAAGTGATTCCCACCCTAGAAACTAGAAATATCTTCCCTTTTTTTCTCATGGATACCAGTGTTCTCATATTAATATTCATCATCAGAATGATGATACATCATGCCTATTAAGTTATAAAAAGGATCCAGATCTGGTCTTTTATGGTGGGAATACTTTCTTGCCATTTGATTTAGTAGAGATTTTATGAAATTGTACATCCTTGGCACACTAGAATGTGCCACGAGATAAGCATGGAAGCTTAAGAGACTTTTTTTAAATGACCAAGACTAATGGCAATTATTATTGCCGTTTTTCACCATAATTCTTGGAGTTTCAGAAATGAGAAGATAATTTCTTTTGCAAAGACAAAAAAATAAACATCTAAGTATCACTGTTATTGTATCCCAGGTTACATTGTTCTATGATATGATAATGTATATCATGGGGCTGAATAAGGCAGCTCTGGAGTCTGGCATTTCCTTTTGTCACCATGCTTTGTTTATGCTCTTTAAAGGGTTTTCTGGGAGAGAATGTCTATTTTTTAAAGTAATTACATGAGGTGTACCTTTCTGCACAGGTCTCATTATTTAAAAGAGCATTACACTTTTTAAAGGTCACTTGCATATGTTGGGGACCAACATCAACTGTATTTTGAAAATAAAAATGTAGCTGCACTTAAATGATGAATGTCAACGTCTGTTTTTGCTCTAGGTGGGAACTGCAAGATACATGGCCCCCGAAGTCCTCGAATCCAGGATGAATTTGGAGAATGTGGAGTCCTTCAAACAGACAGACGTCTACTCTATGGCTCTGGTGCTCTGGGAAATGACGTCTCGCTGCAATGCAGTGGGAGGT
>NW_004567105.1:72546160-72582115 GCF_000260355.1 Condylura cristata | reverse complement strand
CCCCCCACCCCCGCTGGTGCAGTGGATGCATTTGCTATGTGATGTCATGGTAGAGCAGGATTCCAGGGTGACAAAAGAGTTAACCTCCCAGTGGGATCTGGTTGTCTCCAGTCATTCCAAAACAATTAGTAGTTGTGCTACAATAAAAAAATCCAGGTTTTCAAGTTGAAAGCCTTATTTATAAAATAACAGTTTCTATCTCGTTAAGTTTAATTCTTTTTCTCTTGACACGTCTCTCCACCACTGCTTAAATACGTGCAAGAGATGCACACTAACAATACCTATTACAGTTATTTCTACTTATCAGATGGATGATGTTATTTATAGAAGTATCTTTAAGAATTGTAATGCCCACGAGATGGTTTTAACTCAAAATAGACTTTTATGGACATGACTTTCCTTTATTGAACAAAACATGTTTGATATACATGTTTAGGTTTTGAAAGATCTAGTGAAAAGAGGCTATTGAGGAGATCAGTATTCCTCAGGGGCACAGAGGAGTGTCACTGTTTTAGAGACTGTTGTCCCCTAGTCTCCTGGGAAATGGCTGAGATCTACAACTCTCTCCTTTTCTGACTCTCCTCTGTGCTTTCCCTCAAGGTCTTAGGTCTCCCTTGGGACAGTTATGATCCAAATCTGGGCCTGGCTGCCTCCTGAACCAAGCCAACTGACTTCAACTTTATTTTTAATTCTTTGTTTTGTTATAATTTTAGATGTACAGAGTAGTTACAAAATTATGATAGAGTTCCTCTATACTTTTCACCCAGTTCCCTCCAATGTTGACATCTTACCTAGACTCTAAACACAGCTGTCAAAAACAGGAAATTAACATTGGCACAACACTCTTGATTAACCTATAGAACTTTTTCACATATCCAAGTCCCCAGGAATGTCCTTTTCTGGAACAGGACCCAATCCAAGATCCCTCATTATATTTGACATTATTGGCCTCTGAGTGTCTCCAATTTGTTAGCACTTCTCAATCTGTCTTTGTCTTTCTGGGTTTAACACTTCTGAAGTATTTAAGCAGTTATTTTATAAATGGTCTCTCACTTTGAGTTTCTCTGTTTTTGTATGCTTAGATTGCAGTTGTGCATTGTAGGCAGGAAGAGCCCAGAAATGATTGCCCTTCTTACTACCTTATAGCAGGGCCCACAGATGTTGATGTGCCTGATCATTGATGATTGTCAATATGATTTTTGGTCAAAAAGATGTGACAGGTTTCTTCATTATAAAGACGCTACCTTTCCACTTGTAATGGGTATGTGTCTTGTGAGAAGGTATTATTTTCTGTTTCTAAATATACAAAACACGTTCTTGTTAAGAATATTAGACATGTTTCTTATTATACTTTTATAAACTGCTAATTTTAGGATCAGTAGTTCTTGCAACAATTATTACTGTAATGTTTGCCTAACAATGATTTTCTAATGATTTTGTTCCTTCTATATTTAATAATAGGTAATCTACTGAAAGGGAGCTCTGTCCATTCTCTGTCCCCCCATTATTTATTCATTAATTATGTGTTTAGTTCAGCATGGAGTTACTCATGTTCTGTTATTATATGGGCATCCAATGTTTTCAATATTTATTTTGTGACTCAGATTGGCACAGCTTGGCCACTGGGCCAAGCTGCCCAACATTTCACTCTGGTGGATTTAATTGACACAGTCATTGGCTCTAAGTCATCGTCCCTTTTAGAATATGCTTTGTTTACTCTCTGGAATGGGTCCTGGTCACCTCCTGCTATCTTGCTGCACCACTACCCTCCTTCCCTGGGGATGGCACGTCCTTTGATTGGTCTGCTGATTTTCTGGTTTCCTGCCTGAAATTTCTCCCCCCACAGTTCTTCCAAAAGTAACTTGTTTTTTCCTTGCATAGTGAAATTTACTTAACTGAGTTTCAGCAACTGAGAATAATTTTCTGCTTCAAAGCTTTGACAGTTCCAAAATGCATCCTTAAGCTGGTATGAACTGTGTGAGAGACGATGCTGTTGTCACTGTCAGAATAAATTTACCTAAATTTTGGTATCTTTTCCTGTGCTTTCAAACCTGTTATTCTATAAACATGAGCTGGAAAATGTGTCTGTCTTCTCCTCTGTCAGTGCAGCCAGCTTATTAAGGGCCTGTGAGCGCTTGCTTTCATCGTTACCAGTGACCGAAGGAAGCTCTTTCCTGTTGATATTTGCTGAGTGTGGGAGAATTGGGCTAACAGGGAAGAACTGAGTTCACCAATTTTTACAAGGTCTAAAAATGGATACAGTATAAACAAGTTTTCCCAAGGAAGGAACAGGATCTCATTTGTTCAGCTAGTCTCAAAAAAAAAAATCTTTCATAACCTTTAGGATAAGAACAGACGGCTTTGGGGAAACCGGAAGGAGGTCATCCCATCCCAGTCCATGTTTTCTCTGATCTTAAGCCCATAGTCCTGTTTCTCTCATCTCCGCTCAGGCTACACAAGCCAAAGTTATTTATCTGTCTTCATGTTGGTCCAACAGAAAGACCTTCACTTGGACAAATGCTTGAACTCACAAAGTAGGCTCCTTCTTTTGAAAGTTTTATTTTATTTTTGGTAAATTTAAAAAATTTTAGCATATATTTGTAACCTAGTCATAATCCTGAGTTTTCTATTCCCTTCAAAAGTGTGAACTACCTGATGACTGCACCTCTCCTTGCTTTTGTAGAAACACAAGAAGCCTGCGATCTACTGATGATACAAACTTATTTTTGTTCTTCTTTAAAATTTGCCTATGTGAACACATCTTACCTGACAAATAATACATACTGATTCTGCTACTGATTGTTTTCATTTAGAAGGTTGACGAAAGAGGGAAGGATGGAAAAGGGAGTTCCTTAAGTGGATGTAAATCTTTTCTGTGCCTAAAAATGCATCACAGGTCATTAGTGTCTTTCATTGAGTCTTATTAATGTGGACGATGTTCACCTTAGTGTGCTGGATTACAGGTTGCTATTTTACTTTGCCACACAGAACACCTGCTATTCCATCAGTTCATTCTGTGCTGAACACCTAGCTGAAGGAAGTAGGAAGCAGGAGACAGAGCTCCAGGCAATGCAAATCCTAGCTTTCCTGCCTTAAGCGACTCCATTCTGCTCTTAGGGTGGAGCCCACACTCTTTACTTGAATACCACACCTGGGCTTGCTTCCCTCTCCAGATTCACTCTCTGCACTCAGCATCACGAGGGTCTTTCAGGTGCTGACTCTAGGCTGCCGCATGCTGCCTATCGGCTGTCGCATGCTGCCTGTTGGGGCTGGAACGCTGGTATAGGCTATCCAGCAGGCAAAGGAGCTGGGCTGTGATTAGTACAGCAGGAAGGTGCGGCAGGCGCACAGCGACAATGGGGTGAGGCATGTGGGTTAGATCAGCGGTGGAAGGAAGGGTCAGACTCAGAAGTGATCTCTTCGTTGCTTCTTGCTCAGCCAGACCAAGAAGAGCTACTGTCTTGCAGAGCAGCGCATGAGAAGGACACAGCACTACTCCCGGGAGGCCTCACTTTTATCAGGGAAAAATGTAAACAGGTGATAGCATCATTCCGAAGCTGCTGGTATAGCTCTGTCAGCATAAAGTTCCTAGGAGTTCAGGAGATAGGTTGTAGTAACTGAAAAAAATGGTCAAAGGGAACAGCTTTCTGGTGGGGATGGATTTGATGCAGATGAAGAAAGCCATGAAGGAATAATAGTGTCTGTTATTTGAGTGCCTACTTCTTGGGTTAGCTCCATTTCATCTACCAGAACTCTCTGAAGTAGTTACTAGTTTAGCCCCATTGTATAACAGAGGAGAACACTGAGTCTTCAAGAGGGGGAATCTGTGGAGTCAGGACTCAAAGCCTGGTTTCTACTGTAGCCCACTGGCTCTCACCTCCTGTAACAGGGTGAGAGAGAGCTGTAGCCACGATGCTTCCCATTACTATTATAATTACGTACAGGTAGCTAATGCTACTTGATGCAACGTGGCCTTTGACATGAAGCCTCCTGTTGTAGTTGACCTGGCAAGACAATCACACACTTGAGGACATTCAATAATGGCTTCACTTCTGAAAGCCTCAGGGATGGACTTTCCTACCTGCTCTCTGGGAGAATCTCTGTTAACAGAATCTCAAGGCTGTTAAAAGTCTGGAGCTCATGACATTCTCAGTTTCTCAGAGTCTGAGATAATGCCCCTCACCTTCTTTCTCTGAAGATATGTACCTTCAGTCATTCACTGAACAAATATTTATTGACTGCCTATCATTTGGCAGGTATTATTCAAAATGCTAGGGACACAGCAGTGAAAAAGTAAGTCAGCCCTCAAGGCAGGAGGTCTAGTGAAGAGCTAATATTAGAGAAAGCCAAGAAGCAGACAAGGAGGTAATCTAGTAAGATCTTGGGTGGGAGAAGCTGGGTGTGATGATTTTAGACAGATAAAGCCAGAGCAAAGTGGAAGATAATGACAGAGGGTGTTAGTTCAGACATGCCTATCTGAAAAAATATACAGGAAACCTCAGAAAATATATCTTGGCATTAGTTGAAGAGAGAACAAAATAGAAGGTGGTGATTGGTGTTTTACTATTTTAAAAAGACAGAACAGTCGTGAAACAGTCTGTCCCTTCAGCAAGGACAGACCGGAGCGGGCTTCCCCTCTCACAAAGGAATCTGTCAGGCTTGGGGTCTGTTTGGTATTGGTGCAAGTGTTTGTGTGATGAGTGGGAGGAGAGGCAGAGGAAGGCTGAGTCCCTGGGGGGAGGGGGGCTCTGGAGAGGTCAGCAGGCACGCTATTCACGTCACCTGCCCACAGGCAGCTGACTTCCAAACCCTTAGCCATTCAGGCCTCTAAATAGCTGACGCACAACAGCCAGCTGAACAAGTTTTAAACAAAAGGAACAAGGCAGCCCCAGAAGGACTTCCGAGTGTGTGGTCAGCTTGCTGCAATCCTGAGAGACCAAAAGTGCCAGCAAATCAAAAGAAGGGAAAAGGCAAAAGGAGGAAAAAAACAGAAGGTGAAAGAGTGGGGCTGCAGATAGTAGGATGGAAGCCCTTCATCCTTCTAGATTTCAGGGTCTGACATGTAGACGGCATATATAAAACACAGGGGCACTGTTTTAGGGAAAACTCCAGCAACTGTGCAGCACTGTAAAGTCGGAACGACAGTCCAGACAACAGCTGTGTGCCAGATGCAGTTTCTGAGCAATACTGCTGCACCCCAGAGGTTCGCCCCACCGAGCTACAGTCCGGGGTTGAGAGGCAAGCCAAGTTCCTCTCGAGAACTTTCTGAGGAGAAATGAAAAGCTACCAGGGCCCCCGCTGTGGGGGTGGCATCCATCCCTGAAAAGACCTGTGGAGAAAGGCAGAGGAGGGGGGCAGAAGGACTATTTGTTCTTCATCGTGGAAATAGAGATGTTTCGAGGTTCAGCCAGGTGATTGCCGGAACTCCACTGATTCTCACTGCTGCCTGTATTTTAATTGTTTGAATGTACCATAATTCATTTATCCATTTAAAAACAAAAGGAAAATAGTTTAAAAAATAAAGAGTGTCTCTTCTTTGACGCAGTCCAGAGAATCCTGATGTGTTAGGCCTCAGGACATCTGGCTTAAAAGCAGGCCAAGGGTGAGAGCGGGATGCAACTTGAGTGAGTAATGTTGCTTGTGTGCTCATCTGCCTTGGGTTAGGTACCCCAGGCCCTGAAACAAAAATTTGAGTATAAGGAGTTTATTTGGGGAGAGATGTTAGGAAATGTGAGTTCAAGACAGAAAAGGAAAAGAAGGAAGTTATTAACCTGTGTATCATCAACAGTGTCACCTCTATGGATGACCGGAGCTCAATCCTGAGGTCCCTGGGTGCAGCTTCAAACATACACCTCATGCCACCCAACTCACCAGGAAGCTGGGTGTTCATCTTCCAACTCCCATCTGTCTTTGGTTAAGATCTAGGCCCTCCCTTGTGGCGCAGCGGGTTAAAGCACAGCACGAAGAAGCTAAAGCCACTTCAACACAAGTTCGATCCTTGCCCTGGGGGTGACCCACATGTCGCGGCAGACGTCTCCTGACCCACCCACTGCTCCCCTCAGCAGTGAGCAGTGTATACTTCGTCAGTCGGCCTGTTCTGCTCCCTACTCTGCCTCTGGTGAAGCCTCTCACCACCCCTGCACCTCTGGCCTGTACCCCAGTTCTGTATACATAAATAAATCTTTTTTTAAAAAAAAAAAGAGGGGTGGAAGGATGCAGCCCCCCCACACCTAGCCTCCCCCACTTACAGTTGGAACCAGTGTGCCTGGAAAGGGGAGGTGCCGACCACTGTGTGGCTTGTGTCCTGCAGTCCTTACCCTGTAAAATAATGATGGAAGGCAAGTCTGTTCTCTTATTTTGTGGATAAGAAAGCTGAAGAAGCCCTGGATGTTGACATACTTTTCAAGTCCTCACATCTAGGTCATGATGGAGCCAGGACAGACACAACTAATAATAGTCTCTATTCTGATGCATGCCACTGGCACTTTCTTCTTAAGTGCTAATCTCAGCCTCATTCTCTCAACTCTTTGCTCTTTTTTCCCCCTTCCTTAGAGACACTTCCAATCATTTTAAAATGGCTTCTCATTCTAGGTTAGCCAGGGTGTCAGTCCCCGAATGACCTGCACTACCTCTTCAGTTGCTGTCTCCGCGGTTCTTCACAGAAGGGAGGCCTGAACTCAGCTATTGTTCGATCAAAGGCTCAGAAAGGAATTCTAGAAAATATTGCATTAACCCTCTTGCCAATCATGTCCTGATCTGGTGCCTTTGGTGTAAATCGAGCCAACAATCTCCCTTTTCCCCACCAACCCTCCCTGCTTCCCCAAACCCAGGAAGGACAAGTGTTTGGATTTAATGTCAGTAAATAATAGCAGCCCATGAGAGGACTGAGCTTTGTGATTGTGGTGGGTTTTGATTTGTTTTGTATGGCTTGCAGTACAGAAATTACAAACCGTAACCAGCCAGCAGTTCCATATGGTTTCCCTGTCAGATCATAAGGAGGGGGTGAGGGGGAGGAAAGGAGGGGGCCAAGGAGAGGTCTGCTCCCACCTGGAGCTGCCTCAGCTGTGCTTGTTCTGGTCAGAGGAAAGAGAACTCACTGCAATGCTTGGTAGGGAGAAGAAAGCATGAAATCTTCCTTAAAAAGGCAAAACCATTTCATCAGAGTAACAGTAACGCTTAGACTCTTCCCGGAATCTGGTATACTCTCTGGCCTCAGTTTTCTCAACTGTCTGATGAGATGTTGGGTCACATCTCTAAAGATTTTTCTTCAGCATTCTCTGTCTGACTCACTTGAAACTCCTACAATATGTTGAATAACTTCTATTCATTTCCTGTGTCTAGTTGCAAGTCCTGTTCTTTGTAAAACATTTCTGCCCAAGCTTCTCCAAGTCTGGTCTGAGGAAGGTGATGATTTCTGAGCAAGTTTCACCAAGTGTAGTCTGGGGAACGTTTCAGATTTGCCATAGAATAAGAGCAGAAAGTCAGGGTGGGTGTTCATTGCATTTAGCGACAGTTTCACGTTGCCAGGGCACCCAGTGGGCGTCGCTGTTCCTGTAAGTCATTTCTATGGCTTTTTATCACAGCCTTACTCCCCAGTGTATTTAGAGCAAAATACATGATTATTTATAAAAAGAGACAGAAATGTGCTTCTTGATATACAACAAAGGAACAATTTAAATCACTTAATCGCACCATTCAACCTGAGCCTCTTCAGTGAAAGAAACTAGGGACTAGGAGTGGGAGAGACATTTGCATTTCTCTGTTACCATTGTCTTGGGGACTTGTGGTTTAAATTACATGCATTTTCTAAGATGAAAGTATTTTAAGCACTAACATGAGAAATAATGAGAAAGGTATTTTAAAAATATGCCCTTTGCACCCAGAGTTTTTGCCAAAGTAAAATTAAGTATCTTGTTCTCGAGACACCTGAAGTCAAGAGAGTAGAATGCAGATGTCCAGTCCACCAAGTGTTTGCCGTTCTGGGGTCTGCTTCCAGAATCCCCTGGGTTTTGACGCCTGAGGTGCCATACTGGGAAGGACCCTGCACAGCCATCTCATTAGCCTCCTGCCCTCACACAGTCTCCTGGGTCAGGCTTCCACCGTGGCCACCTCCTCCTGCTGACCCAGAGTGAATGTCCTTGGCATTCCAAGGCACTCTGACAAGGACTGAGGGTCTAGAAATGGCCCCCAGGGTAATATCCCTCATATTCCCGACCCACTTGAAACCCTTACAATATGTTGACTTTCGCCATCCTTCACCTTGCATGGAGACCCATGAATGGCAGCTGTTAGAGAGAGCACGGTGAAGTCTCAGTAGTTAAGATGGTAAACCAGGGCCAATTATCTCATCCCCAGTTTTAATCTCAGAGTCACATCAACCACAGTATTTAGTTACTTTGATTTTCTAAGTTTGCTTCTACCTAACATAAGTCACCTTTTATGCATTCTAGCAGGCATGATACAGAAAAGTTGGATGACAGTAGGAGCTTGGAAAGGAGGAGGAAGAGCTAAAAAAAACAATTGTAAAAATCCTAGTTAAGACAAAACAAAATGGAAAATATAGATTATATAAATAGGACATTTCCCAGGAGAAATTTCAGCATAAAATAAGCATATACTTCAAAGTCCCAAGGTTGTTCCTAATCTGAAAGGCTGCTTTGGTGCGAAGGGACTGGAACATGACCAGCATGTTGTCACTCTGACTCGTCCACTTTTGACTCGTCCACTTTAAACTTGGAAGGAGGCAGGTGACAGAAGACTGAGGTTCATACAGTGCCTCAGGCAGCTCCTGTCAGACTGTACCTGACTTCTCTCCGCTCTGCAATCTTTCGTAAATCAAAGTTGTGAAGCAGGCCTAGAGTCCCTTGGGAATACTGGGAATCCCAGGGAATCTTACTATACCCCCAGGGTTTTAGGAAAAATAGGAAGTAATTCCATTCTCTTCATTCTGGGAAAGGATTTTCACTTTGTCTTCTTTCCCACAGAGTGTTTGTTACTTTTCTTTAAGCAGAAAACATTCTCACACCTGATATCCTCTCTGCATTCCCCCCCATTCCCCATAGGAGTCCACTTTGGTTCACACAGAACTTACACAATTAAATACTGTGGTTGACGGGAATTTGAAGATTAAGACTTGAAGCGAAATACGTGGGCCCTGGGTTAGCATCTCAACCAACGAGGCTTTGCTATGTTCTCCAAGAATCCCAGCCATAAGACTGATAACCTGGGATTGATTCTGATCCTGGCATTTCCTTCCCTGATTGTGGCCACACCCACACACCCCAGCCCCCCAGCATTGCAGTAGCTATGCTGGGGGTTGGTGGTGGTGTATACTTTCTGTTCTCAGAAGAGGCACCATCAGGTCTTCCTCAGGGTGGCTTTGCAGCCATGGCCAGAGGGAGCAACTTAGCTGAGACACAGATCTAGGGAGAAAGGAGAAATCACTTCCTTAGCAGCTATTCAAACAGTTTCACTAGAAATAGAGCCTGAGAAAAAAATGTCCTCAATAAATCATCACACAAAATCTCAGAAGCAGTGAGTAGAAAAGAGGGCAGCAAAAATAGAGTTTTAGGAGAAGTTTAGCCTCAGCCTGATCTCCAGGACAGCTCTGGCATGGGGTTGTCCTCTCATTATCCCTTGCAGAGTAGATGCTTCAAACTCCCCAAATCCCTTGGCATTGGGTATAGGCTACCCCTATGAGTGGGACTGTCTAGTTCTAGCCATCCTAAGATGAGGCAGTACCCTTCACCCAAAGTCAGTCCTCCAGAGAAGGGTGAAGGTGTGAGCCCTCAGGACCCACTTGTGGTCTGGTACTCTTGACTTAACTAAGGCAGCCTGGCAGGGGCCCCCCCCACCAGCCAGAGCAGTTGGAAATAGAGTCAGTGCGCCAACGTGTACCGAGGAGCAATGTGAGGTATGGACAAACCCTGCCCCTACCATGTCCTGCCTGTAAGATACCCAAGGCTCGGTACTGAGAGCTGAGAGGGAAGGTCTTATCTGGTCACACTGGAGACAAGATAACTAGAGAGGAGTGTGGAGGTCATTCTATTTTGTCTTTCCTGGCAACCACTCTGGTTTCAGTTCTCTGCCATTGCTTGAATTCTGCCCAACTGATATTTACTGAGTGTCTGCTGTGTATACAGCACAATTTTAAGCACTGAGCAGGGAATTGCAAGACACAAAACAACCTCTACTTGGGGCCTTAGGAATTTACTTGTCAAAAAGGAGAGCCTGGAAGAAAAAAAAGAAAAAAGAATGTGATGCAAATATTATCAAGTTTCACCCCAAGAACAGTGTAGACTAAGTACTTGTAGGATCTTGAAGCCAAAAGTAGACACCCGGCTTCGACACTCAGAAGGATGGTTTGTGTGATGGGAGGTCTTCATCCCAAATTGCTCTTATTTTCAAACTGTGATAAAAATATTCTGGCAGCTTTTCATCTGGGTAAGACTAAAGAAGATAGAAATGCAAGTCAGATGCTGGTAAAAGGGGCGGGGTGGGGTGGGGGGAGGAAGCCATCCTTTTGAGGCTGTCATTTTGCCATGAAAATGTCTTTAATTCTCAGTCTGGGAAGGAGAATATTAAACATTTCACTCATTAAACAAGATTATTTTGAAGCAGGAGGCCAAAGGTCCCACTAACATTGTAGAACAATACTGAATCCAGTGCAGTCTCTCCTTTCAGCCCAGACATGTTTTAATGTTACAGTGTTTTCTATCTTTATATTGGCACGGGCATATGTTAGTCCCTCCACTTGAATTACTGTGTTTTCATATACTTTTTTAAAAAGTCATATGTTTAAAAAGCATACAGGGGCTGAAGTGTAGGGTAGGTGTTGGGGGGGAGGGTGAGAAGATTCACGAGAGAGAGTGGGGAGCACAACTGGTGGATTTACTGATATACACTGCTGAGGGGAGCAGCGGATGACACAGGAGAGGTCAGCCGTGCCATGTGGTCAGCTCCCTGGCGGGGGGATAGAATTCATGCTGCAGGGGCTAGTGATAGCTTCATCGAGCTGACTTGATCCCCTGTGCCACCAGGAAGGCCCGAATTACTCGCCCAGAGTTTCTGCTCTGCTACTTTGGACCGATCTAAGGTTCATTCTTTCATTCACCCATCCCTTCATTCCTCAAAACATTCTTAGGGTCCTGAGGGCCTAAGGAGGCCCTGCTGTAGATGCTAGGAGAACGAAAATGAGAAATGAAATTTGCTTCTGTTCTCAGATACTCGCCATCTAGTTCGGAAAGACAGAGAAGCAGGTGATTATTTTAAAATATGATACTTGCTAATGTAGAGCTCTTCCCAGGACTTGTTACGTGGAAGAGCTTAGAGGCTATTCAAGAAGCTTCTGTAAAGAACTTGACTTTAGTTGAAACCTGAAGCCCTAGTGAGTAGTTCACATCATCTTCTAGTATTTTCTTGATAGCATGTATAATTGAAGGAAAATTATCTTTTTAAATTTTGTCTGTTGATATTCTTAATCTCTCTTCTTTATCATCCCATTAAAACTGTATCAACTCTTTTTTTTCATCATTCCTATTGTAAACAATTTTAGACATTTTTATTTAAATCACCCCTCCCCCTGAAATGTTCTGTGGCAAAAGACACACATGATAACTTCACCTTTTTAACAGTTTTAAGTATATAATTCACTAGCTTGGGTACATTTGTGGTGCAGCTATCATCATTACCCATTTATAGAAATGGGTATCTTTCCCAATTGAAACTTTGTGTCCATTAAACTCTTCTGTCCACGATCCCCTAGAAACCAGTATTCTACTTTCAGCATCTTTGAACCCCACTCGAGGCACCTTACATAAGTGGAATCATGCAAGATGGCCCTGCTGTGTCTAGTTTCTTTCACTGAGGATCATGTTTTCAAGGTTCACCTGTATCACTATTTCCACCTTCTCCTGGCTGAGTATCCTCATGAAATTCAGCAGCACACATTAAACCTGTTGAAGTGCTGTGGACTATTGTAGATCCACAAGCCATGCTAATATGTAGGAGTCACCCCCTCCTAAGCACCGGTGTGGGCCTCTCAGGGCCATGACCCCAGTTAAGATATTAATGTGTATTTTACATGCTGGGATGTCAGCTCAGTGACCTCGTTGCTCTTTTTCTGCACTCTGCCCCCAGCTCTTAGTATAGTGCAGAGCTCACAGTCAGCATGAGCTACCATTTGCCCCCCTGCTCCTTTTTATTTATTTATTTATTTATTTTAAAGATTTATTTATTTGTGCATACAGAACTGGGGTACAGGCCAGAGGCTCAGGGGCGGCGAAAGGCCTCACCAGAGACAGAGTGGGGAACAGAACAGGCAGATCGACGAAGTGCACTGCTGAGGGGAGCAGCGGGCGGGTCAGGAGAGGTCTGCCAGGGCATGTGGTCACCTCCCGGGCAGGCGGGAATCGAACTCATGCGGAAGCGGCTTTAGATTCTCAGTGCTATGCTTTAACCCGCTGCGCCACCAGGGAGGGCCTCCTTTTTATTTTAATCCACTTTTAAAAGTTGTTCTTGGAGTAGCTACAGCTGTATTTTGACCAGGTGCTGCCCAGCCAGGCAATTCAATGCAGCCGTTCCCCTCACTCACTCACTCCCTGTGCTGCTTCCCTCACAGAAGTGAAAGATTATGAGCCTCCGTTTGGTTCCAAAGTGCGAGAACATCCCTGTGTCGAGAGCATGAAGGACAACGTGTTACGAGATCGAGGACGGCCAGAAATTCCCAGTTCCTGGCTCAACCATCAGGTAAGGAGTGACTGGCTTCAGGTCAAATAAAAGTCATCCAACATTTCCCCGTGGGCGAGAGCAAGAGGCGATCATGGACTGTGGTCTGAGAGCACATAGCCTTGTGTTCTGTGACCTTAGTAGGTCTTGTTTCATAAAGAACGTTACAGTAAGGCGGGACGATCCTGTCCTGGAAACGCCGACCAGCAGGCAGGCCGAGCACGCACGTCCACAAGCTCATAGATTACCCTGTGTGGGTGTTTGGCCCCTTTCCCGAGCCCCTGGGTTCTGGGGTCACACATGTTGTTAGTAGTCTCTCCCACTCCCCACCCCTCCCCCACGCCTTTTCCTAGGGAGTTTATGTTTTGTTCCAAATGTTTTCCAATGGGTTCCAAATGTTTTCTTCTGGAAATCTTCAGCGCTGGAAGGAAATAGAGTGAGCAACACGCAGTTTGTCAGCAGCTGAAGTGAGTGGTGAGCGCTATTGCTCAAGCCCGAGATACACAGGCTTGGGAAAGGGGAGCTCTGGCGCCTTGCTCTGGAGTAGCAGAATACAGAGAAGGAAGGAAAATGCAAAGGAACACACAGGACCTCTCTGGGGAACATCCATGACTTGATTTTCTTTTCAAGCCTGCAGGGAGTGGGCTCCACATTCTTGGTGTGGGGGCCTCTCCTCAGGAAAGTGGTCAGGGAAGAAGAAAGGATCATTTGTGAGGCCCGTGGAGACCGAGAGGGAGCAGCCGTTCTCTCTACTGAGAAAGAAAGGCAAAAACTACTCTAGGCTCCCTTGGGTGAATTCTTCTATCTGGTAAAGACTGGACTCAGTCATAGACTTTTTTTTAAAGATTTGTTTATTTATGCAGACAAGAGCTGGGCTACAGGCCAGAGGTGTGGGGAATGAGAGGATTCACCAGAGACAGAGTGGGGAGCAGAACAGGTAGATCAACTGAAACACACTGCTAAGGGGAGCAGGCAGGTGAGACAGGAGAGGTCTGCTGTGCCATATGGGTCACCTCCCTCAGCAGGGATTGAACTCATGCTGCAGTGGCTGCGGATAGCTTCATAGTGCTGAGACTTAACCCCTTGCACCACAGGGAGGCCTAGTCACAGGCTTTTCTAAGAGCAGAGTTAAGAACCGAACACCGGACCAGACCCCGGTGGGAGACAGAGCAAGAGGCCCAGCTATGCCAGCCAGCCTCAGCCAGCAACAGGCCCCTATAAATGGGGGAGGGGACAGCATGATTCCTGGGGTCCTGGGCAAAGAGTCTAGACTGTTTCCCATGAACTATGAAATCACGAGGCACTGGTGATTCTTTCAAAACTGCTGCTTCCTCTCCTGTACAGTTCTTGTAATGAAGCCATTATTCATGATGATAAAATTCTGGAAAAATTTGCATAATACATTTTTTCTCTTAATGAGATTTGTTGCCCTATTGATTTCAAGTTAATGCTTAATATTTAATTTAATTTACTGCCTGTAATTACAGTGCCAGAATAAAATAAATGTTACTTGTGTACCAACAATAACACTCTGCTCTTAACAGGCCATCAATCAATACCGTCAATTAGGTGAATTATACAATTAATTCAACATCATGTACTCACTCAGGGTCGGGGAGAGGTATATGGAGAAAGATTTTGGTGTTTGAGGGTGAATGAGCAAAGTGCATGTTGTTTTTCATACAACATGGGCCTCCTTTGTGGGATCCCTAGGGACAGTGGGACTTCCCTAATTAGCAGCAACACACTCTTTCCATCACTTGGTCTCTCTTTATGCCTCCCTCCCCCACCTATTTTATTTCCCAAAAGCACTTTAAGTAATACAAAAAATATTTTCTATTGTTAAGGCCAGTAGAGAAGACCCTTGCTACTCTATAGGATCACATGTTCTGGGTGGATCTTTTGAGTAGGATCTTTGTGGGGTTGGCCTATGAGTGTAGCTGTTTCTTAGGTCTGAGTGATGATGGAGAGGCCTGGGTTATAGAGGAGGCCTCCTTGGCAGCTCAGATACTGCGACCAAAGCTCTGCCCAAAGCATGCGCACTTTATGAAATGAAGCTAGACTCGTGCGTGCCCTTCAGGATTCTGGAGAAGTCAGCCCTGCTCAAACAGTGATGCACCTTTGATTCCAACTCTTGAGCACTCTGGGAAAGGCAAAATCACAGGGATAGCAAAGATCAGTGGGTGCCAGAGGCTGGCAGAGCACAGGGGGGAGGAGGTAGGATGACCAGGGGTTGTGCAAGGATTTTTAGGGCAGTGAAATTATTCTGTGGAGGATAGTGTCATGGTGGGTACTTGTCACTGTCCTTCAGTCAGACCTGTTGTGTGTTCCCTAATGTGAACCATGGACTTTGGTTGATCAGGCTTTGTGTGTGTTGGTGCAATAAGTGTACCCCAAGGCAAGTGATTGAGGGTGGGAGAGGTTGAGTTTGGAAACCTCTTTGTTTTCCATTCATTTTTGTTGTGAGGCTAAAATAGCCCTAAAAGCAAAGCCTGAAACCACTTTAAAAAAAAAAAAAAAAAAGTAGGAAGGTGTGCAATGATATAAGGGCCACTCTGTAGGTATTGGTGGGTTGGGGTTCTGCTATCCTCCAGAAGCCCCTGGAAGGTCCATGTGCTGTCTCTCCATCTCAGGAACTATGCTGATGAGATGATGCTGGAGCAGATGGGCGCCAGGGCCGGGCAGCCCCCGCACCTTCCCTTCGGGCCACTTAGGACTGACCGCCCTGTAAGAGGGCACTCTGGCAGGACCACCTAGCGCACTGGCCCTCCCCCGACCCCCAGCCTGCTCAGCAGGTCCCTTGCCTGCCATGAGCCCACCAGCTCAGGCTGCCTGTGTTCTTTCCCTCTGCAGGGCATCCAGATGGTGTGTGAGACTCTGACCGAGTGCTGGGACCACGACCCAGAGGCCCGGCTCACGGCCCAGTGCGTAGCAGAGCGCTTCAGCGAGCTGGACCACTTGGACAGACTCTCGGGGAGGAGCTGCTCCGAGGAGAAGATTCCAGAAGATGGCTCGCTAAACACTACCAAATAGCTCTTCCAGGGCAGGCTGGGCCAAGCCCAAAGAGGCCACCCCATCCCCAAAGAACAGGCAGCTGAAAGCTGCCCCTGAACCAATGCTTCCTGGAAACCCAGGGGTCTCTCCGCTCCCTGTAATCTGTGGGGGTTAGGCAGAAATAAGAAGACCGCAGGGTGTGGGAGCACAAGCATTCAATGCCTTTGACGTTGTCATAGGATAAGCTGTTAGCACTTCCTCAGGAAATGAGATTGATTTTTACAATAGCCAATAACATTTGCACTTTATTAATGCGTGTATATAAATATGGAATAGCTATGTTTTATATATATCTATATATGTCATATCTATATATGCAGCCATCCTCTGGAAAGCGATAAGGAAAAGATCAAATATTCCCAGGCAGTCGGTTTGATTGGAAAGCTCCTTCCCAGCGCACAGAAGGAAGGGACTCGTTTCACGTTAGCACTTGACAATCACGCACTGGTGCTCTGCATTAGGAGGGGGTCTGCAGCAGGAGGGAGACTTGGCGTCTCAGAGTCCACTGTGGACCCTTTGCACTTGCTTTTGCTATATAATAATTCCCCGCACTTGGGTCCTCCTTGGCCATGGGAGTAAAGACAGTCTGTTTGGGGACCAGGTCTGGGGGTGCCTGTGTGCCAGTGTTTCTCCTGGACTTTTCACTTGAACTTCAAGCTACCTTCTTCAACAAGCTGGAAACTCTACTCCATTTCTGACAGCTTAGACATCTTGAGCCCCATTCTCAAGCTGCAGAAATCTCTCCACCTAAGATATCGCCACACTTTCTACTAAGGAGAGATTAACAAAAGAACAGTCACCCCCCCACAGCCACCCCCCAATGCCTCTGTCTCTGTTCTCCCTCCCAGCCCTTCTCCCTTTCCTGTCAAGGGAAAACATCTCCCCTGCAGTCTTCATTGTTTGACTTTTCATACATTTGATTTGAGCTGAAGCTTTCTTTGCAAATGCAGGTGGGCTCCTGAATACGTCACCGTAAGACTCAAGAACATTTTGACTGAGTGGACAGGAACATAGCTGCACCTTACCGCACAGGCAGGACTGTTTCCTCAGGCACTCCTGAACTTGTGTTTTGCTTGGCCTGCAGAGCACTTCACGAATGAGCCACTTTTTCAATATTTGAATATTTTCCCAAAGATCTGGACCCCCAAGTGAAATAGATGGTTTCCAGTTCAGTCCACACCATTCACAAAATGTGTAGACACTCAAAGCCGCTTCACTTCTTGCTAGGAACAAAGGGAATTTTCACGCCCACCCCCACCAGGAATTCAACTTGCCCTTTTCTAGGTCCCTTGTAAGACATGAGCATCCAAGCAGTCATTCTCCAGCTGTGGAACATTTTTCTGATCCCTCCCTCTACCTGGCCTGGGGTTAAGATTTGGAGCTGGTCTTTTTGACTAAAGGAACCTCCTCTAAGTGGTCCCTGTGAGCCCGAGTCTCTTGTGCTTCGCTAGAAGAATAATCCCCACTGCATTAGGCATGGGAGCACTGTATTCCAGGACACCAGCATATCAGCCATTGCAGAATTTGCTGGCGAGGACTTGAATGCAGGACACTATTGTCCCTTTTGCAGTTAGGAATAAGTGTCCACAGGACAAGAACAAAGCTTTAATACTCCATAGGAAACCTGTTAATTCACACACATGTATTAATGCTGCAAATAACAATTTTTTTTAATGTTTTTGAAGCTACTTATTTTCAGCCAAATAGGAATCTTAGCAAAGGACTGAGAGTGAGCAAATCAGCTTGATTTGGATTTTGGAAGGTCCCTTTTCATGGGGGGGGGGGGGGGTTAGCAGAATGCTGAAGTTTGGAGCGAGGTAGAACTTCCTAGGCATACTGCTCAGTTGGCGTGGGATGAGAGAAATAAGGACAGTTTGGCTGCAACGCCTTGGGAATGTCCAGAAATTCTGTGCTCTTTAAGGTTGTTGATGCCTTCCAATAGCTGTTGCTCATTGACCTCTAGTGGTGAATGTTTAGAATGCTGGTCCTTGAATGTGATCTTCCAAAATTCAAAAGAGCTTTATGATTCTGGTTGCTCATCAGCATAAACTGGAATGTTGTATCAGATGATACTGTGGCTTGTTTGTTTGTTTGTTTATATTATTCAAGAAAAAGACCAAGACTACATTCTGCATTTCCTAAAAATACTTACTACTATGCATAAAGGGAAAGTTTTATTCTTTTATGGAACACTTCACAGTACTCATGTATTAAAATAGGAATGTGAATGCTATATACTCTTTTTATATCAAATGTCTCAAGCACTTATTTTCATCCTATGCATTTTTTGGCTTTTATATAAATAAAATGTTTATTAGATTAAATAAAGCAAAAATACTCAGGTCAGCTTCCTGCCTCCTGTTCCTATTCATAGCTAAGTCTATTTGCTTTCCTTGGTGGTTTTGTGGTTTATGCAGAAAAAGTCACGAAGCATATCCTATCCTCCTTTTCCATACCCCCTACTTCCACTGAGAATTTCAGATGCTTTTTTTTTTTTTTTTTTTAAAGAAGCAATGGCAGAAGTACAATATATATTTGAGATTGTCGGGGAGAAGAATATGCCAACCCAGAAGACGACTTTTTGGCAAGTTTGATTTCATGGGAGGGGCTCTTAAGGTGGAATGGAGTTTGCTTTTGAAAAACACAATTACATGGAAAGTTGTCTCTGCAAGGCCATCTTCCTTGCTATACACAGGAGACCTCAGAACTGGGCTACAGGCCAGAGGTGCAGGGGCAGCGACAGGATTCACCAGAGACAGTGGGGAGCAGAACAGGCAGATTGACTATACACTGCTGAGGGGAGCAGCAAGCGAGACAGGAGAGGTCTACTGCCCCATGTGGGTCAGCTCCCTGGCCTGGGATGGAACTCACACTGAAGCAGCTGCAGGGAGCTTCCCAGTGCTGAGCTTTAACCCACTGCGCCACCAGGGAAGGCCCTCCTTCTTTCTTTTTAATGGAAAAGGCAGAACTTAAAGCTGCTTGCTTGGTGTACTGTGCCTTCCCTGGTAAACTCCTTAACTGACCTTCCTTTCTCCCCTCGCCCTCCCTTGACTTAACTATGAAGATAGAAACCACTTGGGGATTTACAGTCATGCTGGGTCTCTGCAGGTTAGTGTGTTCTTAAAACTTTTTGACTTGTTCTGTGATCAGTCTTTCTGAGGCTTGTTTGATTATTTGCCAGCCTAGGAGAACTCAGAAAAGCACAGGAAGATGTCTTTTCTGCCCCAGCTATTGTGGGTGACCTGTCCCTTGTCCCCAAGCCCTAGCATGGAATCTCTTGGCCACCATTTTAGCCTGCTCCCCTGTGTCGCAAGCCAGCCTCCTCCATCCACTTGGCACAGATCAAGTCGCTTCTAAGCGCTCATGGTATTGCTTTTATGTTGTCCTAAAGATCCCTACACCAGCGGTGCCTACCTTCTACCCAACCACTCACAGCAGCCCATTAGCAGCTATTAATCGGCTTTATCTGAATCTCTAGAAGAATGTGCCTTAGGCAGTGGCCCCATGTCATTGCCTGCAGACTTTCTTCGGAGGAAGTATCTTCAATTTTCTTCCCAAATTTTGAGACACCTATTTTGGAATCTGAGAGACTCGCGGCTTCTTCTGAGTTACCAAGTAACTTCTAAATAGCTAAGTTTCTACTGAAGATGGTAAGTAGTGCCTGTTTCAAGGTTTCTAAATCGCAACACTTGTGCAATAGCCACTTGTTTGTCTGGGGAGTGGGCCTGTCCCTGTGTTACACGCCATGGAGCCACACCCCGGCCTCTCCCCACCAGACACCAGCAGCACCGGCCCACACCTGTGACAATCAAAGCATCACCAAATACTTCCTGAGCTCAAAAGTTGCTCCCAGGTGGGAATCGCGGCGGTAGCTGATGTTCTCCGATACTGCGGTGGGCATCATAGTCCTGGCTGCAGTAGTAGCTGGTTACTAACGTTAGTGGTTACCTGCTCTGTAGTAAGCCAAGAGCTGTTTTCACAAAGAAAGAAATCACAGGGCTCTGGCTGTAAGTCCCGAGAGCAGGCCACAGAGGACCAAGGGCCCCCAATCAGGGGCGTTTCCTGTGTGAACACCCACACTCTGAAGCTGCTCATTCGGGGAGTATCTGCTGTGGCATGAGACTTAACCCTCGGCTTGTTCCTTGCCCATTTTATAGCTCAGAAACCTCAATCTAGAAGAAAGTCTGGGGTCTGAGAGGTAGAATTTGGATGCTAAGCCATGAGATCCTGGAGCTAGAATTTAATGTGAGTCGGAATAATAATTTCGAATAATGCTTGGTTCTTTAGCTGCTTCATGTTGTCTCTGCAGGAAACTGTCCTGTCCAGAGGGAAAGGAGGGCCAGCCCAGGAAATGGCCCATTCTTCTGTCTACAGGACTTGGTTCCTATTTTCCTCTCTCCCCACGCCCCCCCCCAGGGTCTTTGTATTCAAAGGGGTCAGGGAAGAAGCTGACAAGGAACCACTCTCCACTAATCTAAGGGCTGTCTAAATTCTTGCTGAGATCGAATAAAAGATAAATGACCCTGCAGGGGCAGAGTGGCCTGATGTGCTAGCCCAGTGGATTTCAGGTGGTGCCACCTTTAAAAGCATTATTTTAATGGTCTTTTAATTTTAACATGTCAGGAAAAATAACACATTCCAGCTTGGGTTTTCCTGAATATTATTGCTAGAAATAGAGATGAGTTTGAAAACTTGAATCGATGTTTTAAATGCATTAAGTAGATAATGGCACTTACGTTTGGAAACTACAAAAGATGGAGACATGAATAAGAATGGAGGGACTGCTCCACCCACGGAATTAATCAGTAAGGGCTTAAGTACTCACTATGCACCAAACGCTATTTACCTGCTTTGAACTTCACCACTAATCGGAGGTAGTTTTTCCTCTATTTTAGAGAAGGGGAAACTAGGGTAGGAAACAAGGTCTTGCTAAGGACCTTTAAACCAAGATTGAACACCTTCAATGTGTCCTGAAGCTGGAGTTAAGGGATAAGGTGGTGCCTCTGGCTTGCTTGAGGAGGATCTGATTCCTTATCCCAAATAGGGGAGAGGAAAATGCAGTTGGCCACAGAGGGGAGGAGGTTGATCACCAGGAGCCCTTCCTCAAAGGCACAAGGACTCTGGACCCCAGGCCAGGAGCTTCAGCCAAACCAGGAGTCAAGGTCTGGGGACCCCCTGCAGGTTATTTCAGTTCTTGCTACTGTGAAGTCAGGAGCATTCCAAGTTGACAGTGAATTTCCAAGTGTCCTCAGGAGGGACAGGGTCCCCTGTGCCCCGTCAGCAGCTTTTGAATGCAGCTTCTTTGTGCCCTGGAGTTTCTATTTTGTGGTAGTGGTTTTTGTTCTAAGCTCTCTATGCAAATGACATGCTAATAGTCCAGTCCCCAGGGCAATCCCTTTCCCAGGTGACAGACAGGGAACTTTTCATTTAAACAAGTGTGTCCATCTTTTTTCAGAAAAGTCACTGCAGTTAGCTTCTGCTCATTTTGTTCATTTTCTTCCTGAAATAGGCAGCCTAATCATTGCTTATCACATTTCTAATTAGTTTTTTCTTTTTTTTTTTACTTGAATAATTATAGCTCCAGACTATGAGTTTGGGGCCATGGCTTTCAGGCCTATTTTGCAAACTGTGCTGATAAAGGCAAGATTGTGAACTTGCCCATATTACATGGCCTGCCAATCAGCTTCTCACAGTGTAATTTAATTCTAATACACCTCCTGATCTTTGGTGCATTTAAAAATAACTTGCTAATAGACTTCCTGTACTAATTAAGCAAAAATTGCACACACTGAAATGCTTGCTCGCTTGCTCTGTCTCTACACACACACACACACACACACACACACACATACTGGTCCTTAAAAATCACTTTGCCTATCAACTGGTATACCACATTGCTCCTGAAATTGTCCTCCAACTCTTTGCCCTTCATCCATGCCCACCCATGCCCATGGTGGACACCAGAACAATTGTAGCCCTGGTGTCACAGGAGCAATTGAAATTTTATATTTCTCAATATTCATAATAAAATTCTGTCATTGAGATTTCTAGAGCCCAATTACTAGTGAAGGAAATAAAGATGAATGTCTGCTCCAAGCTTCCAGTTTGAATTCAGGTCTCTCTCAACCCCTCCAAGCTCTTTGGCACTTTTATACTCATCACCCAACATATTTCAGCTGAAGGAAAAGTGATACACCACGCTAGTCCTCTTTGCATCTTGAAAGCAAGTAACTACTTGAGCTTCCAGTACAGAATAGAGCACTTAATAATGGTTTTTCAATAAATTTTTGTTGCAGGAAATAATGAAGACTCTTGGTCTTTAGAAGTCATTGATCCAGCTCAGAAAACAGATATATGGATAAACTGTGTGTTTGGGATGTCTAATCAGTAATGTCCATTGGATCAAAACAGCCTGAGGTCAAAAATAACTAGTGTAGGCAGAGAATTTCCTGGGGTCTCCTCCACATACCCTTGCAGTTGTGGGCTCTATGTGTCACCACTCTCCCCAGGAGCTTGGCCTTGCTCCTCCAGTTCTCCCGCTACTGTCTCCATGAGTTTCACTATTGCCTTGGGTTGCTATAGCCAAGTACCATGATCTTAGTTAGTAGTTTAAAACAACAGAAATTTATCCTCTTTCAGTCCAGGAGTCTAACGTCGAGTTTCAGCAGGGCTCCCAGGAGGCTCTGGGCAATAACCAGGGCCAGGTGGGTCCAGCTGCTCTTCACTGGCCTTCCTTGGCTTGCATGCACAGGATTTCAACTTTGGCTGCCATCTTCATCTCTCCCTCCTCTTTACAAGGACACTTGTCACTTGAGTTAGCTACCAGCATAGTCCAGGATGATCTCATTTTGAGGTCATTAATTACACCTTCCAAACAAGGTCATCATACAGATGCCAGGGATTAGAACATGGATACATCTTTTGGGGGCCACCATTCAACCTGCTACAGAGTTTGAAGCAATTATTTCTGGTATGAGTTTTTCTACGACAAAAGATGCCAAGCCCAAGCTTTTCTACTTCGTTCACTTCGGATACTCCCAAAGTTGGCTCTGACAGCTTCACAAATGTGATTTGATTTTCAATCTTATAAAAAAGAGAGAGTTGGGACCTCCCTGGTGGCACAGCAGATTAAAACTCAGCACTAAGAAGCTAAAGCCACTTCGGCACGAGTTCGATCTCCACCCCAAAGGTGACCCACATGGCATGACAGACCTCTCCTGACCTGCCCGCTGCTCCCCTCAGCAGTGTACTTTGTTGATCTGCCTGTTCTGCTCCCCACTCTGTCTCTGGTGAATTCTCTCACCACCCCTGCATCTCTGGCCTGTATCCCAGTTCTATATGCATAAATAAATAAATCTTTAAAGAGAGAGAGAGGTGGGATGTACACTCTGTACAATAATGAAGACATCATTTAGCAATTATTGTTTATCTCAATTTCTATTAATGTAAAACTAACTGGCTCAAAGCCACCATTTTACTTTGTTCAAACTCTATCAGTAAGGAATGTGCGAAGGTCTCAGACTGGCACTTCTTACTTGGGGGATCACCTCTACCACTGAAATCAGATGTTACCTGAGGCTAGAAGGTGATGGCTTAGCGAGGCTCATACCCAAGAGGCATCACTGTAACAGGGTGCTGGTGGTAGGCTGGGAGCTGAGTGGGGCTTTCATCTAGAACACCTACACATGACGTCCCAACGGGCCGTGTCAGGATGATAGAGTTCTCACTGGGCAACTGGCTGCCTTTAGGGTTGGTGGACCAAGAGAACCATGGGTACTTATGTAGAGTCTGGGAAGTCACAGAACACAGTTTGCCAATTATTTAAATTAAAAACACAAGGACAAGTTCTCCCACCTTTCAATGGAGCAAAACATGGAAGAATTTTGGGCAACGATTTTATACTATCACTGGTACTTTAGAATACAGACATTTACAAAATGGGACTACAATATTTCTAAGGCTCCTCTAATACTTAAAACCTGTAGACCAGTTTTCCTTAGTAATCTTATGTCATCAATACTTACGTGACATGTCCTTTCTTTTATATTTTAAAATAACTGTTACACAAAATTAGAAAAATAGTTCCCATTTTTACGGACATCTAACTGTTTACATATGATTTACAGTTGTTCTCTGTGTGTTTAGTCTGGTGCTACTATGTCTCTATGTGTGTGTGACAAACACCAGGTCATTCATTTGGAATATTTTCCTCAAATTGAAGCCAGAAAGACTTTCTGCAATCTTATTTTTAAGATACCTGAGTTGCAATTATAACTAAGCTTTCTGTGTGTAAAATTTACTATATTCTCATTAAATTAGTGTTTATTGATCTCTGATTACAAACTCAAATGTGCAAGAAATGTCACCTATTTCTATAAATTAATTAATCTTGATGCTGAACCCCTATTCTTCAGGGCATGTGCGAAAAGAAGCCCTAAAATCTACACTTCTGGGATTATATTTTGCACTAACTCCTGGATTTGCCCCCCAGTCTCAGGTCTCCTGCAGTGGGAACAAGGACAAGAGGTTGAGGAGCTTTGCTTCTCAGTGACCAGAGTCTGATTTCCTGAGCTGCCCCTTATCCCACCGTTGGGTTGCTAAGGGCTGCCTCTCCTCCTTGTCTGGCAGGAGCTTGATCTTAGAACACAAGTGCCATGGTTTGGACTTGCTTCCTTATGCACTCAGGGCTACTTCCTTAAATCCCACCAACAGGGCCCTCCCTGGTGGCGCAGCGGGTTAAAGCACAGCACTGAGAAGCTAAAGCCACTTCAGCATAAGTTCTATCCCTGCCCTGGAAGGTGACCCACATGGCACGGCAGACCTCTCCTGACCCACCTGCTGCTCCTGTGTAGTTCGTTGATCTTCCTGTTCTGCCCCCCACTCTGTCTTTGGTGAATCCTCTCATCACCCCTGCACCTCTAGCCTGTACCCCAGTTTTATATACATAACTAAATAAATCTTTAAAAGAAAAAATCCCACCAACACTTGTGCCCCTGCCTGGGAGTCATAGATCTTCCTCTGCCCCAGACACCAACCACCATGCCTGCCACTTCTGTAGAGATTCTTCGCCCTCTGCCTTGGCATGTGCCCAAGCTCTGCTCCTGCCATTTTTTCCTATAGATTTGGACATCCTGTCCATGTGGAGTCCACATCTCTAGCTACCAACACACCAGTTCACTTAATTTTCAAATTTTCCTTTTCAAAAGCATATTTGCATTTCATCTCTCTTGTGCTTCAAAGAATGGAAAAAAACAGATGATTATTGTTTCATAATAAAGAGTGAATGTTCATTCACATCTTGCCACAAAAGAAGGTGCCAGACTCATTTCTATGCACTGCATATGCTCCAGGATAATAAAGGGACTCACACTTCCATCTGAGAGTTTTCTTTTTGAGTCTGTTCAACAGACTCAACACGTCTCCTGGGTGTGATGGGAGAACAATCTCTCTCACTGGTGACAGTGCTGAAGAAATACCAAAAAGAACAAATGATAGACGTGTTTATTGTGGGCCTGTGGTAATTCAGGTCCATGATCCCTTATTTGCTATTACAAATCCGGAAGCTCTGAAAACTCTACACTTCCTAACTCATTGGTTTCTAAGCCTGATACGAGGTTCCTTGTAGTCCTCATCATATTTAAGGTGAATATTTCTTATATGAAAAAAATATTTATGCGTTTGATTGGGGAGATAGTGTCACCTAAACTGTACTTTATGGTGTCATGATATCCACCTTATTGTCTTTCTAAAAATCTGAAAAATATCTAGGTCTCTAAATTTATATAAATCTGGAGGTCTTCTGTTCTGTGTATAGATAACCTAGATAGATGGGTTAGATCTAATCTGTGTGCATGTGTGTTTGTATTTAGTAAGTTAATTGTTCATGAGTTTTTTCAAATGTTCATTCAGGATAGATCATGGGACATGATCTAGTGGGACAAGATGATTCTGGGGTAGTATCGTTAAAGCTTAAGAAAAGAAAAGGACATCTAATCTTCAAATCCTTGTAGTGGACAGGAAGCAAGAAGAAAGAAATGTTGCATCCAAACGAGGTTTTGTGTTTCCACACCCCTGAGTCTAGTGAAAATTCCCCATCAGAAGGGGACCAGAGATGCCCCAGACCAGGAGGGGCATGCAGACTAAGGGTAGCTCATAACATGGCACACCTTAAATTGCCCCTGCCGAGGACACTTTAAATTGTTAGCCTGTGTGAACAGTGCGAATACTAAGTTAGAAACTCCAGAAGCTCAAAGGTCTACGCAAGTGAGCCTCACCTATCTCTATGCCAAGGAGTTAGATCCATAGTCTTTCCCTCTGAGCCTCCACCCACTAAATGGCCCTGAGCCCCAAGAAAATATTCTCAAGTCTCATGTGTTGCATATTAACCTAAGCCCATATAATTAACCTAAACCTTTCCCCCTTTAGCAGTCAGACTTTTGGGGGGAATCGGTAGCTTCCAATGGTTAGTGAAGGACCAACCTGGTCTCCCAAAGCACACCAGCAGGTTTTAATGCAAAGAAGGCTGAGAATGCACAAAAGGAGTCGACCTGTTCCATAATTTCAAAAAAGCCCCAAATCTCAGTCCTTACGCATTGTCATCAGACTTTGCATTTGAGACAAATCAGAAATATTCTGAAGATTTCCTGATGAGGTTGGGGTTGGGAAGAGGCAGCAACTTTATAGGTGGTATCTCATATTCAGGATTTTCCAGGTCAGTCCCTGGGCACTGTTTCAGAAGCCCTGAGAGGCCATTTTGAAGGCTCCAGACACAAAGTCATATGGTTCCTGTTTACATCTTCACGATATTTTAGCCACTTTACATATCTTGAACACCAAGAATTTCACTGGTGAACACGCACTTGTACATCCTCTGTGATAATTAACCAAAAACACCCTTGATAAATAAAGGTAGGTGAGACACTTGTAATAGCACTGTAATATTTCATTATGTGACAGTGTGACATTTCATGATATAGAGGCCACCATGCCTAGAATATTTGAGTTTGGATCAGTCTCCATCCTAGGCATATATGTTCAAGTTATCTGTGAGTGTACATGCTATGTGCTAAAGGTATAGGCTTAGTTTAAAAAAAAAAAAAAAGGCCCTCCCTGGTGACGCAGCGGGTTAAAGCACAGCACTGAGAAGCTAAAGCCACTTCCGCATGAGTTCGATTCCTGCCTGCCCCGGAGGTGACCACATGGCGCGGCAGACCTCTCCTAACCCGCCCGCGCTCCCCTCAGCAGTGTATTTCATCTATCTGCCTGTTCTGCGCCCCACTCTGTCTCTGGTGAAGCCTCTCGCCGCTCCTGAGCCTCTGGCCTGTACCCCAGTTCTGTATGCACAAATAAATCTTAAAAAAAAAAAAAAGCACAGACTACCATTCACTAACTGACGTCCTACGGGGTAACCACCTTCCCACCTCACCGGCACTTCAATTCAGTGTGGAGCTCCAGTACCTAGAAAGGAAACAGTAATGGCATTTAGCTGAAATCCTCCCAGCCTCTCAAAGGGCCCACTTGAAGTTGTTTGAGACTGAACAGCATCAACTAAGAATCTCTTCCCAAATCTGAGGAACAGCCCCTGCTTTTGAACAGAATGGTCTTGCTAGCGAGCTCTCCTCTCCTTAACGGCCTTGTGGAGGATGCCGAGTCAGGATTACTGCAAGGACTGTCTAGGCTATTGACACAATGAATGAAGGAAAAGGCTGTTCATGTAGAGACAGGTATTGTGTTGACATTATAGACACTGTATTAGAAAATGAAACCTTTCCGAATCTAAGAATCTAAAGAATCTAAAGAAATGACATCATTCATGGGTTATAAACCTTCATTAATAGATACAAAACATAGTTTATTGAAATGCTAATACTGAGTTTGAACTCAAACACTGAACGTTCAAAATTTTAAGCCACTAATACAGGGGCAAATAAGTAAAATCTCAGAAGCTAATCATATATATATTATGTAGACCCGAATGTATAATAACCTAATATTAGGTTGAAAAGAAACTTGGGAAACAAACAATTTTTGCCATTTAAAGAAAATTTTTTCTCACATGTGTTCCTAGGCCTGCTCATTTCTACTTCTTGCAGAGATTTGTTAGTTTCCCAACTTCTGGCTTCTAGTGTTACAAATGTTGTTGCAATTAGCATCTTCCTGTAAGTTGATACTTATTGTTTAATTCCTTAAGATTAACTACACTTACATTTCTTTTATGCATGAAGGGAGGGTTGAAATTTTTTCACATATTTCTTTAGAAATTACACTTTTATTGCTGAAAATTGTTATTTCTTTATATATTTATCTAGTACACTTAGATGATTTATTAGAAAATTTGCAACAAATACTTTCTCAGCTTTTATGTATTTTGACTTTGTTAATGCATACTTAATATATCCAAATTTTAAATCATGTACTGTTAAATAATGCAATTTATCGTTATGAGCTCTTCTATTGTATTTATGTTTAGAAAATAACTTTTTTTATAAGATCCAATAAATATACACTTTTATTAAAGATCTTCTGTGGCATTATTTTTGAAGTTAATTATTTATTTTCTTTAGAATGTATTTAGTTATATGGTATAGGCTCAAGGCAATATCATTTATGTTTTCTTTTTATAAGATTTATTTATGCATACAAGAACTGGGGTACAGGTCAGAGGTGTGGGGGGTGAGAGGATTCACCAGAGAGAGTGGGGAGCAGAACAGGCAAATTGACTGAAATAAACTGCTGGGGGGGGGGGGAATGGGCTAAATAGGAGAGGCCTGGCATGCTATATAGGCCACCCCCCTGGCCAGAGATCAAACTCATGCTGCAGCAGCTGCTCACAATTTCATAGTGTTGTGCTTTAACACATTGCACCACCAGGGAGGGCCCCATCATTTATATGCTTTCTAATTACTAGACTGAGGTCCTGACATCGTTTAATGTGGGGTTGAGGACCAGAAACTTATTTATGACTGACTTGTATTACTATCTTAAGGAAACAGTAGATTTGCCCTTGCAATAGAAAACACTTCTGGACTATTTTCCTCCAGATTTTTTAATAGAAGTCTGCCACACAGATTGCTACTTCTCATTGACATTTGTACTTTTCATTTCAGAAATCTCCTTTAATATTATAGCTTGTTATTTTGTTTGGCTTTCTCTTTATTTGTTTACTTTGTGTTCTTATTCCTAATTGTTTTATTAGCAAAAAGATAAAAGTTCATCACTTAGGTACATACCATATATTGACAATAAATGTCTCTAGTCATGTTTGAGGCAGACCTTCCTTAACCTTTTACTTAAAAAGAGAAAACATTATGCATATACTATCACCATCTACGTTGCCATCCTCAGTTCCACATCCCTGAGTGACCTCACCAGAGCCTATCCCCTCCTGTGCACATGTGGACATTTCCATCCATGCAGTCATGATGGTATGTTCTTCTGATTTATATGAATGGAATTCTGCATGGATTACTACAACACTCCAATCATATAAATAACCTGCCAATCATAAAACCTCTCCACAAAGGTAAAAGAGAAAGAAAATGATTTTATTATTAAATAAGCATTAAACTAAAATGTGATATATATCTTAGTAAACAGGCTAAGGAGACAGTACAGAAAAAAAAAATCGTCCCCTTTTATATTCGCAGAGCTGACAAACAATCTATTACAGAGATATTGTTTTTATTAAAAATATTTATCACATCTCTATGAAACAGGAAGCTACAACTTGAACATAAGCAAAAGACAAACTCCCTCAAACAGGGGTCACCCTTCTCAATTTTTGCATTTCAAAAAATACCCCCAATATTTCAACAACAACAAAAAAATCACTGGAACAACAAAAATGGCCAAAGTCTCACTCAGCTTTTAAAAAGGATTAAATGCATAATGTCAATATGCAGAGTAAACAAGCATCAACATGGACCTAACAATTTACACTACAAAAATTCTAGTTAAAACTTATTATAAGTGGAACGTGCAAAATCATAAAACTTCGAGAATAAAACATAAGAGGGAAATCTATGTACTTGAGTTTTTGTCAATAAGTTTCTTAGACATGACACTAAAACATGAGCCATAAGGTAAATGGATTATTTGCAATTGGTCAATACTTAGACTTTTGCTTTATGAAAGAAAGACCCTGGTGAGAACATGAAAAATAAGCTACATGTTGAAAATCTTGTATCTAGAGTAATGGACACTTAAAAACTCAGTAAGAAAAAAAAAACTAAGAATTGCAAAAATAGGAATTTACCACATATAATAGATAGATGACAGGTAAATGTATACAAATAATCAAGGTCATTTACCAGTCAGCAGGGAAACAGAAGTGAAACCACATAGAGCCATCACTCCACAATATTAGAATGGGTAAAGAGTAAAGAGTAGTATACACCATCCCAACACATACCTCTCTGATAAAAGGATAATTTTGAACTTCTTGCAATGGACAAACAGCAAACACAGAGTTCTCTGCTCTTCCCCTTTTTGTCTAAAATCAGAGCATACATTTCCTTTCTGTAAAAGAAATAACTAACCTGAAAAGACTTGAAAGTGAGCAACAGCTTTTTCCTTCCGTACATTTTCTAGTCATCTTCCTACAACTTACTCTTCCCCTTCAAGAAGCCCACAATTCCTTTAAGTTTTTCTAGTCTGGACTTCGCGTACATTTTTCTTCTTATAAGTTCAAATTGTTCATCTTTTCTTTCAGCACACCGAGGATGTTTCTATTTCTTTCCAGTCAGCTGGCCTGGCCCCAGAGCTCTGGGGAGTCTACCATCGTTTGAGTCACTTGAGCCTAATGCTCCACTTCCCTCTCCCCTAGCCACCCCCCCCAACCCACTCAGGTCAACTCTCCTCCAGCAAGGAGACTGATGCAAAATTGTATTAAATCTAGAATAATCTTTGGCCCCTGTCACCAAGAGTAACTGTCGTTGAGTATTTTTCCTTTATTTTCAGGTCTTAATGGCTACTTTGACGAAAGAACAGAGAAGGGATTTCAGGGACAGTTACTCTTCAAATTAAGGAAAGTCATCAGCAAGCAATCAGATTCACAATGGGGTCTAAAGTCATCCAAACACTCAGCTCCTCTTCTGAGTTCAGCAAACTGGTAAACATTCGTTGGATTTTACTTTGGAAATGAGAACCAAAGGCAATCCTTTTAGATAGGATCAAGCCAAAGACATGAACTCATTCCCTTATTATAGCAGGCACATCACACAACACTCAGTTTGGAATCTGAGATCAGCACGGTGCCAATTCTTGGTTTCTAACTGCACAGCACTTTTCAGGAGACAGTAATTGTGACAGAGTCTGGTAACCTCATTTGGTCTTCACTTTTCACATGTAATGGCAATTTATGATTGTTAGCATATTTCAGTTTCCAGCAAGTTGAAGTTCTCTTGTTGCAGTTGTTTGTCTGAAATCAGATTTGCCCATTGGTCTGTCAAACTACTTCTTCAACATCAGCTAGGATTCAGGTCATTAACCTTGGTGCCAACTTCATCTCATTAAGAAGTCATCTTCACAGCTCTGTCAGACTCTTAATTCTGCCTTATTTCTCATCTCTTATATCTGGATTTTATTATGTAGGCATTTAATCCTTGATTTTTCCAAGGTGTGAAGTATGGTAGTAATGCTGAATCACAGCATCCAGTCAAAATCCCCTGTCCCCTTTCTGCCTCCTGAGAACTCAAACCTGCTACCCAACATCTGGTCAACATCTTCATCAAGTCAATTCTAGCTTTATCACCACATGCCTTTAACATATTACCCGGCCCCAATCAGTAAACACACACACATAGATTAAAAAGAGAAAAAAAAAAAAAACAAAAACCTGTATCTATAAAGGATGTTTCCATATATCAAAAAAATCTCTGGAAGTCATGTGTCTTTCATCTCACATGTTGACTTGGATATGATATAGAAGACATCCTATTGCATTTTTTCATAGGTTCTTACATATGAGGAGGTAATGAATATCCAAGTTCATCTCCTCCACCCAGCTCACTAGCAGAACAGGATTCTCTTCAGAAATGATAGCCTATTTCCACTATAGCAAAAATGTCTCTTCCCTTGATCTTGAGAGTAAATCTACCCCCAAAAATCTCAAACCTTTCTTCAAAAAACAAAATTATGGCTTTAGGACTCACAATTCACATTAGGAACAATGTGCTATTTGTGTTCTACATTGTCATCAACTATCAGCAAGGAAGCAAAATATTTCAAATGGAGTCTGCTCCAGGTGGTATTAGTGAAATTTTAGCCAACCCATGATTTGTGATGTCTTAAGTATTTCACATAAGAGGTATACTTAGAAATTGAAATTGTACTTATCCAAAAGGAACACTGTTTTATATCAAGTCAAATATAAATTCACTTTTAAGGGGAAATGCTTCTGTTTTCATTTACCCCTGAGGCTATTTAACATCATTGTTTATAGTGTGGGTATAAATATTATTTAAGGTTTCTTAAGAGATTTTTTAAAATATGGGTTAGCTAGATTTATGTATCCAAATCCAAATGTTATTGCCTACTGTCACAATTATTTATTGAGCAATTGCTATGTGCATAGTTCCCACTGATTGTAATTATAAGGTTATGATTTAAAAACTGCAGAGATATTACAAATATATTTTAAGACAATTATAGGAGTGTATACAGTTGCAGGTCACTTTCCTGTTAGATGGAAGAGGGGCAGAGAAAGCACCCTGAAGAACTCAAAATTAACTTGAGATCTGAAGTCTCAGCAGAAATTCAGTTAAGTGAAGGGGAAAATAGTATTCCTGGAGTGGGAAATACTACATTCAGAGGTTTGACAAGTAGGGGAAAGAGGAGAGAAGTGTGATCTGAAAGAAACACTTTTCTGGTCTCCAATATGTGATGGGGATTGAAAGGATGCAGGTCTCCAAGGCCACTTGGAGAATTTGGTTTTGAGCCAGAAAATTGAATCATTTGCCTCCGTATAGCTTAACCGTCAACAATTGAGACCTGAGATCAGATATGTCAACATGACTGAACTGTTTGTTTCAGATGATTCTTTGCCCAGAAAGTTAAACCTGTAAAGCAATGAATAACTTTACGGTTTGTTTTAGGAAATTCCTGCCAACTAACTTATCCAGACAAACACTTGACTCATCTCTCCCATTCAGAACCAAAGCATGCGCACTTGCAGAAACAGCTCACTCAGTTTGGAATCCGAGTTGGTTGGCCTTCATAAACTGTTGTGTGTCGCTCATCACACAGCAGTTTATTTATCAAGACTTAATCAAGACTCTCAACTTGCTGTGCCTACCAGCCCTAATGGTTCAGCAAGTAACCAGACAATTTCATGAGAGTGCTTCATGAACTACGCGAGAACATACCTGAAGCTTGTAAATATCCTCCTTCAACATCCCCCTTGGGAGACACCACTGGACTCAGGCAATGTGTTCTACTTAGTCTGACTAATTCATTTACTTTTGCTGGATCAACAGGTGTCTTTGCAGAACTGGCATTTGTCAATCCTAAGCACAGAACTGGCATTTGTGAATCCTAAGCACATCTCCAACGTCATTGGAGATGTCTAAGAAAGTGATACATTGGATCAGTTTTCTGTTTCAATCAAATTGCAGTTTGGTGTGTACATTGGACACAATCCAGAACCCTTAGATGAAAGCAGTAGGGAGGCTTTTGTTATCATCCAGAGTGATGGTGAGACAAAATTAGAATTTGAACATGACAATGGAGATGGGGTAAATGGGTGGATTAGAGACATGGGAATATGAACAAAGGAACAGGCTTGAGGAGGCTTATATATTTGGGTGGGGGGAGGAAGGGAGGGAATTAAGAGTCAGTTTCAGACATGAAGCTGGACTTGAGCGGGCTTTGAGAACTCCACGTAGAATGGCCAAGCAAGCATTTGTAATGTGGTTGAAGAACCCAAGTCATTTGAGAAATAAAGCAATGGCTAAATACTCAGAAGATACTTTTCTCACTGCCACTGTGGCCTATGTTAAAATTTCTTAATAGATCAACTCAAAAGGCCCTCTCTCTAACTGTAATGAGATAAGAAAAGGACGTGACCAAATTGCAGTCTTGTTTGAGAAAGGGACCGTGACAATAAAATTACTGACATCTAAAACCAAACCTACTATTGATGCTTTTGTTTGTCAACTCTTTGGGATACCAAAGAGTTAGATTGCTAAGACTTGCCAAGATGATGCTTTTTTGTCCATATAGCTACAGCAAAAATGGAGAAATTTAGAAGATGGATGCTGGGACTGTGTTAGCCATTATTCCAATCCTTGGTTTTCTGCACTAGAGGTTTCCCAAACTTGTAGTTTTTATCATAGTAAGATTCCACATATACAGAACTAGGAGACTAAAGAAACAGGAATTTTTTTTTTTTACCCCTCCCCTTATGGACCTTTATAATGGGGGCCTGGGTATCCAATATTTCATTTAATCAGTATCAAGCCAGTGAAGAAAGAAGTGGGCAACAGAATATGGACTGAGAATGCTCATTTTTCTCCACTTTTGACTTTAGGGCAGCCTGGGATTGTCCTTTGAGCTATTAGGTGTGTTTTCTATCTTTGGAGTGCAATCCCCTAAGCCAGGATTATTCTTAAAAGGAAGTTTTTCTTGTATCCAGTTGGATTAAGCAAGCTTAATACAATTTTCCTTGAGTTAAACTGTATAAAATGAATCCTATACAAATTAGAACAAATCAAACCAGTCCTAATTGGTTGCAATGAATTCCCACAAGATCAAGCTAGCTCAACTGGTATGTGATGAAGCAGTGACATAAAATTGCTTCAAACTGGAACCAGCCCAGTTCAAATTATACTAAGTGAGTAAATTAAGAGGAATAAAACTGGTCCTGGAGAAGTTAAATTGAATTAAAGTTTTTTTTTTCCCCTCTTTTACCCCCAGTTCAAAACTGGCTCTAATTGAGTTAAGGAGATTAAGACAGTTTAGGTTATATCAATTCATTTATAACTGGATTAAGTGAATAGGGCAAAGCTCACTACTCAGTTTGAGCCACACAGACTTGGGCCAGACAAATGGATTCTAAACAGTTTAAGTAGAATCGAACCTTATTAGTCTTGGTTCATTTTCTGGGCTCTTTGGGGAAAAACCCTTGAAAAACTGGTGCCACACAATGCCCATGTCACAGTGGCTTACCTATGCATAGTGTCATATTTTTCATTACTACTAATAGAAATGCTTACATGGTTGCAAAAAAAAAAAAATCTTAAAAAAATTTGAGGGCCTCCCTGGTAGCTCAACAGGCTAAAGGCAGCACTATGAAGCTAGCTGTAGCCCCTTCAAGCACAAGTTCAATCCCAACCAGGGAGTGACCCATATGGTGACCTCTCCTGTCTCATCCTCTGCTCCCCTCAGCAGTGTGCTTCAATCTGCCTGTTCTCCCCACTCTGTCTCTAAGGAATCCTCTCACCACTCCTGCACCTGTGCCCTGTACCCCAATTCTGTGTGCATAAATCTTTAAAAATGTTAAAACAGAAATAAATTTGAAAAACTAGTCTCCCAGTCTCCCCTGAAAAGAAAAATGGTAAAAGGAAGGGCAATGAGGAAATTTCTTTCTATAGCTACATGAAATGTGGAGGAGATGAATGGAGTCACAGTGCTCAAATTGCAACTATAAATAAAACTTGATGACCAAATCCATCTCTAAAGATGGCAAAGCCAAAATATAGAAGGATCCAGGGTCCCTGACAACATAATGAAGGTTACCATCCATCTGTTGCAAAAGCTACCTAACCCAACACTCACCAAATCTGCGGGAGACGCACTGCCATCACCTACACTCCTGCCCAGAGGCTTCTCAGGGCCACGGATGCAAGATCATGACTGCCAGAGTTAACACTTCAGGTATCAGTCCTCCAATTAATCAACCAGTGAGTGAAGCCCCACCTTCCTCACCCCTCTGAAGTGACAGCTCCGAAGTCTATTCTATGCCCCTTCCCTGAGGTCCTGGGCAGGGTCTGGTCTTGATTGTCCAAGACATTTATTTCTTCACTGATGTTCACTGTACTGGTTTCCTTTTCTCTGTCTCAACTTACTACCTATAAAATGGCGTTTCCTCTAACAGCAAATGAATAAGCTGTTTCCCCAAAAAGCATGGAATTTCAAAGTTCCTGGTAGGTTTTTTATTGTTTTTTTTTTTTTTTTTTT
>NW_004567105.1:72471472-72546030 GCF_000260355.1 Condylura cristata | reverse complement strand
AGCTTTTCCATTTTATTCAAAGTGTTAACTACAAAATCAGATGGCTTCTAACCTACTCTGTTATTTCGCTAAAAGGCCAGTGGAGCCCAATTTGCTCCTAAAAATGTCTTGCTACAATTTAGCAAAGAGGAGATGACAAGAAAAGTCAATGCCACTCAGTGTGTGCTATTGTTGCTTTTTATTTCATGAAACCCAAATGATTGCAAACATCAATATCAGGGCATTTATGTAAACATTAAAACAAAGAGGCAACAAGAAATGTAACACACACAAATATGTACACAGTTATCACTAGAGATTGAAGTAATTCAGTGACAGATTTAAAATACCCTTTGACCAATGGAGATACTGAGAAAGCACACACACCGCAAAACAGAATGAAAACAAACATTACACATCTGCTTTAAGATTTTTGAAGTTTCAATGATATAAGTTGATGTGGTATGAAAAGGTCATTGTATGCAAAGTGTAATTTTCAAACACTCTTCAATCATTTGCCTTCCAAGTCAGAGCTCTAATTAGATTCATAATTTTTGCCTTTTCATACTCTGCACCCAGACCTTTGACTCCTGTTTATTTCTTAGACAAATGATAGTGTCCCATAAATCTAAGACTGGAATCAGAGATAGAATTGCAATCATCCATTCCCAGGGGAAATGGAGGAGCCTGCACTGAAAGACCACCAATTCCCAGATTTTCTGCCCAATATAAACCACTTAATCCATACTGACATTTCAAAGTTTGACAATGGGAATGCTTTATAATCTTGTACTTCATTCATTCTGGTTACTTCCTATAAGCAAAGGACAAGATATGAAGAGGTACTCTCAAAACAACAAAAATGTACATAGAGACATATCAAATGTCCACTCCCAGCTAATAACATGGATGTTTTGGGGAAGTAAATTAGGATGGTTGCTAGCTAATTAGGACTCTTACCCTTATTTCTAATTTAAATAATTAGAACATGGTTAATTTTAAGTTTTTGGAGTAAACATTCAGCCATTCAGCCTGCATTAAAGATATATCTATATAAGGTCAACATCTTACATAGTTTCCCTTTTAAAAAATAGCTTTGACAAATGTCTGATGCCCCTAAATATGTGTGCTTCAGATACCAGAGTACTTTCAAAGACTGTTTCCGGGCTCACTGAAATAGTAGCTATCCCTTTACTAGCAAATCTCAAGAGTGATTACTCAGTCATTACAAGGTTTCACTAAATGTCTTGCTCTCAGATTTCCCCTTGCCTCCTTGGAATCACCTGAAGGGCTCATAAAACTATAGAACACTGGGCTCCACCCAAAGATCTCCTGATTCAGTCTGCCTGGGTCAGAACTGTGAATGTGCATTTTTAACAAGCTCCCAGTGATACTGCTGCTACTAATCTAGTGGCCACATGCAGAAAGCCACTGCTTCAAACTATTAATTGATATATTCTTTAAAGTTCAATGACAGCTTACAACCCACATTGTCGTCGCTACACTCTTTTTGAGGACCTGTCTCAGGGACATTGCTTGAGCAAATCCATTTTCTTCTTCCTGCTTCATAGACAATAGTACCTCGGCAGCTAAAGAATCATTAATGTTATTCGCTTAGCATTTTGCTTTTGCTGGGCCTGGATGGGGCATGTTTCCTATTCCCACCAGAAGAACTGTGATCTCTATGCATCCCCAGATGCCTGGTGGCCTCTGGGGGACCAAAAACCATGGCTACATATCTCTACCCAGCAGGTCTATTTCATCCAGGAGGAAGTCCATGTCCTCCCGGCTCACTTGAGGGTTGATGACCACCTGGCGAAAGAAGTTGACCTTCCCCCGGTGGGGCTGGTAGCTCAGCATCATGCTGCCTTTCTTCATCATCCTCTCCTTAATGGCTGGAGCCACCTGCATGGGTGAGAGGAGGGAGGAGGTGAAAGACCCGCATGTCTAGGAGTGACACCTGCATTTTAGCCAGTCACGTGATATTTGTTGGCATTCACTGCTTGTGGATCCCGTTTTCACGTACACAACAAAGTCAAGATTAATAATGATAACCTGAAAATTTACAGCACATGAGGACCCATTCATATGTTCTAGATAGGTTCATTTATTCAGTCATCACAGATAGAGAGGAAATTGAGATGTATGGGGATTGAATCAATAGCCAGAGGCTTCATGTTTACTTAAGTGATGCCAGATTGAAAACCAGGCAGTTTCATGCCAAGCCCATGTTCTGATACTGAGCTATGTAATCCTGCCGCCATCACAATAAACAGGGTGACCTCGGCATCACCATCTCAAGTGTGCAGTGTTAGCATACATAAATTTGTCCAAACTAAATAACAGTCCAGCGAAGGCATTCTGAATAAAGAAAATTGGTCATAGGTGGGGACATAAAACCCAAACAAGTCTTAAATAGTGTACTGAGGAAAACACAAATATAGATGTTAGCTGCAGTTCCATTGTGAAGACTAACAAGTTTGAGTGTACTCATAGGACATATGTGAAATATAGACTGTCTTTTACCAAGAGTTTTAAAGTTAGTCATAAGATCAAGAAGTCCATGGTTTAGGCCAAATAAGAATGAATCCTGACATTCCAAATTCATAAATGTTTCTGAAAGTTTAATGTTCGAAGAAACTTGTGTAATTCAAGTACCACATGACTGTATAAATCTGTTTTCTAGTAAGTACTATGGCCACTCAAGAACTCGGTTACATACTTAGCTAGTGCAGCAGATTTTTGAAACACTGAATTAAAAAAATTAAAAGCACACTAATTGGTTGGAAATGCAAGTGGAGATTTTTCCATTTCTATTTTGCTTTAAGTAAAAATTGCTGCGTGTCCTGTGTGAATACATGGACAGGGGATGTAATGAGTGTTTGCCCTCATCTTTCAGGAAGATGAGACTTAAGCTAATCCAAAAGGGATGAAGGTATGCCTCAGTTAAGAGCAGCCAAGATGTGCTTTATAATTCCTCACTGAGGGGTATCCACCTCGGTTCCCAGGATTCACTCAGACCCTGACCATCCCATCACTTCATTTGTAAATATATCTCTTGTGAGTTGCGCCCCTGAAGACAAGCCAAAAGACTTCATCTGACAGGTGACAAAATATGTTCCAAAGCTTATGAAAAAATTGGGTGTTCTAAATCTCTGAAGACATGTCTTGCATTCAACTACAACATCTTCAAGGGATGTTCAAGGATAATTTTAACAAAATATTTTCCTCATGTGTTAATTTTAGGAACTAATTTCTTATAAGACATGGACTCTGCTGTGCCTACCGCAGCAAAACTAACACCTATTAACAGCATCCACTGTCATCCAAGTAAACGTCTAGGTTCTCTAGTCGTAGAAAAGACGATATCATAAGCTTCAATGAAAAATGTTAAAGATGAAGTCAGAGGTCAAGTTAGTGAAAAAATGTACATCAGATTCTATAATGTTCTGAAAATATGTCACGTATTTTAGTATGAGCCTTTTAGAGATTGGAAAAGCAGGGTTAAATAAAAATCACGGCCAGTCTGTTTGCAAAGTAGACTGAAAAGTAGTAGGTAGTTCTGTATTATGCCTATGCATGTCTGTTTGAAACCCTTGAATTTGTATGCTCAGAGCATCAGTTGAGTTTTCTCCCCAAGCTGCTTAATGTAAATACCATTTTGTTATACAAGAATCACAAAACCTGGTGCATTAATAGGTAAATATATAAATGGTGAGAGAAAAAAGATAGTAGCATGTGAAAAAGACAGTTGAAGTCTTTGGAGAGACGAGATATAGGGGGACTGCTAAACACTGTCTAGTTAAGTGGGTAAGAGGGTAAGATAACTGTCCAACCTGTAACCTAAGTCTTGAGAGTCCTGCTTGATTCTGCACAGATGGCTACCTGGGTGCCCCAGCGCTCAGTCCACTTAGGAAATTGGTGTGGCTGTGCCAGATTGATTCCTGAAGAGCACCATTATGCAAGAGCGCTGGAGTTTCCTCAAATCATCACACTGCTACTCAAGAAAAGCCTCATTTGCTTTTGGAAAGCATTTGGAAATCCTCACTTGATGGGAAAATAAAGCTTTTCATCAAAAGATGGGGAAAGAAATGCACATAGATGAGTTTTAGGTGAGATGCTTAAATTCTGTTGTACCTCATGTTTTTCTCCAGGATGCTTTGTTTTTCCTGACCCACCCTCATCACTGCAGGAGCCGGTTCTCTGGCGTGTGTGTGGACAGGGGTTTTGTGAGGATGTGTGTCTGCATGTGCATGTAAATATGCATGTGCATAGCACCTGCACTTCAACTTCTGTACCACCATCTTTCATTAGCTGCTCTGAAAATCCCCCTAGTTGGATACAGGACAACATCGAATTACGGTCTGATTCAGGTTCATGACAAAGGCACATTTATTTTTCATTCAAAGAACATGTCGCCTCTTGAATAAAAGCTGAAGGATTGAGAGAAAAACAGTAGTGTGAGCACTGATCAGCTCTAGAAGATCTTGCTCTCAAGGGACAATGAATGGCCAGGAGAGTCACAGACTGTCAATTTGAGAGCTCACAGCTTGTGGTTCTGTAATTTTTTTTTTTTTTAAAATAAGCAGCCCCTTCATATTCATCTCGATCTTCCTCTAGGTACCCAGAGTACAACAGTTCTGACTTACTACCAATTTTTAAATTTAAAACAGGCGGGCCTTCCCTCGTGGCACCACACTGCAAAGCTAAGCCAAGCCATGGCCACTTCAGTGTGAGTTCGATCCCTGCCCCGGAGGTGACCCACATGGCACAGCGGACCTCTCCTGTCTTGTCCACTGTTCCCTCAGCAGTGTACTTTGTCGATCTGCCTGTTCTGCTCCCCATTGTCTCTGGTGAAGCCTCTCACAGCCCCTGCATTTCTTGTCTATACCCCATTTCTGTATGCATTAATAAATAAAAATCTTTAAAAGAAATTAAAACAGGCATGTTCTCAGCTTAAGCCTAAATTTGCATTGTCTATTCCTGTTTACTTTTCAATACTTTTACCCCTTGCTCCTGGGACATGCTGGACCTTATATTTGGACTGTATGAGAATTTTGATTACAACTCAATGTGTCAGAGGCTCCCATGAGACATTATCCAATGAGTATCAGGTTTGCATTCCCTGTAAGCAAACCAAAAGCAAATCTAACGTGAACAAGATAGATAAATAGGGTTCCTTGGATATTTTCGATCTTTAACTTCTTGCTGTGCATAAAGCCTAGAAATGTGCTTCCATGGGCAAAATGCATGGCACAGGAAGCCAACTTTTAAGCCAAATTTTGTCGGACTGTCAAAAACCATAAATAAATATGACATACATGTAAGTGGATGTTGGGCCATATAACAGTGTACTTATGCATCCATGAATATAAGCTTAATTTCTAGAAGAGAGGAAGATCTCCTAGCCCACGAATGTTTTATGGGAAAGGCAAGCCATAAATCAACCAAGGCTCATATTCATTAAATCTGTCACTCACTACTGAAGCAGCAGTAGCTGCCACAGCAGTGTTGGTAGTTAAAAGATTTTGCCAAATACACTTTATAATTTTCAAGCTACTTTTCACCTGTGACTCTCTTGGATCCTAATTAAAGGATATTTGAAAGAAACCCAGGATTTTGCAAATTTAGGGTCCAGGACTATTCCTATTAACAGCCAGCTTATCACCTTTGCACTTAAAAAAAAAAATCAACTATTTTCTCTTTATAAAGCTCCTAGGATAATCCAATGCTGGGTAGCTTGGATATTTTCCTTTGTTGGTCACAGCAGAGAAACAGTCCTAATCTGACAGGATGAAATAGTCACAGGAGGGAGAAAATATGCACAAACTAAATGTAAGTATCTGAATCTCACCCTAAATGGAGTACACATGGAGGAAAGCTATTTGGCAGGAGTGAGATTGCTTTCCAGCTCTCAATTATTTTACTGCTGGTTTTCCTTCAAATTGTAAATCAAATTCTTTTCTCATGCATCAGTGCACTGGTCCCTGCATCTTAAGTGAAGGAAGATCCTGACATTTCTATTTGGCTGCATAGGACTTAATGGGCATGTTCCTGTAGAACTGTTTTCCCGCCCCTTTAAATTATGTGCCAGCAATGATAATGTCATTTAAACAAAATTGTTGTTACACCCCTACAGCCTCAAAGGGTATTTGATATTTAAAGTTGCTTAAACAACCCCCCCCCCAAAATAAAACAGTTCTCATTCTGGCCAAAGATAATAATTTGAAAGCAAGTCACTGACCAGATATCATATAGCCTTTTATTGCCATAAAGCTGTATGTCTATAAACACTTAAAAAAGTGTTAACATACTTAGTGGAATATACTTAGCACTTCAATATAAAGTGTTTCTCAAGCTATTTGTGAGGAAGCTTATTTTTTCAGTTCAGACAATTATGAAATACAATAAAAGTGAATTGTTAAATTACATGAAAGTGAATACCAATTAAAAAATGAAATTAAACAATACAAACCCATCTTTGTCAAGTATTTTAAACTGTAAACTGTAGAGTTGCTATCGAAGTTTCTAAGTCATAAGTCTTGATTTCAATATTTAAGTATTTCCAATATTTGCAGACTGAAAACTCCCAATTCCTCTGTCTTCGTGGGGCTGGAGACTATACTTTGAAAGTGATGCTATTTTAACTCTCTGGGCTCCACATAGGTATATATTATTTTCATCATGGATCCTGATGTTATTTTGCATACTTATTTCTGCTTGTTGAGCACAGTCCCCACACCATTTGAATAACCTTGTATTCCCTCATGACAGTATATCATAGTTCACCTAAACATTCCCCAGCTGGAAATATTGTAGTTACTGCTATAGTTACAATGGTATTTCTGTGAAGTATAGAACTGACTTTGATGCTTCCAAATCTATTCTTCAGAGTGAAGTCCAGAGATTTACAATAGCAAATGGTTCACCCTGTTGTACACTTCAGGATCATTATGTGATGTTCCCCATCAATTGGTGGGTGGGTGGGGGGAAAGTGGGATTTTCAACAGGAAAGTATAAGACAGCACAATCCCAAATGTTTCTACCATGGCTCATGAAAGCCAGGTCATTTAGAAATTCTATTATGAAGAGAAATTGTTACACTAAATGCTCTCCTAAACTGTAAATTAAGTGATGTTCCTCCAACTCCAGATTTTAAAGCTGTCATCCAATTTCAGTTCAATTAATCTACATTTTATTTTCTCCAAGCTAGCAAAGATTCCTTGGGCTACATTTATTATAATTTACAAATCTTGTGGCTAGAGTATGGCTGAGCAGGTAGACTAACAAAATGAGTAATAAGCTGTAAGGGTTTTATTTCTAAGTAACTTTTTTTAATAATGTATCTTGCCTGATAGATGGTTATATCAAATGCAGACAACTAATATATACAAAGTCTATACAAAGTCACTCAATTATATCCACACTAAACTTCATACACTTTGGCTACCTCTGTATTCCCCAGAACAGACCGAACAATGAGTACCAAAGCTACTCATTGTAATACCTAGCAATGGAAATAAACACTGAGAAAGCAATGTAGTAGCAGTTAATTTAGCTGCTGTGTTTGAATGTTAGTTGTTTTAGATATGGGGAAGGTGAAAGACAAAATTTTTGCTGTAAAGTATCAGATAATAAATGTTAGCCCCTGTAAGTCATACAGTCTGGTGAAAATGCTCCATCCTACCCCTGCAGCATGGAAAAAAAAAAAAAAAGCCCTAGATAATATATAAACAGATGAGCCTGTGCTATAATAAAACTTTATTTAAGGGCAGTGAAATATAATATCACATGATTTTTAAATGTCAGGAAATATTATACTGTGTTAGATTATTTTCCAGTGACTTAAAATGTTAAGTCCATTCATCACTCCTAGGCTGTAAATAAATAGGTGATAAGCTAGACTTGGCTTTGAACATCATTCACCAACTCCCTGGTCAAAATAGAGAACTACATTATCATATGTTAAATCTATACTTCAAAGAGTAATGCATATAACACCCTGCCCCTTATCAAGTCAGGAGATAATAGTATATCACCTCTTTATAAGATTAATAAAATATGGAATACTATTTTGTAGGTAAAACATATAATGCTGTGAACACATTGTATGTTCACAGTATGATGGACTTTATATAAAATGATAGCAATTCTTATTCAAGAAGAGTCTAAAGCACAAACTCCAGAAAGAACAGGAGCTCTGAATTAGGGTATTTGCTTTCAGTTCTACCATTAATTGTAAGTCCTTGAGCAAATCACTTAAAAGTCATTTTGACCACTTTTAGTTGCAAAGAACTAAGGCAGTTTAGACATAGTAACTCTTGAAGACTTCATGTGGGCTGGTGAGTTAGAGTCCTATTTGACCAGGGCCTCTATAGCACATGAAAGCAAACATTTCAATTGCGTCTACCATCCTAAATATCATTGCTGAGTATCAACAGAAGACTTCACAAACCTTGAGATTTCAACTGAGTTGTAGCTGACTAAATTAATATACTTTTTAGTATGTTTGATCTTGTGAAGTGTCTTTTGTTTGGTGCCAATTTTAAGCCAACAAATATTTTTATGTGTCCCTACTCAATTCCTGTGCTCTCCAAACTTACTTTGCCTGGTGGTAAAAATAACTTAGCTCCATTCACACAGGAGAGACCAAATATCCAGTGTTCTCAGGACAGGCTTAATGTTCAAGAGCACCACCTTTTCACTCTGATAAGTGATTCAGATAAGTGATAGTAACAAGCTTTATACTACAAGCGCAACAGATCACTGCAGGCCTCCCTAGGATAGAGTTCTTGAAATTCTATGTGACTTTGGGCAAATACTTAACACTTAGGAAACTCATATTCTTCTAATTAAGAAGTGATCCTTATAATGCAGAGTAAATGAAACAATGCATATGAATGCAACAAGCACAGCGATGCACCATTTGCTAAGCACCCAATAATGCCAACTAGTATTAGTTTCTTCAAATGAGTTTGTTTTTAATCATTTTACATTCACACCTGGTCTTTTATTACACTATTTCATTATTATCTCTTGAGACATAAGCATTTGAAAGTGGTGTGAAAACCTGACTTGTAATTTATTCTTTCCCCTCAAGCATCCTAACTGTATTTAAATAATTTTGATGTTGAGAGTTAGGAGTGTTAGAAATTAAATCTTGCACCACATGTGTGCCAGTTCTATATTAATCTTGTTATTAAAGTTCCAAGTTACTAACCCCCCCCCCAACATTGCCAAAGCAAACAGTTTAAAAAGCAAGACAATTGATTATTTTGACAATTTAGTAGGGGGCTGGTGAAAGAGCTTTTCACTGAAATGCATTGTGGGCAGGGACAAGCTTCTATTGTATTCTAGAAATTTCAGGATACAAAAATATTTCATAAGTTAAATTTACTTCCTTGGCATGTTAAAAGGTCATATACTGAAAAGGCTATTTGTCCTTATATTCATGAGCTTGTGTCCAAAAATCATACAATATCCTGGTGGTGTTCTGCTGCTTACATTTTTTAACCAGAGGAATGTCAAAGGAAGTATTAAATGCTCCCTACATGGGCCTGTGCACATAAGTCCCTGGAATCTAGGCCCCAGTACAGAGAAACTGAATTTGAATACTGATGGATTGACCTGGGATTGAAAGATCTTTACAAGTTCTTTATTTACCTCAAAAGCTTACTATCCTGGGGTGGTGGGAACAAAGATGACAATCCTTTAGCTAAGACACTGAATGAGGCGACAGTGGGGGGCAATGGAGGTGAAGAGAGGTTCTGGATTAGAAAAACAATTTTGAAAGAGGAGGGGACATGAGATTGGAAATTCTTGAATTGCTATGTCAATTTTATAATCAAATGAACCATTGCCAGCTAACTTTTGTTAATCGTAAAATCTGACAAGGTATTCAAAAAACTTATCCATGGTCCAGGAAACAATAACATTTTTCACTTTGATAGTTTGAAGAATCAGTTGGCCTCTTTCAGTACATTTTTTCATTTTTTTCCACTTACCTGTCCAGTTCTTACTCCTTTGCACAGACCTCCCTCATCCCCCCTGACAGCTCCTTGCAGCCCCCCTTAATCCCCGTGCTTTACACACACACTACCTGGGTATAAAACCCCCAAGCTTAAATTATGTAAAATTGATGGTCCGTTGCCCATGAAATCATATACATCTAAGAGATCACTTCAGCTTGGCAGAACACGGAGAAATAGACCACACTTTGGACGTGCCTTTCTTCAAACATGGATTTTTATCTTTATCTTCTAATGTATGTCTAAAATCCAACATGCACAAAATACTTAAAAGAACTGCCCAGTTTATGGCCGTTCCAATACAGGTGAGCAAAGCCACAGAAAATTTAGAATCCTACAAAGGCCGGAGAGTATAGCATCCCATTTGGTGTTTACAAGAAGTGAAGATAAGAGCAATTTCAATAACCCTCATGTCAATCATCTATTCCAGACAGCTAAAATGAACAGTCATAAAAGTAAATCAAACTGAGCCAAAGGCTTTAGCTGAAGAATGGGCCCAATAGGCATTTTATATACTCGTAACAAACAAAACAAACAAACAAAAAAAACGTAATAGTCAATTGTGTCACAGCAGTCACATGAGCTAATATCCCTCAGTAGCAGTTGTGGGCTAGCCCCCAATTTTAGCATAATGGGGGGAATTCCCATCTTCTTCCTTAACATGGCAAGTTATTTGGTCATTCTCAGCCTGGAGTGGCACCACATCTTAGGCATCTTAGCAAACATGTCCCTCAGCATTTTTTTTAAGATTTATTTATTTATGCACACAGAGGCCAGAGGTGTGGCCAGAGGTGTGGGAATGGTGAGAGGATTCACCAGAGACAGAGTAGGGAGTAGGCCAGGCAGATGAAGTACACTACTGAGGGGAGCAGCGGGCAGGTCAAGAGAAGTCTGCTGCACCATGTGGGTCACCTCCAGGGTGGGGATCATGGTGATGTGGCTTTAGCTTCTTAGTGCTGTGCTGTAACCAGCTGTGCCATCAGGGAGGGCCCCTCTCAGCATTTGTGTGGCTGCTTTGACAGCAGGGTGCTAGCTGGATCTAAGACTGGAAGGTCAAGGCTGCCAACCCCTTTCACAAAGCTTCATAAAAGTAAACCTGGTCCAGGGAGAACTATGAACCCCAGAATACCATTGATGCCCCACAGAGCAGAGAAACACCAGCCAAGAGCCTTGCATTTTTGGGGGGTCACCTCCACACTTGTCCAGCCTCCCCTGGATCTTTTCTATTCCCCTTTCATCCCTTGGCTCTGGTCAAGTGCAAATGCTAAAATTGATGCATCCGCAAAACAGGATTCTCAGAGGCACAGTTTTTCCCTTAGATCCCTTCTTAATTTTCCCCAAGCTTTACTGAGGTGACAAATAGAAGTTGCCTGCATTGCATGCTTTGATAAATAAGTACTCAAAGATTGGCACCATAATCAGAGCACATCATTCCATCTGAGAGGAGACAAGCACAGGTTCAGGGTCCCGCCTCTCTCTGGGGGTGTGGTATGATACTCGAAATGCTGTATCTGGTGGCAATGTCAGCCAGAACACTGCTTGGAGGCCGCCAAGCTGGTCCTGGTGCTTCTACTCCAAGTGGCTCAGCTTCACTGGGTTTTCTCTACAACATGCTACAGCCACATCTTGCCCACATCCTCAGTGACATAAAGCGTGTCTGAAATGCACCCCAAAGAAAATGAAAATACCAGGGATTTTCTCAGGTTGAATTTGCCTATCCTTTTTTGGCAATGGGAAACAAGCAGTAGAGTTGGCCTTTTCATTTATTCCAGGCCAAGAACCTTCTACCAGCCCACGTAGCTGAAGCATAAATGCAGAGCCTCTGAGTGAGCCTCTGAGCACGGAGGCACTCAGGTGGAAGGCAGTCCCAGTGCTGACACAGCAACAATGTCAGGGTGCAAAACAGACGTATCAGGCTTCAGAGACTTAGTCTCCTGAGGAGCAAAATTATTGGTTCCTCTAGAAGATGCTGTGGGGTCTAACAGGCAGACTGTAAAAGAGAAAGGGGGTCCCGCGGTGTTAGACTGCTTTCCTGAGCAGCAGCGTGCTCTGCACTGCCTCCGGCATCGAATTTGGCCTCCGTGCAGCCCACCAGCCTGAACCCTCGGGCCACCAATCTACCTGCCCCTCCCCCCTTGCATCCTTATTTTGTTTACAGTTCTTTTGCACTGGTGTTGTTAGCTTCAAGAGTAAACAAGTTCAAATTTTTCTCTTTCAACGGTTTTGAGCTGGCTGGATCCAGATGTCCACTTCCATCCAAGTTTACTTGCACACACAGGTAGTCCCTTACCTCTATAAAAGTCCCCCTGTAAAGGGGTTTTTTCTGCAGCCCTCTTTATAAGTAGTTTCACATCTTTTCTTTGCAATCGTGATTCCTTCCAGTGCATCCCAAAACACCTGGTGTTTCAAGCTTAGAGGTGACACAGAAACTTAAGTACTTCCCTTTTCCTTTATTTTTTTTTTTAAACTGAATACCATTAAGAGATTTCAAAATAATTGTTCCTGTATTACTCAAAAATAGAGAAAATGTTAAGGAGTTATGTGATTCTCATTAAAGTCTATATAAATGCTCAAAAGTTTAGAAGTTAATGCTGTTATTATTGAGCAATAGTTTTTAACAATAATTCTTTCAATGTATGTAACAATGTTTTAGGTTTGCACCTTTTGAACAGGTGATTTAGACTGATATGCTTCTTATTCACAATTGCTCATTTTTTGGAGTATCTGAAAAATAATGGTTGAGATGCTTAAGGAATGTTATTCCTATAGGCCACGTGGAATGGAAGACCAGGGTCTCCGAGTTGACATCACTGTCCAAGTCAGCAAAAGTGGGAGGAGTCAGAAAAAAGGTCATTTTGCTAAATTCAAATTTCTTTTGCTTAAGAGTTAAGGGTAAGTCTTACATTGCCAGTTTATGCTTATGTTGAGTAAAAATAATGATCATTGCATGTAGTTGCATCTAACTAGGATAACTACAAAGTGAATTTTCATCACTTATCCCACCAAATTTTCTATCCCTGCTATATTTTGCCTGAATTCTTGCAGGAGCATTTTATAATGCAAGAACTCTTGCATTATAAAAAGGCAATTTAAAACTGCTACATTTGGAATAATTTGCAAAACGGAAATAGTGGCTGAAACACGAGTGGGTATTTTTACTGTAAATTGTTCCAGTTTTCTTCTTTAAGAGACCTTCTATAAAAGTCCTGTTCTTTTATGTTAACTTAGTTATTTTATATGAGTCAGATGATGCAATTATTTGGAGTAAAACAATGCTGCCGATAGAAATTTTAATTTTTGAGCTTCAAGTTTATTACTCTTCATGAAAGTAGAAGCTCATATTCTACTTTGTGCATCAGCTACAGCATATATTTCTAAAAGCTCATTTGGTGCCCTTGAGTTTTCTAGATACATAATCACAATGTCAAATAAGTGCATTTGGGCCTTTTAAATATTTTAAAGTTCATGTCTTTTTGTCGTCATGGCATTGGCTACCACTCCCCAGAACAGGAATGTTGAGCAGAGAGAGCAGATGCTCCTGATTTAGTACCAAGTTTAACAATCAGGACTTTTGTGTTTAACATGGTAACCCAAGCCATCTTATTAACAAGAGACTACCCCATAAGCTAACCTCCAACACTTGGGTTCATTTGAAGGTCATTAGCTAAGAGGAAGTTTAGCACATTTCTAAGATTTTGTTTCTTATTTGCTTCATTTTAAGTGGGAAGAGTCATTATGGACTATCTTGATTTACTTGTTCAGAAAGGTAAAAAATGATTAAGTGGCTTTTAAAAATCTGCTTTAGCTTCACTTTTTGAAATAATGGAGTTTTGCTGAATGGGGCACTAAAAATGGAATGGGCAGCGATACGGTTCGCTCCACCACCTGACTAATCCATCTCCCTCAGACAGTTTTTTGGAGTCCAAAAATGCTACATAAATTAAGTTTTTCAACCTGTGTGAGTGGATTATTGTTGTGGCTTCCTGAAATAATACTCTCATCTTTTAACACAGTTCTGACCCAGTTTGGGGAAGTATCTTTTTTTATCTTGTTCTGCTTCACTGGCCCTCCAGGCAGAAGAGCCAGAAATATCTGCATGTAACAGGCGACTTTCATCTTCAGCCTCACTGAGGGGTCAGCTTTCTTTAAAAAGGAAATTGAAACATATCACAAGGCAGTTTTTTTTTCAGTGATTTTACTTTCTATTTTATAACCTCGACAAATAGGAGGCACAGAGCTGAATCACTGATGTGCCCCAGAGTAGTGTCTGCCCGCTGATGGAAGTAAATCAAAAGCTGTTGACTGAACCTGCTTTTACCTCACCACTGTTTCTTTGTCAAGTCACAAGCACTCATAAGAGAAACAGAAACACATGTGTGGAAGATGAGGCAAGACTGGACTTCTAGAACAAAAACACAGAACAATAACCCACCAAAAGAGGACAACAGGCTGCTTACAGAAAACAGAAACTCAGAATACACTGATTCCCAAGAAGGCTGGCTGTTTTCTGGCAGGCAGATGGGGGATTGATTATAGTTGTTCTCAATATTCAAGTGTCCTTCTTGCTGTGAAAGTATGCTCCCTCGCTTTTCTGGCATCCTTAGCTTTGTACCAACAGTCCTTCCCTAGAACAGGCACACATGCATCCATTCCATCATCACGGAACAAGTCTGAAGTGAAACATGAGAGCTGCATGTCTCTGCTCACCTCTTGGTATTGCCCCTTTGCGGAGAATGGGGCATCTCAGATGGCTGGGGTGGGAACTTCCCCAGCCTGGGTCATGGGATGAAGGTCATGAAGCAGAGTTGCCAGTGACCCTCAATAGACATAAATGTGATCACTCTGGAAATCACTTAGATGTGGGGGTGGAGGGGAAGGGGTAGGAGGACTCTCTTTTGGCCACAGGAGAACTAAATGAAACAATAAAAATCAGACTAAGGTGTATTACATTAAATCCAGGTGTATCACTTTAGAGGCACTTAAGCAACTCCTATTTGTTTGGCTTGAATTGTTTTTGTGTTAAACACTGGAGATTAAAACCCAAACGCAAGGATTCCACACACTTAGCTCTTCATTGGCAAAAAAAAAAAAAAAGCAATACTTGATTCTAAACTTTTACTCAATGCATCTCTGCTCTTAAAAAATGTTTAATCATATAGAAATGTTAATCCAGCATAGGATAGCAAACGATTTTGTGAAGGGCTTGAGTAAGCATTTCAGCTGAAAAGGCCATATAGTTTGTGTTGGCCATGGCTTAGGTTGTAAGTGAAAACACACAAAGGTAATAGGGAGACTTGCTTGCCTTTTAGTAAATGTTTATTTACAAAAACATCAGTAGAGTGGATATGACCTGCAGGCTGAACCCTGCTGTTGCCTAAAAATACTTAAGAAATTGTTAAAATGAGTCTAATGTTTTACAATCGTATTTATATTGTTTTGACATTAAAAGTTACCGAATAGCCACTGAAGGACACAATTCCTCAATTCCTCAGTTCTAGATGTAAAAGTTCATAAAAACTAGTCCATGGACTTTTAGGAATGAACGGAGATGAGATACATAGTACCAGCAGAGAGTAAGCTTGCAATGAATCTCAGTCTTTTCATCTTTCGTGCGCCGATACACAAGACTCAGTGTGGTTTCTCAATGAAGGCCTATTTAATGTATGCCAAGTTAATGAATGAGGTCAGACAGTAATGAGGCAGAGCAGAGAATCTTTTAAGCCAACATTTGCTGAGCAATTGGTTTGATAAAACAAACTTATGATAACTATGAATAAATATTAATGTGTGTCATGATTTACATGTTCATTAATTAGATTCCTAGTTATATTGACCTGACATGAAAACTTTATTTTCAATTCAGTGGTATATTTTGAATGATAGAAAATAACTATTCCACACCAAACTCATGAAATTCTCCAAGGTTTTCCTAAAAGTTCTATCCTGTATGGACAAAAGGTAGAAAAGGAAAGCTTAATGCTCTCTCCTCGAACAGAAGTCAGTTTGTGATTTAGTTAAGATAGCTAAGTCAAGTTTTCTTTCAAAAAGCAATGAATCTCAGTATATTATTCTGTTTTATTCAACTTTCTATCATGAATAATTAAGTGAAATGTGTCCGGAAACTGTAGTTAGTATCTATCATATTAGGTAGACAGGCCAGACTGCCAATTGTAGCTATAACTGAAGCATTTTGCCCTCCCTGTGAAATCCACACCCAGAAGATACAGTGAAATAAAATGTTAGAAAAAATACAGAGCACAACCAGGAATCAATGAAGTATCTCTTGCAACTTCTATCAGCTAGCCCTGTAGGGCAGCTGACAAACCCACAAGCTACATTTTTTGAAAGGGGGTGACCAGAGTCATGGTGCTGGCAGAACTGGAAGGACAAGGATGAAGCTGTAGCCAAGCCAAGCACAGTAGCCTGGCTTACAGATTAGACAGGGGAGGGCCAGCACTTCAGGACACACAGCTATCAGTGCTTCCACAGGAGGGACAGTCACACTGGCTGCCGAGACTGGGGGCAGTTGCTGAATCTCAGCAACTTAAGACACTAATGTATGTGGCAGAATGACCTCCCTCACCCTTTTGTTTGGGGGTTCATATTTCATAGCGAAGTATGAAGCTGAGCTCCTGAAATTTCTACAGTATTGTTAATGGAAGGCCAAGTAATAGTTTTATAAATTTAAAGATATGTTCATGCATACAAGAACTGGAGTACAGGCGGAAGATGTGGGAGCTGAAAGGATTCAGAGACAGAGTGGGGAGCAGAATAGGAAGATTATCTGCTGTGCCATGTGAGTCACCTTCCTGGCCTCCTGCTGCGATGGCTGCTGATAGCTTCAAATGCTGTGAATTAACCTGATGCACCACCAGGGAGGCCCTAGTTTTATAAATTTAAGTGCCACTAGACCAAAGTTCACTTATTTTCCTAGTACATTTTTTGCCCAATTTAACATTTTTATCTTCTAGTCCTTTTGGAGTTTGTCCTGTGCCAAAATAGTAAACTGGCTCTTCCCTTTTCCCCCTTCTTTCCATTTCCTTTAGTGCCAAATAATATCATTAACAGTCATAGAATTGTCTTTTCTGTCCACAAGATGGGTAATCTGACATACTTCGAATCTATCACAGTTCTTTGCAAGACACCAAGATGGATATGAACAAGTTTCTCCTGAACTGGTGTAAAAAGAATGGGAGAAATAGTCTGAGCAATTTGGTAACTGCTAAACTACCTTATTCATGGAGTAGGGAAAGACTTAAAACTTAGTGAAATTGCTCTGAGGTAATAGTATGGCTGTGCATTGAATAAACATGTGAGGAAGGAGCAGAGAATAGAAAATTACTTGACTGTTTTCATCCTGAGGTTGACATAATTCAGAGTGTGGGCAGAGGTGGACACATTTCCTTGGCATAGTTTTGAGATGCTGGCTTAAAGTAAATCTTAGTGACAACTCTTTGCGTACTTCCTGAACTTCCACTAAGAACTTGGATGCAGAAGTAAATTTATCAGAATCTTCTTATGATTATGATGTCTCTATGGAAACCTTATTAGAAGAAGTTGAGGAATATGGTAGATGAAAATATACTTGTATTTTCCAGCTCCACACAGACACAAGGAGTACTGGGGCATAATCATTAGATAATAAGGACACAGGTGGGCTAACATTTCTTGTAAGAAGCACCTTCCTCCCTTCAGTGAATAGTGCTGAGTGGTCAAACTGCTCATCCTCAAGAACACGAACAAATATGAAGTATCATTTGAAGGAAAAAAAATCATTGTCACTAAAAATTGTCATTAAAGTCACTGAGAAAAATGGAAACTCATCGCTGTAGAAAATCCTTTTCTATAAATTCAGAGCTGTGTTTTGGTGTTCCTGAAGGCCAGCATGAAAGGAGTAAAAATGAACTAGCACTGGTTTGAGCATTAAGGAGCAGAAGGATAATGAAAAACTCCTCACTGAGAATCAATTTAGGCCAGAAATTTTCCATTCTTTATCCCCATCCTTTATATAGAGCAGTTATACAGGGATGTCTCTAACGTCCAGGTTCTGGTATTTGTCTCCCTGCCTCTTTGCATGTCATCAGACAGTCCCCTTAGAAAGAGACTGCAGTTTCTGTGGAAAAAGGGAAAGTATCTATTCACACGCTTGGACAGTTTGCACAAAATAGGATCAACTTCAGGATTTTTAAGAAAGCATTCTCACACTACTTTTGAAAGGAAGATTCTGCACAAGTGTAAGGCCGAGTGGGCCAAAACCTGACATATGTAGTCACAGGGTTTTGCATTCCCATTGTTTCTCATGTTCCATAAATATGGTCCATCATCTTCTTGGTGTCCACCTCACTCACCAAACCTGGGTACCATGAGATTGTCTTCACTAGAGGGATAAGATGAATTTTCCCTGATTCACAGCACCACTAAGATCACTGGAGCCATGAATGAAGGGGTCCAACAAACCTTAACAATAGCAAGGAAAATAACTGTGGGATCGCCTCCCACAAATGTGCACAAATGACTGCAAAAGCAGTTCACAATATGCAGACCTGTCCACACTGATTGTGGGAAAGGCCCAGTCACGCCTGACACCAACAGAAGGTAATTGAGTCAGTCACTGAGGGAGGACTTCATTTTTTCCCACCTCCTCCATGGCAAGACCATGGATTGATTTGGATCACCATCTAGTGAGGAATGTGAGGAAGTGCATGATATCAGAAAGAAAGACTCCCAGCCCATTTGATGCTACGGAAATGAATAATGGGGGGCTTTCCCACCCACAGTGAAGGCAGAAGTCAAAAACAGAATGCCCAGAGCCTACTCTATCCTAGGTCACATTCCATGAATTGTACCACCTGCCACTTGGTATACAACAGCCAAGTTTCTCCCTTAGTACTTTCCCTTGGATGCACTAAGAATATTAGACGCTCAACTGCACATTTCAATGTCACAGCCTTCAGGACACTGACTGATGGGCTCTTGGCAATAAGTGAAGGTCACCTGATTCTCTCAAGTTTCCACCAAGGGGGAAACAAGCAGAACTCCCTCCCCCACCAGCTCCATGTGACCCTACGGTTACTGTAATTAGCTGTCAGTCATTCTAAAGAATTGCCTTTGTCTTATGCCACTTTTAGGAAACCTCACCAAACTTGGTTGGACGCTTGCCTGGTCCATTTCAGGCCGAGACTCTGAAGCCACATGGTCGGTTTGCCACTTTGGGCATCACACTATCAGTAATGACTTAAGCTAGTCAGAAAGGACAGCAATTACTCATGTTGCTGGGTATTGTGAAGCCATCCCGCAGCTGGGTAGTTCATTGTCAATTCTCAAGGATGAAATTTGAGACTTCAGGAGGCTTTCAGGCACTTAGTACTGACTCTGGGGACAAATCCAGGGGAGAAACAGCAGCCAAGCCTAGGCTCCTGGCCAGGCTGAGCAGCCCCTTGTAGCTTCAGGGCACAGGTGTCCTCATTTGCATGTATCCTCATTTGCATATGCACAGGTCTGCCTGCAACATCCTAGGCCAGGCATCCTCCGGGCAGGCAGCTGAGGAAGACTGTAAGACCCCAGGTGGTAGCAGTTCCGGCTAGTGGGCAGGAAGTGGGAAAAAAAAGGCCTAATTTAAGCTCCATTTTCCCTAGACTGAGTTTTCCTTTTTAGGTGAAAAGATTCCATCAGGTTTCAAAACCTCCATTAGAATCCACTGGGAAAATAGTGATTTCCAGCACATTCTTGGTCTCCTCGCTTTGAAGGGAAGAAAGGAAAACTGACCAGAATGCAGGATGGTTCTCACTCCTCCCACCCCTTCTAGTATTGGCCAGTAGCTTACTAGCTATTGGCACCTTAATCCAGACACGCACAGAGGAACAGAGGCTTTTTTAAAAAAAATAGTTAATTTTTTATGGGCCCTCCCTGGTCGCACAGTGAGGTATAAAGCACAGCACTAAGAAGCTAAAGCCACTTCAGCATGAGTTTGATCCCCACCTGCCCGGGAGGTGACCCACATAGCATGGTAGACCTCTCCTGACCCGCCCTGCCTGTTTTGCTCCCCACTCTGTCTCTGGTGAATCCTCTCACTGCCCCTGCATCTTTGGCCTGTACCCCAGTTCTGTACGCACAAATAAATCTTTTAAAATAGTTTGTGCATTTTTCCATCTCAGCTGCAATCCCCTTGGGCTTCCTATCACCAAATCACCCTGTGCCATCACCATAATCCAGTGCATTTCCCTGAGGCTTATTTTTATTGACAGGTGTACCTTGGGACATTTCTTCTAGAAGTCAGTATTTTAAGCTGACTGGGCTTACTGTGAACATAAAGTATGGAGTTTACAAGTATTTCAGCTGTGCTTTCTATTTATTTGTAGTCCCTGAGCTACTCGGGACAGGTTTTTACTGGACATTAAGTTCTCAATCTGCTTAGAATCACTTAAGAAGCAAACACCTGAAGGCAGGCAGAATGATGAGATGCTTGGACTTAGCATTGTAGTAGGCTATTGCCCTTAGCTACTTGCTGTACAGTTCGGCACCCAGCATGAACATACCGCTGAGATACCATAATGAGGACTAGGGAGGACAGTCGCCCCACAGGAAGGGACTAACATGGTTAAACATAGTGAAAGGACACAGTGAGAGACATGGTCTCTACAGGTGATCAGGGCTGGTGGAAAGTCTTTTGGGCAGATTTTTACTTAAGTCTACTGGACAACAATTGTATGTAGGTGAATTAGTACGAATCGGAATCAGGCTAAAGTACAAGAATTTGCAAGGAGCTCTTCCTCCTTTTCTTTCCTTACAGTAAGTTAGAGAATATTTTGGATTATCCCATATAGCATTCCTCCTCTTCATGTTTTCATGAAGGGGAGAGAGACCTAAAACTGGGGGTGAGGAGGATGGTTTGCTTGGAGGAGTCCTGATCTGCAGAAATTTTTCAGATGTAATTATTAATAGGATCATACTGCACTTTCAAAGGTATCTTGAGTTGGGAAATACATCCTCTGGCCAGCAGGCATTTGGAATGGAGGACTGCTGTATATGTGGATGAACAGCACAAGGGGATGTGAAGCATTATGAGAATCACTTGGACCACTGACCCAATCAGTTTAAGTTGCTAAAATGCCAGGTTTACCAAGATGCCCAAACACACCAAAGGCAAGAATGCTTGAAAGAATCAGTCACTACTGAGAAGGTACTAGTATAGATTTCAGATGTTATTGAATGAAAATTCCCACATCTCCCTTTGCCTCCGCAACTACTATAACTATTGTCCAACATTAGCAACGCATATATGTGCTTTCCTGAATACTTTTTTTTTTTGCAGTGATTATTGGGTCCTAGTAGAGCCAATCATCAGTAGTTATAGGTTTTGCATAATTTTGGAAGATAAGGAATATTATCTACAACCACCAGGTTAACTTTTTCAGCACATATAAAAGGACATGTGCTTTGGTAGAGAAAGAAAAAGCTCTTATTAGGCAAACTAAATACACCAAACAAAATAGAACAAGCTTTCTGGAGTTTGAATGGAGCAATCTGTGGCAAATAGACTAATGTGAAAATTTAAAGAGAAGTGATTTGAGGACTTCCCCTTCTCCATCTATTTTTACTCCAGGTGTGCTGCAAACATTCACCTAGGTGGTGTGAGAAACTTTATTCGATTTTTGTTGTACTGGCGCCCCCCAATGGTCTTACCATTCACTGCTCATAGCTTCTAGAGGAGAGTCCCCGGATTCCACAGATTTTTGTCATAGGTTGGAAATAGATTATGTGGCAAGGCTAAATCCACCTTCCTCCTTCACCCACCACCCATTTTGCTCCCCTCTTTTCATCAAGAAAATGGCAAAGGGTAATGAGGCCAGGAATGAAAAGATCAAGAAAAAAAAATAATAAAACCCTTGCCAATGGCTGTCTGATAAAGTGAGATTCTGAAACTACACCCAGCAGGCAGAATGCTTCCAGAAGCCGCCCTGCAGTTCTGCTGAAACCCGTTTCATTAAAGCGCTGTTGCATTTTCTCACTGCACACACAGAAAAGGGCTGAGAAATCGGAGGGAAAGATAGGGTGCTGCTTTGGTTTTCTCAGATAACTTGAGGGTTCTTTTCAGCACCTTTTTCCTCTTCTATGTTTAAGGGAGGCTTGATCACAAAGTGAGGCCCTGCCCAGGCTGGCCTGAGACCAAACTTCACCACCCCTTCGGTGTCCTGGAACAGAGAACGCAGGCAGGTGCACGGCCGTTTCCAGTGAAGGAAAAGAATGGTGGTGCCCTTGCTAAGTTTGACAGGCCTTGAGTAGTGCACTAGGGGCCCTGGTACAGGCAGACCAGCTGGCAGCGAGGCTGGGAGGCAGGCAGCAACAGAGCCCGGGGAGCCCCCCCATTTCTGCTCTCTGGCTTCCCTCTAGCTTCTCCCCTTTCTCGCGCTGTGTCCCTACTTATATATGTGCCACCCTGTGCTTGCAGGCTATTTGGCCCAGGTGTCCATAATCATAGGCGTGCATGCCCCAGCTTGCACCCCCCACTTCCCCCAAGCGCTTTTTGCATTAACATCACACACAGGTGTTATCAACAGGGAGAAAAACAAGGCCACAGGTGGCCTCTGGAGGCAGAAAAAGCCGAATTGATTCCATTTTCCTCACAGGCAGCATAGGGCCCACCTCTGCCTGTCTTATAGCCACAAAGCACAGGTTAAGTCACAGACTCCATTTGTGTGGAGGTGTGGAAATTTACAGGAAAAGAAAATGGAAATAAATGGGGTCATTGCCATAGTCCAGCTGAGCTTTTGAAGAATGGCTTGAATCCAAAGTTACTGTAGTGACTATAAAGTTACTATCACCCTAGGGATGAGGATGACACAGCAAACTATTTCCTTCTTTTAAATCGCCACAATGACTTAAACGTAGGCTCAAAGAGTTAGAAATATTTCCACACCCTTTCTCCCTTAACCTCCTCCACACACCACTCCCCCCACCCCCAAACAGCTGATAGATGACGGCAGCAGAAGAGCTTAAGTTGTTCTAGAAGCAACTTCCCCCACCTCTTAGTTCATACACGGAAGCCAGGAAACCATCCCAGGACAGGCAGGTAGATTCATCGTTCATTGGGACAGATGGAAAGAGAAATTTGGAGCCCACGATAGATTTGACAGGCGTTTAGAGTTGAAGCCCTGTACACAAGTAAGCCAGTGTGCAGGGAGGCAGCAGCCAGCAGAAGCCAGCAGCAGCCCAGGCCCTCACCCCAGAGAGTCCCATCCCCTCTTTTCCTGTGGCTTTCTTTATGCTTTTTTTGCATAGACTAGAGTGTAGGTGAGTGAGAGGATTCCCCAGAGAGACAGAGTGGAAAGCAGAACAGAAAGATTTACAGAAATGCACTGCTAAAGGGAGCAGCAGGGGAGACAGAGGAGGTCTTCTGCACCATTGGGTCAGCTTCCCGGCTGGGACTGAGCTGTGGTGCTGACAGCAGTGAGAGCTAACCCTGCCTGGGGCCAGCAAGGAGGCGCTGGCTTCCGCATTATCTCCCCCTTGCTCCGCCCCGCTGTTCACATTTATATAGGCATGCGTTCTGCGCTGGCAATTTCTCAGCCCAGGTGTCTGTCATGGCAGATGAGTGAGCTCGGGTTCACGCTCCCAAGTGCTTTTTTTTTTTTTCTTTTTAACGTGTAGACAACTAAACCTGGGAGGAAAGCAGAGCTACACGTGGCAGCATAAAGGTTCATGTGGAAGGTGGACAGGGCTGGGGTGGCTCTGTCTTCCTTACAACGGATTGCTAGAGAGTACCGGAACCCCGAGATGTGTCTGTTAATGTGCAAGAGACATGTTAATACATGAAAACAACCCAACTGTTGCGCGCTTAGTTTCTGCTCCATTTAAGTGAATGGCACTATTATTAAAGTCTCACAAAATGATCACTAGAAATGGGAAATGGAAGTCACTAGATTGAGTAGATGATGACAAACTGGTAGGGCTTCTACTCAGTTGAGTTATGAGAAGTTTCATTCTTGCCAGCTTTAAAACACTTCATCAGCTGTACATACTTGAGTGTTAAATTTGAAGTCTTCAGATTTTTGTTGGGGAGTCACAATAGCTATCTTCTTCAACTAACTTCTCTTTAGAAACAATTGTCATCACCAATAGACAAATGCAATGTTTTCTCTTATTGGGGAGACAGTGATTTACTGCTTCTGTGATATCTTTCTACTAAGTAACCTTGTGAAACATTAGCTGCACTCCAAAGACCTCACGGGATTGCAAGCAAGCAGAAGGAAACAGTCTTCAAGACTGTGAGTGGAGAAAGTCCCATTTAGTTACATGCTCAGTACACAGAACATTCATTTCTCTGACATTTATTCCTCCAATGCAGAAGTCTGTCTTCAAAGGCAGCTTTCCTATTTCCAAAAACTTCTTTAAGTACGCCAGTGACATGTCAGCCTACAATAGGGATTTTGATTTGCTTATTGTTGACTTTTACATTTTCTTAATTTTCAGGGAAAACAGAAAATAATACTCACAGAATCATTTTTTTTTTTCAGTCTAAAAAGAAACCATACTACTTTTGTAAATAGGGATTTTGACAGGGAAAAAAAAGCGGATTTGGGGTGTTTCATGGGAAACTTGTTTTCTCACCTATCAACTTTAAGTTCATCCAATAAAACCACCAAATACAAACCAGCCTTAAAGGCCAAGGCACTGTTTGATGCAACATTTTAACCCCAAGTTTCCTTGTGGGAAGACACATATAGGCAGTTCCAGCTGATATCTGGGTGACAATATGAGGAAACAAATGTGAATGTAGCAGCCCAGTTATAAGTAAACATTCATTTGTTTCTACTATGTAATCAATAGGACATATGTTCCTCTATAAGTTTTAGCTAATTCATAAGGTGCAAAAAGCCTAGCTTGTTTCTTATACTTTAATCCACTTATGAGATTTTCTCACTTAGCACTTTAGACTTAGTACACCCTGTGAAAAGGGTAACTAGAAACTTTAGTGATTCAAGAGAAGGAAATAATGATTTAAAATGAGCTCTCTCTTGTGTTAGGAATACACTTAAAAGTCACAGTCAGCCACCCACAGAATTTCTTCAAGGGGACTGAGAAAAACATTTACATCGTAATTTTATTTTACATATACCACCTTCAAGTAATGAACTCAATTAGAATCAGATGTATGCATGCATCTTCTTGGTACGTGGCCTCCGGAGGAGTACAACTCCCTTTAATAAAAAGAAAAAAGAAGGTATATGGGCTTGCCTTTTTTTTTTTGCTTTCTCCTTGGCTTACAAGTCCAGAGTAAACAATAATTTTGTCTTGCTGACAAAATCAAATTTATCAAACAATATCATCTTCTAGATTCCAGGAAAGCAAAATGGAATATGTAGTGATTATTTTGAAAATATATTCAGTTAAAATGATAAGCATTATTAAGCCTAACTCCTACAGGGACAGAGAGGGAAAGCTTCATACGGATGCTGTAGACAAACTTTTGAATCTATAGGAGCCTGGAAGCAACAAGATTATGGGGTCCTGATTCTATAGCTAGGCTGACAGATGATAAAGAGTGCATTACCTCGGTGGCTAAATATTTAAGCTTCATGGAGTGGGAGATATTTGACTGTAAATGAGCCAAGAATACAAAATTAGAAGGAAAAAAAAGCTGCCTGTGAAATTATACTGCAGACATAAAATCTCAACTGCCTGAGAGCTTCAGTTTTTTAAAAGCTGTGGTTGACAGAGCAAATTAAGCAGTGAGATGTTTACTATGTTTAACAGAGATTGACTGGCAAATGGAGAAGATGTAATTACCCAGCAGGTTTTTCTAAAAAGGAATCTTAACTCTGTGCTGTGCCGGGCAGCGACTGCAGGGCATGGGTGGATTTTTCCCCTCCTTTTCTTTCAGATGCTGGGGGAGGATTAATGATTTTCCCCAGTAACTGATGAGACAGTCAAATATTGAAAAATCTGGAGGCCAAGGGGAAACCACTTCCATGTGATAGCAAGTCTACAGAGGAGTTTTCAGAACATTGTTTGAGCCAGCAAGAGAGCATGAGGCTTCTCAGTGCTATGAAGATGAACCTTAACCTCACTGTAAATTATATTTCAACTAGTTCTGGCTTGTTTATAATAGGAGACCATAATTATGTATGGACTGAGGCAGATAGAGATTCCCTACAGGCATACCCATTTACATGATAAAACGCCAGCCTGATTAATTCAAACACCTGACTGCTGTTTCCTGTTATTCAACAGCAATAATAAAAAACACAAGTTCCAACTAACTCTTGGAAGGAGATCCCATGATAAGGGTTTTAAAATTTCTATCTAGTCAACTTTGTATAAAATCAAAACTGCCTCGAACCCACTGGAATAAATGCGAGGTTATTTACACATTAGAAAATATATTAAGTCAAGGATTTGGTGAAGATTCTTTTTCTTTTAGGATATTTCTTGGGACTGACCCAAGGGGACTGTGTTGTCCTGTAAAGATAGGAAATTATGTGTGGTGCGGGAAGAGGACTTATTAGTTACAGAGCACGCCACACTTGCTGAGTGGTGCTTATAAAGTTATACTTATTTCTGTGTCTGTATCCCCATTGGACTAGAAGTTCATTAAGGACAGATTGCCTTCTTAGGAGATTGCCTGACATATTGGAAATGCTCAATAAATATTTGTTAAATTAATAAATGAAGGAAATAAAAGCTAGATATCTAGACACATCTCTTGCGGTAGAAAAAGATTAAAATGTGTGTCAGCACACTCTCTCTTCTTTTACTGCGAGAAAGTGAGTGGCAATCATCTGTATGCCCAACATGTATCCAGCCCCAAGTCAGCCTTCAGTGGTTGAACCCTTTATGGTCAGCTACTTCACACAGACTTCAACAGTCCTCTTCTCTGTAGATGAAAACCTTGCTTCTTCCTTCATTCTTCTTCATTCATTTGTAGAGTCACCTTGCCTGTCCCTGGCAGCAGAGGCCTACGACTTGCCCTTCCACTCACTAGGCAGGAGCAAACTTTACAAAATTCCCTGGAGCATGGAACCAGCAGCAGAGGTGAAATAACTCACCATTCTATGGACACCTATGATCTAGCCTCATCAAGAAGCATTTCTTTACGCTTCATCCTTTGATATAATTATCTTGTCATGAGCCATGAAAGCAACATGGAGCTTGGGGACAATAAGAACTAAATTTAAATCCTGGCTCCACTATAACTCGGAGCTAGTAATTATCTGATCTGAGCCACAGGCTCCTGTACATAGACAAGAATGATAATGAGAAGGAACATGGCAGGATCGGGTTCTTAGATAAGATTCTGGACGTGGAAACACTTGTTGAGACACAAAATTATGTGAAGTTATAAAGGTGTGTAAATGGTAGAATGAGTGCAAATATAGTACCACCGTTTGCAACATCTTTGAAGTTCCTTCATCAAGAGATGGAGTCCATTTCTCCACCATACCTCCTCTCCAACCTAGCTGTTTTTTCAATTTGCTCTGCTTTATAAAAACAAACAATCAAACGAAACAACAGATGAAATGGTGTGCTGTTCTGAGCCCAGACTTAAAGAAGTCAGCTCTTTTGGAGCCTTAGCATTGCCAGGAGAATGAGCCCAGAATAGCCTATGGCCGATCACATATCACGTGGCAGCGAGCTCAGTTGTCTCTGTGGAAGCTGCCCTAGTCCAGTGTACAGCAGCAAACACAAGCAAAATTGGCAGCACTGCTTTCCTGGCTCATACGGAGCGCAGGTGTTAAGAGTGAGCCAGATAAGATCACCAGAGCTACTAAATGATCTGTAGATTCATCAGGTGTGATAAAGGCTAATTTGTATTTTTATTGAAGTAATATTGCATTAAAACAGTGTTTTAGATATGAATCATTAAAAATCAATCAAGTGTCTGTTAAGCTGCATTAAGTTCACCACTAAAAGTCCAATTCTATCCATCACCACTGTTGACCCCTTTTATCTGGACAGCCCCCCTTCCTTTGAGTATCCACTAATGACCTGAGAGTCTAAAAGTTAATTTTTGTTTTAATTCTTTTTGTTTGGTTTCATTATAAACTGCATGAGTGGGATCATAGTGTTTGCTTTTTCTTCATCTGATTATTCCACTAAAAAGCTTGTTGTTTTAACCACTGGGTTTGTGAATGACTTGGTATGTAGCATTAGCTGATACAACAACATTATAGTTGCCTTCCAGAGCCCTTGGTAATGTGCCACAATGGAGAGTTAGCGTGACTACACAGTGTGAGGGTCCTGTAGTTACCTGTCATTGTATGTTTCATGTTCCCCTATCAGCATCCTGAAACATTTCCAGGAGGGCTTTCGCCACAATTTCTGGCCAACCTCAGAACCAAAGCTGAGTGGTTCTGATCTCAGCTGTCCTTAATTCACAAAACACCATATGAACAACTATGCTTCTACTTACAAGACGCAATATAAAAAGAAACAAGAAATGGCCTCCTGGATTTGATCAACATCTCTCTTTAAGTATGTTGCTCCAATAAAAAGTCAAATATATAATCCATTTCCTTTTTAAATATAGCATCTGAAATCAACCTACCCTCTCTGACATTTAAAAATCAGCTGATACAGAAAAGCAGGAGGGGTTAGCTAGCAAAAGTAGAAAAAGGAATAGATCAGAGGCTAGTTCATTAGAAGCCTATAAAAAATAAATGTCAGGAAAAATGCACAAAAAGTGGAAAGGTAATTAAAAAAGGAGTGAAAGGGTAAGCCATCAAAGTCTACGTCATGAGCTCTGACCATGTATAACCAAAGCTAATGGGATGCCATTAGTGAAATTCTGAGGATGATCACAGACCCATGGATTAGTGTCTCTATTTCTGCCTTCTTGCTTGCATTTTCTTTATTTCTTTATTTCTGTCCCATCACAGAGCATTCATAAGCATCCAACTATTTCTCTTAACTATGTCAGAATCACAAGATTATAAGTGAATGGAAAGAATTCAACAGTTTCTACAAATATAATGCAATTCTTGCTTAAAGGGTTCTCTTTATATTATACCTTCTGCATACCCAATCTTCTTTCTTTTCACTTTATGAAGAGAATACACCAGCAGTATATTTGTGTTACTGACTACATGAGCCCCTTCTAGGCAATGATTTCTCTGTGAGCCACTCTGCACTCCAAGCTCGGCCTTCCTTCAGACCTCTATTACTTTGCTTTTCATTCTTTTCCTCCATCCCTTTCCCCAAGAAACACCGTTACTGGGCTTAAGAATTTTAGGGTCAGACTAGCTCTAACTGACTAACACAAAAAGGTAATTTACCTCCTCTGAGGTAATAGTCTACTTCATAAGAAGTGGTTGAGAGGGCTCAATGAGATTAGGCAAATATAGTTCCTTACACAGAGTGTATAGTATCTTACACAGGGTGGATAGTATCTTACACAGAGAGGATAATATCTTCCACACAGAAAAGTGGGGGAAAATAAATGGGGGCCTTTCAAAAAGACTGCAGATTCAGTAAAAGAAGGAAGTTGAAATTATTACTAGGTTCTCATTACTGAGAAAAAGACCTCCACAGTGACTCCATTCAAGGAGACTCTATTATACTTTCATAAAGCAGGTCTTCTTTCTATTTGTTTGCTGATTTGTAATTATAAAGTGTTTTCATAAACAGAATCCTATACCATCCTTGCCATAAGGTAGCAATATCTAAAGTTGGTAGAAATGCTGCCCATTTTCTTGAGTTGGAGGCAGAGTGGTGATGAAAAGAGATAGAAGGAAAGGCAACAAGGACCTATAGAATCTGCAGCCATTTTCAAACCAATTATGAAAAATGAACTTCCTGTGGAAGACATTAGGGATTGTTTCAGCACTAATCCAAACTCCTAAGTCCCTCGTTATATTGCTGAGGCCTTCATATTTCCAAGTTTTCCTTTCAACTAAGGTACCTCAACTGTTCAAGAATTAACCAATCAGGAGTACTGACAGACACCATGACCTCACCATTGAGTTCAGTGGCAGAAGAGGAGTGATGACAGAAGCAAATTTTTGCCAGGGAGATGAGGTAAAAATTGCTTCTTGTGCTAGCATCTCCTGTGGCAGGGTGACAATTCAACAGGGCACCTCATCCTGGGGCAGGAGCAGCAGCTCTCTGGACAGCCTAAGTCTGGGGCAGGGCATTGAAATGTGTCATTTTAGCCCTTCCAAGGATTATCTATGTCTTTAATTTTCTATAAGTTCCCTTCTTCTCAAATTGGCCAGAAGATACACTATTCACTACACTTGATTTCTAGGCAATCACTTAGAAAACACTCTTTTTTTTTTTCTTCCTTTCTGCAACGATAGTACTTTATTCCTGCCCATAATTCTTATTATACTTGACTTTTCATTACAGTAATTTTTAGACCTGTCTGTCTCTTCTCCGATGATGGAACATCAAGTTGTTCGTGCCTTAGACTTTTCCCCACAGTGTTTGGCACAGTACTTGTCACAAGGCATTTGCTAAATCCAACTGAGAATTTCCCACAGTGACTTTGTGGCAAACAAAAGACCTATTTTTGAAATATCACTAGGTTTTGTTATGCCATATTTTATCTCTTGTCAAATTACTCCTAAATCGCTCACTTTAAAAGTGATCATTTTTGCTTGTGGTAGATCAGTTTACTCTTCAGTTATTTTTATCCCCACTACTTATTTGGATTTAAGTGATTTATTTCCTTGCTCCACTGATATAAATTTTGGCCAAATGGTTTGATTTGGCCTCAAACTTGGGTATGGTATATCCTCCATGACTTTTAAATGTTGGTTTCAATTGTGTGATTTGTTATAGATCATGAGACTCTTGTGCCCTTGAATCTCTGTCACTGTCTCAAGATCTTCCAGAGAGATGAAGAGAAATAAGAGACACATGGAGCAGAGTTAACTCTGGTTGAGTCCAGACTAAATAAGCCAGCCAATATCTCTTTCCCTGCCTCATCTGTAGATACACAGCCAACAAATGTTAACTTCCATATAACATTAAGGTTTTATGACAGTCATGCCATATTATTTTAGCAGTAAAGCATGTTTCTGAAAAGACAAAAATGGAAATTCTCCCTGTAGGGTAAATGCATTTAAAAGTGTCTTTTTTACACCCTCCTGCTGCTAGCGTGGATGCCCAGGGCTCAGAGATCTGGGCGAGGGCACGTGCACCTTTGATTGTGGATGCCTGGGCCCAATGAGCATGGATGTGTGCACGTGTAGGGGCTCACACCTGTGCCTAGAGGTAGGGCAAAGTCAGTGCACCGCAAGGCATGGAGCACCACTCTGAGGCAAGACCACGAGACAGCACGAGACAGAATGCCAGAGGCCAGAGAAAGTGCAGAGATTCATGGGGGGTTGGGGCCCTCTGTTGCCTACCAACCCTCTCACCCCACACTTGGCCTTCCTGCCTGAGTCATCTGTGTACCTGGTTCCCTGAGAAAGCACTTATAAGGCCTGTAAAAGACAACTGAGGCTCTAAAATTCTGTTTTTTGTTTGCGAGAACCAGAGCTGAATCTACCCAGCTTGGGATGATTGGGAAATACTGCCCTTCAAAGATCTGAAGTATTACCTCTCTCAGGTTCTATCCCCAGCCCCAGGTTTCCTTAAGTCGCAGCCACTGAGTTCTGCCTTATTTTGTAATCTCTCAGCCACCACGCCCCAACCACACTTAGCAAAGTCTCCAAACTTACTCTGTTGCTTCTCCTTTTTTTATATTTATCATTTCCCAGGTCATCAAAAGGCAAAATCTCAGAATTTAATAGTTATCTTCCTCTCACAAAATTACATTCCAAATTTAATGACTGCTGAGCACCTTGTAGGTGAAACAGATGTAGCCTTGATAAGCACTTAAAGACAATTATTTATTTAATAGTAGAACTTGTACGTTAAAAGAATACTGTTGGGGACAATTTTGAAAAGCAAAGAATGACTTTAGCCAGGTGTTCTCTACCTCAGGATTTTTACTAAATACATTCTCTTGAGTTGGAGGTAGAGTGGTGATGAAAAGAAGTAGAACCTCATTTATATTAAAAAGGATTTCAGGAATCACTGAGGGTCTTGGAAAGGAAGCATAGACAATCAGAAAGTGCAGCCATTCCCATTTTGACTATCATAATTAAAGGCTGATAGTCTGTGCTGTGCTACTGAAAAAATCAACTAGTTTAAAAAAAAAAGGCAAGCAATATTAACTCAGACTAACAAAACAGGCTTAAATTTATCATGCAGAACATGGTCATAAAAAATTTGTAACCAGACTCTTCCCACTCAGAAAGGATATCACATTATAAGTTCTACAGGTATTTAACAAAGGACCTCTGAAGAGATGCTGGGTATAAACTTGTTTTATAGAATTCCACCTTTCCTTCAAATCTGACTGAATTTCTATCACACTTTATTTATTGAGAGATGTTCTGTCATAGATAGCAAAGAGAATTCTGAGCAAAGCCTCCAGGGAGAAAGCACATAGAATCTACCACAGTCCCTTACCAAGTTGCTGAGGTAAAAATGAGCTCAGAGAATATCACATGAATTGTAGGAATAAATGACGACTATGTTTGCTGAGTAGATGTGGAGTTTATTGACAAAACAAGCGGCTAAGTCTTCTTCCAGGCACCTACTGTCAGCAGTACACACACATTTTCACATTCCATTAACTGCAGAACCTGGTGTTTCAGTTGTTTATTTTTATTGCTGGGTATATTTTAGTGTCTGCACTAGCTAAACCTTTCATGCAAAAGAAATAGGGTAAGCCTCCTTGACTCTATTGTTACCTACCCCCCAAAGGCTGAGTTGACACCTAATTTCAACCATTTGAAAATATCAACACTTACTAGGCTTTCTAGTGATTAAAGGGGGAATGAAAATGAAATTTTTATAGATACTTGTTTGTTTGTGTATGGGGTGGGAAATGGGCAGAGGAACATGACTTAACTGGACTAACATTAAGGAGAAACATATTGGAACACTGTTTTGCAACCACCCTAGGCTGGGGAGGTTCACCATTGATCGGTTCTAACAGTTTCCAAGAGGACTTTGGCGCCCTCGGCATCTTCACAGGTTTTAATATTAAGCAGGAGAAACAGGCCAGCAGGGAGACAGCAACTTGAGCCCCCCCTCCCCCAGGCTGACGCCACCTTTCTACCCCCTCCTCGGCGCAGATGTGCCCACTTGCACATGCGCACACATCCACGCTCCAGGTGTCCACAATCAGGCACAGCCTGCCCCACACCACGCATCTTCCGCCTTAACACAATCAAGGCCACAGGTGAGAGCCACAGACCCTCGTGGCATAACAAGCCTGATTAATCCAGTTCTTCTACAAACGCTTATTCTACACTGCACCCACATTAGAGCAGCACACCAATGAATGAGGGGTCAAGGATAAAGTTAACAAATTTTTAAGTAGTGTTGAAACAGTACAACACATCATTATATTGTATTATATATCATAGGAACATTCATATACAGGTGGAGGCTCGGCCGACGACACTTGACCGGCCTGCACAGGCAAAGCTGCATTTTATAATGAAGGTGGCGCGAGGGTCTTTTACATGAGAGCAGAGGACACAGTGGCTGGAACACGCGGCTCTCTAACAGAGAATAGAGAGGGGCAAGGACCACACCAGACGCACAGAGTGGCCTCTGACGGCTGTGGTAGTCACCCAGGTAGGGAACAGAATCAAGGACATAGAGTTTAAAAAGCTTACTTTTCTACCCAGGGTTCAAGACAAGGTTCCTTAGGATGGCTGTCTTCAAAAATTTCATGTGACTTTTCTGAATTGCTATATGAAAAAAACTACACGAAGCACGTTTGACTTGTTGCTAAACAAACTAACTTCCAAGATCAATGATTAGAAATTTAGCAAAAATATTTTTATAAACTTAAAAGTTTTTATGCAATATAATTTCTACCTTCTGATTTTATTAAAAATCTATGCTGTATATGTATATAATATACACATATATACATATTCAAAGCATTCATATAACTACACATGTGTGCACACAAATACATCGGTGTTCACATGTATACATACTATAAAATCTTTAGTTTAAAAAGAAATGTGTAAATTAACACATTTAATATAACTATGAAGTGAAGAAATATGTAGGTATCAAAAAACACCTTGTTTTGAAGTAATGTAGAAAATAGATATCTATATTTGAAAAACATGGATTTATAAATCATATAAAAGATACTACCTTTGAATTAATTCCAGTATAAATAAACAAAATTTCCTAGAGCATACTTCTTAAATTACCTTTAAATCCCTGAATGAGGACATCACATAATAAAATATTAATTTTATGAGACTAGCATAAAAATTGTAATATAACAAGTATTTTACACAGCTACAAATTTATGTATGGCATATGAATTTTAATAGTATACTTATAATATACTATTATAATATATTCATATTATATTCATATTTATCTTTAATAAAGTAATTCAGACTATCTTATGTTTAAATTTTATATCCAAACATAAATGAAAAGTAAATTGCTTTAAGAAATTTTCAAAACTCAGCCTTCTAAAATAATAACCAAGGGTATAAAAGGAACAATTCTCATAATAGAGTTACAATAATAAGATTTAGATCCAAGGTATGTTGTCTGCCCACAATGTAAGAAGATACATGGTAGAAACTAGTTTTTAAGACATGGCCTGATAGATTCTGCTGTTTAGAATATAACAGACAGAAAAAAAAAAAAGAATATAACAGAAACCATAACTCAGTTCTGCAGTATTTCTGTTAACCTACACTTAGAATGTATGAACATAAAAATATAAAACTGCAGGGACACTACATCATATGCTAAAACCACACCGAACTTTCTTCTGCAGAGAACCAAGGAACAACTCAGTTTCAATTCTATTTTCTTTAACTTCAATCTTTCCTATTATCTTTCATAAAGCCCCAGCACCTAATAATAATTTTTTAAGCCCCTTGAGCAACATTTCACTGACAAAATGACTCAACAGAAAAGATGCACCCCAACCACTGAGGAACGTTTTAGCACTTAGTAGGAGCCCAATGGTTCACATTTTAATGAATGAGCAGATGCAAATGAGAATTCTGACTTCCTGATTGTCTTTTCTATACTCAAACATCACTGACTCATATGCGGGATAGGACTAGGGTCCCCTCCTAGCCACAGCATCCTGGTCCATTCGAACTATCAGGTGTGCCCAGGTTGTAGGCTGAAAGATGGTTTCCATTCTGAGTTAGGCAGGTGACCCAGAACCAACTAAAGCAAGCTCTACTGCTGGACGTTAGCATCTGAATGAGCCCTACCCTCAAAAACAGAGGGCTGCCTCTACTTCTAGGGCACGCTAGGTTGAGTAACTCTTGTAAAAGGCACAGCAGGTATCAAACATACTCTGGGTTTAGACTTGGTGTAATTTAACTCAAGAAAGGCTTAGCTATGTGATGTCAGACCTGCAAATTTTGACTTTTTAATGATCTTTTCTTTCACTCTGAACTTATGATTTGACCAACAGAACACAACTAGACAGCAGTGTACAGCCCCAGCTCAGCTAGACATACACAGAAACAGGTGGCCTCCCCTGGGGAGTAGCAGCACTGTCATGACAATGCCCATCTCCCCCAAATGTCTTCCTTATCAAGCTTCCTGGGTCTGGGAAGCCCACAGAGCCCACAAGGCATAAAGGCTCTCGGCCCTTCCTGCACGCCAGAAGCCAGTGAAAAGATGATGCTCAGGCTTCACAGCAGATTGACTCAGTCACATGCTCAGGATGAGCAGGCATGGTTTTCAAAATTTCTGTAAGTGATTTACGGGCAAGGGAGGTCAAGAGCACCACATCTCAAGGAAACCGCTAGAAGTGTGTCAGTCATCCCAAGGGCAACATTAGTTCAGGCCTTTATTCACGGGCTCATTTGTTCAGCGAACATGCATTTACCCTCTACTGTATGACAGCAGCAATGTGAGAAAATGCAATGAAGTGAGAATATGTGCCGATGACCCGCTTGTTATTACACACTCGGTATGTGACATGAGTTGGTGTGTGACCTGTGGCTGCATGGGGCCCCGCACCTGGAAGGTTCCCACATTTGGTTTCATATTTTGCTGCCACCATCTTGAAAGTTTGGATAATTTTGGAGCAAGGGGCTTAGCGCTTTTATTTTGCAGGCTTGAGACATCAAAGCTCAAATATGGCTGACTCCAAGGGGACATAGGACCCCACTTTCTTACTCTCCCTTTTCATCAACCATATCATTAACACAAATAAGTGAACCCTTGTTGCTAAAAGACGGATTTTAATGTCATCCCTGAGCTATTCGTCAACTAGCCCCCCAGTGGGTAACTACTCATTGCCTGCTTCTCTCTTCCCTAGCTTGCCAATCACCATTCCATTCCCCAGCTAACACCATACTAAAGGAACTACCATGAAGGGTAGTAAAGTCCTAGGAGTATATGGAAAAGTTATATTCAAGTGTCAGAACGTGCTTCCTAATTTTTTAAATAGGTTTATTTATATACATACAGAACTGAGGTACAGGCTAGAGGCTCGGGGCAGCGAGAGGATTCACCAGAGACAGAGTGGGGAGCAGAAAAGGCAGACTGAAGAAATACACTGCTGAGGGGAGCAGCGGGTGAGACAGGAGAAGTCTGCTGCACCAAGTGGTCACCTCCGGAGCAGACCGGAGATTGAACTCACACTGAAGGGGCTGTGGCTTGCTTGCAGTGCTGCACTTTAACCCACTGCGCCACCAGAGAGGGCCTGCTTCCTAATTTTAAGGTGGAATGAGACATGAAGAATTCTTCTGTATTAGGCTGAAAGCTATGAGTGATGGGGAAGACTGGATCACAACTATAAGCTTTCAGAAGAGCAAACCAGTATCTATCTCTGGGGCTTCCAGGAAAAAGGTAGCACACGAAGTGAGGTGCAAAGAACACAGAGGTGGCAGGACACAGGAGCAAGACACAAGGGGCAAAGAGACCGTGACAATAATGCATGGAGGTTAGAGCACTAACACTGATCTCCAACAATGCTGATCTCTACAGTGGGCACCACAGCTAGCTCTAGGAAGCACAACCCAGATTGTCACACGGGCCTCCTTTTAGCAGGGCCACATGCTTGGTGTAACATCTGTTGTTACTGTCTTGAAACGGACAGTTTCTGAAAAAGGCACTCCACATTTTTATTTGATTAGGGCTTTGCAAAGTATGTCATCAGTCCTACCGAGCTCTGTGTACAGTGATTTTTATATGCTATCTCAGTTCATCTATGCACATCCATAGGATAGCTTTATTTCTGTGACTTTACAGCTGAGAAACTGGAGGCCTCAGTGGTAATGAATTTTGCCAGAAGGCACACCACAAGAAATACTGAATCAGGATTTGATCCCCAGTTTCTCTGACTGTCAGAGAAACAAGCCAGTAGCAAGTTGAGGAGCCAGTCGCTGCAGCTGGCTGGCCAGGACAAGGCAGCAACAGCAGGAGCTGGCTCCCTGGTTCACAATTATCCCTTTGGGACAACAGGAAACATAAAGGAGTGATGTGATCTGGGCTGTATTTTAGAAAGTTTACTTTGTATAGTGTATAGGTAAACTGGAGGTGGACAAATGAAATTCTCAAAGATGTTTGAGGCGTACATGCTCCTTCGACTACAAAGAAATTAGACACTTAATAATGAAAGTCAGTAAGTTCATGTTTAATAAACATTTATCTAAAGCCAGATGCTGCATGTGGATTGTGCCGTTCAATCCCTGTCAAAATGCCGGACAGACAGTACTGTTTATGATCCTAAGTGAGTGATGATGAGGAGGCGAAGGCAATGTAAGGAAGTTCTCCACGGCCACCTACCCAGTGAGCAACAGAGGTGCTAGCCATTTAACTCCAACAAAACTCCCAGTAAGATGACTTAAACGCCAACAAAACTCCTAGTAAGATGTCTCTTTAATTAAAAAAAAGTTCACAAATACCTTGAAAAACTTTAAAATACAATATTTAAGAGTGTTGATTTAAAAGAGAACCAGAAGGATAGAGATTTGGCAGATTTGAAAACCCATTGTAAAGCAACATCATTTAAAACCTATTATTCCTGGCACAAACACAGAAGCACACATCAATAGAACAGACTGGAAACCTGGAAATAGAGAAAAATGCTCTCAAAAATGTAATACATGATAACACAAGCTCTACAGAGTGAAAAGCGTTAGGAGGAATTACTTTAGCAAATTGAAATAACCAGTTAATAACTTGAGGTGACCATCAGGTTACAGTCATATTTTCTACTGTATGTAAAAATAATCTCCACGTGGCTTAAGGAGTTAAAAACAAAAATTGAATGACAGCAGGAAATGGAATAGAATATTTATCAGATTTGTGAAAGAACAGTAACTTCAGCTTTGAGGCAGTGGAATAAATCATGAAGGAAAGACTGACAGATTTGAATACATAAAAAATTTAAAACTTCTGTACAATGAGAAAACAGCAAGACTAAAATAAAAAGGATGTTATACTGAGGGCAAATTTGCATTCCATGTGAGGAGGAGAGCTTTAAAACACAAACTATAAATAACCTCATTTAAATTTATAAGAAAACATTATCCCTCAAAATATAAATATATAAAACATGAAAAGCAATGAATACACAAAGAAACACAATCAATAAAGAAAAAAAACACTATTCAACCCACTAACACCTTATAACATAAAATTAAAGCAAATTAAGATAGGATTTTTCACCTGCTAAGTAACGTTGCCCCACTAATTGGAAACACTGCTTGTTGCCACAGTTAGATTAAAACCTGTGTACCCTTCCTGACTGGGGCTACTACAAATGGACACAACCAGTGTGGCGATACTAGGCAGAGTTCTGCTCAACCACGTGGATTTTCAGTCAGCAATTCTACCCCCAGCACTTTATCTTCCAGAAACGAAAGCAAAGGTGAGTGGTGGGAACATAAAGACATCATCCTCATTGTTAACAACATCGAGATGCTAAATACCCAAAAGTACAGGGATGGTTTTGTTAAATGTGACACAGAATATTATATAAGTTGAGGCATTTTAAGCTTTTGTCTTCATCATCCAAAGGGCTGGAGAGAGACAGGGAAGTAGCTTGAGGAGAAGTCAAGAGAAAATCATGAAATCATTTCCTCTAAGTTTGTCAGGGCTTGGGCAGATCTATCAATCCAAGGGAATGATATAAAGAAAAATAGAATAAAAATGTAAGAAGAAAACAGAGAAGAATGAAAGGGGAGCAGAGAGAAGGGTGAGGGGGGCATGAATGAAGGAGAGGGAGCGGAGGGTGTAGCGGGGTTGCAGGTGGGATACAGTCCTACAGGAGACATCCAGAGCCAAACAGGAAGGGACTGAGGAGATGAGAAACTGCCTCTCCCTGGAGTACAGGCCAAGAAAGAACAACAGAAACGCATCTAGAATAAAGAAAGAACAATTGTGAGAACGTGTTATGTGAGCCTTTCTTGGTCTAGCAGCATCCTGAAGCCCCTGGCCAGCAACCAGACTGTTCAGGGGCTTTGTATAACAGCAGGATTAAGTCAGCATTCAGCATGTCACTTCTCAGCGGAGGACAGGAAAAATGAGCGAAAGCGCCACCAGGGGGCAGGTTTGGTACTGGCAAAGGGACTTCAAAGCCATCGTTAAAGAAAAAAAGTCCTTTCTGTACAAGGCACAGTCTTTGTTTTGCAATAAACACTGCACCACGTGCAGAACAACTGCTCTAACGGTTGTGTGGTGGGTGTGAACTAGTGTGCTAAACTCAGGTGTGCAAAAGAAGTCATGGCCCTTTACATTCTTTAAAGAAAGTTAAATCCCAAATCAAGCCACTCTGTCATTACGAAGCTCCCACAGCCTCAGAGGGTCCGCACAGAGGTTCCGGGGGTTGTAGTTAGGGCTAACATCTTGCCATTGCCCAGCATGTGAAATGTTCCTGATGGGAAACAACGCAACGCCCTCATTCACTATCACAGTGCTTGCTATGTCTTCCTCACACAGGAACGGGCAGATGTTCCAACGTCTGAAATAAACAGGCCTGCGCGCACCACACCCCTCTATGAGGGACTCTGTGAGGCAGGAAGGGGGTATCAGCCCTATCTGGGGCACTCTGGTCTCCAGCAATGCCCTTCAGCTCCTTTCCACCCTGTGCATGTCGCTCTGCTTCTAAATCCCTTTTCTTCTTCTGTGGTGTCATCTAAGATTTTAGAAAATCTAGAAACACAGATGTCTCTAAAGCTGCACCAGCCTCAGGAAACATAGTGAGAGCATAGGCTTTATGTAGTTCTTGAGGTGGGGAAAGAACATACAGGAGCAGAATACAACTGTATATTCTACTAGACCGTTTTCAGATTCCCCTGTTTACAAGTCTGACAGCATGTGGCTTTTTCTGGTAGATGACACAGGACTTAGGTCATCACTCAAACTAGCTGGTTTTCAGAATAAACTGAAAGAAGGCCCTGATCTCAAGATCAGTAATGCATTCACAGAAACAGGTAGTCAAGGATAGATGAACTGAATAAGTGTCGCAAACTACAAACCTGAAGTCCAGATTCCACTACAAATGCACCTCACAAATTTTCAAATTATTTGCTAAAGTTTAAAACACTAAAAACAAAGGACAGTTCTCTTAAGCAGCTGTATATTTAGCCCATCTTTAAAATAATATCTGGAGATCAGGACTGATCACTGCATGGTGTCCTCATTCAGAGCTGAGCAGAGGCTGCATCGCTAGCTGACACCACTGCTTTTCAGTTTGCCAGAGTCCCCAGTGCTCCCTATTGTACTACACCCAGACTTCTCCCCTCATTTATTCTTCTTGCCATGTTTCTACAGGTATTTACATCTGCAAGCCCTGACTGAGTTTACAAACAGGATAAATATGCCACAAAAACTGAATAAGCTTCTATCTTTTCTCAGTGCTCATTTTAATATATCTGAGAATTCCAGTTTTGATCAGGTCTTAAGATATGAGCAGAGTATAAAGAAATGGACAGATTTGGCACAGAGGTTAAGTCTCAGCACTCTCATGCTATCACCACTGCCTGCGTCCTGAGTCCAATCCCTGGCCTGGGAACTGACCCACACAACACAGCAGACATCTCCTGTCTTGCTCACTGCTTCCCTCAGAGTGTATTCCAGTAGATCTGCCTATTCTGCTCCCCTCTCTGTCTTTGGTGAATCCTCTTAATCCCTACACCTCTGGCTTGTACCTCAGATCTATGCATAAGTCAATCTTTTCTTCATAAAAAGCAATGGGCAGATTTAAGTGATCCCCTCAGTTCACATTATCAGTTGTGCCCCCAGGATAGAACACAGTGTACCCACACTTCACACTGAGCAATAAAACCAACGTACAAAATGAGTCTGTGAAATACAGCTCTTGTTCCACTTTAACACGTGGCCTCATTTCACATCACAGCTCTCTAGGCCCCCAGCAAATGAGCTGGGACAAGTGGACAAGTGTTACTGGGGTGGGTGAGCTTCCACACACACATGGAAATTTCTCTTCAAGAACCTGTGTTGCCCTGACCTTGAGCCCATGAGCTCTGCCTCGGCCTGCAGAGACATCCACTGGTTTCCCTGTGCTCACTTTAATTGTCAAGCTAGGTCAACCTCAGAACTTCTTTCACAGTAAATAAGAAAGTCCACCAAAAACAAGAGAGAGGAGCTTGTTCAACTCGAGACAAAAATAAAGCAGAGAAAAATAATTCTAAAATTTATTTTAAATTTAAATGAGACAAATACTTGTTTGACTTTCCTGCAGTTCAAGCTACAATCCATGACAAATAATCTCTGTGGATATGAAAATAACATTTAGAGACCAAAAAGCAATAAAGGCAAATGAGTAAATAAAGGCCTCATATATTGAAAGGTGGTGTTGAACACCCAGGAAAATGTACTATGAATAAATCCATTGTACATGCATATTCAAGAATGTCATTGGAACCTTTTACTGGTTGAACTTTTATAAATCCAAAGAGGATGGTAATTTAGAGAGACTGTAACTAAACAAGTGGGAAAGAGACAAGCACACAAATCTCAACACATTCAGAGGACCCATGTCCTTCAACAGAAGGGACACTTCAGCTTCCCTGCTGATTTCTGGAGTGTCCTTACAGGGATGCACCTAAGTGGTTCCTTGACCCTCAATCACAGGACATAAGAATGACAGTGATTACAACTAGTAGGACGCCTGACAAATTGCGCATGACACCGTCTCTACTCGAGAGAACGCTTAAAAGAACAGCATTTTTTTTTTTAAAGATTTATTTATTTATTCATACAGAACTGGGGTACAGGCCAGAGGCTCAGGGGCAGTGAGAGGCTTCACCAGAGACAGAGTGGGGAGCAGAACAGGCAGATCGACGAAGTACACTGCTGAGGGGAGCAGCGGGCGGGTCAGGAGAGGTCTGGCTCGCCATGTGGTCTCCTCCGGGGCAGGCGGGAATCGAACTCATGCGGAAGTGGCTTCAGATTCTCAGTGCTGTGCTTCAACCCGCTGCGCCACCAGGGAGGGCCAAGAACAGCATTTTTAAAAGGTGTATTTTATTTATTTATGAATACAAGAGCTGTGCTGTAGGCCAGAGGATGCGGGGGTGGGGGTGGGGGTGGGGAGCGAGTATGAGAGGATTCACCTCAGACAGGGTGGAGAGCAGCACAGGCAAAATCTAATGACACACACGACCAGGGGAGCAGCAGCGGGAGAGGAGAGGCCTGCTCCACCAGGGGGTCAGCTCCCTGGTCTGGATCACACTCGAGCCGCAGCAGCGTAGTGCTGAGACCCACCCCCTTGTGTCCCCAGGGAGGCCGCAAGAATAGCATTTTATTTTAAGAAGTAATGATTTGAGGAGCAATACAGTATCTTTAGGCAATTCGGGAGTTACACATTTTCAGCCTATCCCCCAGACACGCAGAACAAAGGTTGGGGGTGGGGGGCTGTGGGTGGGGGGAGGTTTCAATTCACATTCACAGATTCTTTCTTTAAAAGGCATTTCTACATTAGAGTCTCCCTAAATAAAAGTACAGCTTTCAAAGGAGCTATGACCATGAGGAAATAGGAATTTTGAAGAATATACTATAAAGTCTCTATCCAGGTAATTAAAAACCTCATTTGTGAAAACATTTTTAAGAAAAACAATTTTGCACCTTTAAATAAATGTTTTTAGTTCAGAATTCAAGAATGAGCGATTGGATATACTGATGTCTCAGAGGGTGGTTGAAAGAAAATTAAAAACCAGAACCTAAAAAAAAAAAAACAGAAATTCTCAAACTGTGGTGCACTTCTTTGGGGTTCCCACTCAACACATTTCCCTTCCCGGTTGAAGCAGTTTCATTTTCAAGTGCTGTTCGTCAGAAACCTGCCAAGGAGAATACTGAGTTCTCTCTAAAGATATCTGGAATATCATATCAAGTCATATCTCCAAATAAGCAATAAAACAATAAACCCGTCAAGCGGATACTGATTTACTCCTAACCTACTGTTGAGGAGAAAGGAGCCTGTTATGAATGACTAACATTAGTCACAAATCTGCCGGTCAGCAAATAAGACGACGTGGAAATGCCCACCCCTGAGCGCAGAAAGACAACTAGTTAATTACTTTTAGGAATGTAAATTTTGTTGGCGGAACATCGAATTATTTATGAAATGTCGACGAAGGAGGAAATCACAGGCACCAGAACACTGAGTGATGATGAGGCAAAGCTAACTAATGGAATTTTCAATTACACGCTTCCTGGCTTATCTTTTCGGGCTATCCCCAAGCCCAATTTCCCCGGCCTCTGTGTCTGGGTGCTGGGGTGAGGCTTCTGAAGAAACACGTGCACTCACACTCATTTTAAGCGCCACTTTAGACAGCAAAGTATGGCCCTATACAGTGCGAAAGCTTGCTGAAGACCTCACTGAATTCAGCAGCAGCGGTGAAGCCTCTGAACTTAAAACCAGTGTAGAGAGTCTGGCTAATTTAGTAAGGAATGAGGGGAAGAGATGGGAAGAGAAGGCAAATAATTATACACTGTCTGGGAACAAGTCATGAGAGAAAAAAGTTTGCAAACGAATTGATTGAATGTGGTATAATCATAGTCTCCAAGAGAGACAATTCCTCATGGTAGAAGAAAAAAAGATTAGAACATCTCTTAATAATTAAAAATTTAAAAGTGATCCTTAAAAAATTCTGTGTCATTTTAAATGCACATACTATATCAGTAAAGTAGTACATGAAGATCATTTAATAGCAATAATACATATTGGAGTGAATGCTCAATAATTTTTCAATTTTCTGAACTGTTAGATTGTGGTCAAAACCTGGATTGCCTTTGGGTAAATATTCAATGAAATCTATAGTTTCAGTAGGTCAATGACAGTAAACTTGGTTGATTATTATGATTTTGTTGTTATTTTCACAAAGCAGTATTTATTAATTGTAAAAAATTAAGAAATTACAGAGATACAAAACAAAGGAAAAAATGATCGATAACTTTCTCTCTAAGAACCTTCAATGGTCTGCTCCTTTTCTCACTATATAGATCATATTTTTATATGTATATAAATACCTATATGTAAACATGTAATTTTTCAAAATTTGTGTCATACTGTAGTGGAAGTTTTATAACTCTTATTCTAATAATAAAGTACAAATATTCTTTTAAGTGTATATATACTAGAAATTGCATATAAATTATGTGCCAAAATTTAACAGGTTCTTTAGTTGAATATCTGCGTTCTTTTAAATTTTCTGCTATTACAAATAATGACTGTGATTTTCTGAATAACTATTCACAATTCTATACCTATTTCAAAAGATCCATTTCTTTAAGTAGAATTACAGGCAGAAAAAAACATGACAAATATTTGGTCCATTTTATAAAGTTGATCTCCAGAAAATTTATAAAAACTTATATGCCCATCAGCAGCTTAGATCGTCTGATCATCTGATAGCATCACTGACATTGGGCATTAACATTAAAACCAATGTAATTTGCCAATATAGTTAATGAAAAGTATCTATTACCTAGTTTCTAGCCTGTTTCCTAACTAGAAAGAAAACTGGTGAAACTTCTTTGACTCAGTTAACTCTGTCAGTTAGGGTCAGTTCTAGAAGCCATAAAAGATAGAAAATACCTGAGAATTCAACCTGAAGTCCTTTGGGTGCCAAGCAGGCATCAGTTACTAAATTTTATCCTGCGAACCGGTCTTTCTCAAGATGGTGTCACACTCTTAAGGGAATTTTCTTGAAATTTGGGGAGATGTGTTTGGTTTTCATCAAACCTGAAGGTTGTCATTGGTGTTGAGGAGCAGGGGACCAGCTGCCTGAGCAAAAATCTACCCTTTATCCTACACATGTGACTTTCCAATATCCTCCTTGAAATGCAGGTGACAAACCTGATCACAATTACCCAAATCTAGAACCTAGCTCTGTTTTATATACACATGCAATATATTCTACATCCATTTTAAATAAATACTGAATATTCCACTACCATGTGAATCAAAGGGCAAATGCCCTCTCAATACTTTCCCACGAGTTGTATGGCTGTTTTGAAAATTATCTTATGAAGACCACCGTGTTCCATTATTTGCACTGTGATGTCACTCATAAAAGTCTGCCAGGGTATGATGTCTACATTCTATGCAGGAGACTATGCATGAGAATCTGACCACTTCTTCATGGCTTGTAGTAATGGCCATGCCCAAGCTTTTATGTAATGAATTTATATTTATTACAAATTTATTTCTCCTTTATATTACATGTGTGACATTCTACTGCTCTCTATAAAATTAAATGCAGGTGGGTTATGCTTTCTGTTGGTTTCCTCTTAGGAGAGTAATGGGAACTTAGCAGTAATTCTAGTAATTCTACAGTTGAAAACTGCTGGTGGAGAAAAGAAGAAGCCGTTCAGAGGTTTCTGGCAGAAGAGTAAAATGATTAAGCAGGACAGGGGGATGAGCATGCAACATGAAGAAAATAAACAGAAAAAGGAGATAGTAGGAGGCAGAGACCATTAAAAAAAAAAAAGGCAAATACAATCTGGGCAGAGAACTAATGAAGACCTAGGTCACCATAAGTTCGAAAGACTCAGAAGAAGAGCATTTTATGGAGGACATCTTAAAAAGAGAAGCTGCTGTACTCTGTGATTAAATATAGTCACAGAATGATGATCATCTTGTCATGAGACTGTAGAGTGACAGTGTTCCCCAAATTGTCCCCCACACATGCATCTACACACATACACATGCACAAACACGTGCATGTACACACACCCACGGACATACATACATGCACACACATGTGCACACATACTATGGCTGCACATATGCAAGCAAGTGTGCACATACACATGTGTGCACATACACCGTGGGTGCACATATATACATGGGTGCACAAGGCCCCTGAGTGCACATATACACATATGTGCATATCCACAGGGCTGCACAAAATACATATGGGTGGACACATACCCATGGGTGCACGTATACGCATGTGTACACACACATCCACACAGGCACAACTGTACACTCTGAAGCTCCGGATTCATTTCTGAATAACTCCTCTCCCCACATGCTGACAAAGGAAGGACTCATCACACCACTGACTCAGAAATCTGACAGCCCAACCTAACACTCATCTGAGTCAAAAGGGTGAAGTCTTATTCAGTTTATTTATTTGTTTGTGATTCTGAATCCAAGATAAACCCCCAAATAAATATCCAGTGTGTTGAAAGTACACTCTGGCTTATAAATCACAGACTTGTATTCTCTTACAACAGGAAGCTTAAAACTACATAGATCAACAATAGCTACATATGCCTCACTTCCTTGCCAAATTCATGCACACACACCCCCACACAAAGAGAATAAAAGGAAACTGGGAATCTGTTTGTAGCATTTATGTTTACTAATCAGAAGCAACCATAACAATTAAAATAGTATCTGAGATGGGGCAAGAACAAGTAACCAGAAAAATTAAGGAAGGAGAAGTATAGGTACAACCAGATCATTGTTGGCAAATTCTTGGGTAGACCAGAATATCCTGATTCCATTCAATTTCCAGTTAAGATAGAAAGTGAATTCTGAGTATTTAATAGTTAATTTCTGAGAATACTGTAAACAATTTTTTCAATAAAGGAAGAGGGGCTCAGGAGTTAAAGACATAGTGCTATCAAGCTGCAGCATGAGTTCAATCCCCGCCTGACCAGAGGCTGACCCACAGGGTACAGCAGACCTCTCCTGCCTCACCCATTGCTCCCCTTCGCAGGGTTTTTTAGTAGATCTGCTTGTTCTGCTCCCAACTCTATCTCTGTGTGAATCCACTTATCCCCTTACCCTGCACCTCTGGCTTGCACCCCCATTCTTATATGCATAAATAAATAAATCTTTTAAAAAAGGAAGAGTAAAAGAAAAAAAAAATCCCTAAATGTTTCTAGTTATCCTGAACTGTGTCTGCACAGCAGTCTGAGTCAGTAAAACAGAAATATCGCATTCTTCATGGCTTTCTTAACAATAGAAAAGTGAGGAAAACACACACACACACATACAGGCAAATGTACCTTTCTCAACTCTAAGCAATTACTCCCCACTCCACCAAAAAAATGTCAGTCACATTCCATCAGAATGGAAACCGTCCCCAGAAACCTCACCATTAAATTTTCACATTGTCCATTGCTTATTTCTTTTTATGGGTTACTTACCATCTGAAATGTATTCTTAAGCACTTTCCTATTTGCATTGTGTGACAAAAATGCCAGACCAATCCCGAGGGCTGTGCTAACTGCCTGAGACTGGTAATGAAGGGCTGGTATAGCAAAGGCGCAGATAACATCATCCATCTCTCCCCAGCTTGGCTGCCTGATCCCAGATTTGACAAGAGGTAGAATATTTATATAGTGGGTAGCTATTATGCTACCTTGCAGGAGGCTTAATAAACTATGAATAAACAGAAACTGACCTGAGGCTAAAAGGAGATGCAGCAGGTGACGTTATGTGGGGCTCTCGCTTACAGACCCTGTCTTTCCTCTTCCTCATAATTAGATTGTGGCACAGTCTCATGGAAGACCCTTCCACCTGCCCTCTGTGCCTGCTGCTCTGATCTCCCTTCCCACCGCTGCCCCACCGATTCCCTGTGGTCTCCCAATCACTGCCTTCTCTCTTAAGCCTCTGTCATCACGCTGTAATTCTGCCTGGAATCCACTGCTTTATGTTGTCCCTGCCTGGCGTCCACTTATTGTTCAGGGCTCAGAGTAGTGTCACACACCAGGATAGATTTCCTTTCTTCCTGCTTTCACTGCAAACAGGGTTCATGTCCATCCAAGCACTTCCAAGTTACACCATGATTATCTCTGTGCTCATTTGTCTCCCTACAAGCAAGCTTCTCAAGGGCAGAGACCAAGTCTTTTTGATATATCTGCAGTGCACAGCACAGTGAGCCCTCAGTAAATGTTGGTTGCTTGCCTGACAGGGGAGTTTGCCTTTTCTCCTACAGGGCAAACAGAAGGGCTATCACCTTGAAAAAGTGTTGAAACGATCATTGATTTCTCCATGGAGGGAGGGCGGGAGTGGAGGGTGAGAGCTTTTACTAACCAGGGTCATGACGGCAACTATGCTTCTGCAGAGAAGAGGCAGGGGTGGAGGGCCACAGACTTGTGGCACTGACCCATCGTGAACTTTCAGTCTACTTCCCACAGCTCTAGAGTCCCCAGGGGATTCCACTGGTTCACTTCAATATTTTCTATGTCCCTTTGGGGAGGAGGTGGGATCAAAGTATGTTGATTCATGATACTGATAGCTATTAAAAATCAGGGTCCCTAGTCCTACCCTGGTCGCACAGCGAGTTGGAGCACAGCACTAGGAAGTTACAGCCACTTCCACATGAGTTCGATCCCTACCCTGGAGGTGACCCATGGTGTGGCAGATCTCTCCTGACCCGCCCGCTGCTCCCCTCAGCAGTGTCTAATCTGCCTGTTCTGCTCCCTGATCTGTCTCTGGTGAATCCTCCCTCTGCCCCGCACCTCTGGTCTGTACCCAGTTCTGTATGCATAAATAATCTTTAAAAAAAAAAAATCTGGGTCCCAGGCAGGACTTTAACTGGTAGGACCATGTCAGGAGAGGTGCAGGTGAGACAAAAGAAGCCCCTGCAACATCAGGCTGTGTCCTCTGGATCATTAGCCCTTGCCAGATGCGTGTGAAAGACACTTTCAAGCATGCTTTGTTCAATGATCAGATGGAAAGCATGCAGATATCTCTTTTCTTTTCTATCACCTAAGTCCCTTGGGCATAAGATGCAGGGTCTTTGTTGGGGGAGAAAACAGAAAGTCTCACACTCATAAAGGATACCAGATTTAGACTTTGAACATGGTCTCCAAGTGACGTGATACAGTCACAGTTATGTCCTGGCAGAGTGAAAAGGAGAAGCTGTTCATCATCCAGCTTTAACTTTGGGCCCCATTTCTGGATTATATTTTCTGACATGAACTGTAAATGAGAACTTCTAATAAATTCCACAATTATCTCATAAACAGCACAATTACTTTGAATTTGTGTGTACTCCAAGAATGTTAATTTGTTGAATGCTAACAATATTTACAACTGTTTGGTACTTCATTATTTTTTAATACACTAGGATTCACCTCTCTGGATCTTTAAGTGGCTCCTGCAAGTACAGACTTACTTATAGGATCAAGAGATAAAAGACAGTGAATCTACTTCATCAAGGCAAATACAATTTCTTTGTTACTTACCGAATTAAGTTTTGCCCAGAACTCAGGTCCTTCTTCCATCTTTCTGAGGCTCGGTGGAATGTACCAAAAGCAAATATTGGCATATTCAGGCTGGGGATTAAAAAAAAAAGGAAAATCAATTTATTAACAGGTCATTAGGATGCAATTAAACTCGTAGGTATTTTCTGTAAAATCTATCCTACTTGTATTACTTTGATAACAAATCAGAATTGGATACAGTAGACATCCATTCTGCTTTACTTTTGATAAGTCTATTGGAAAGTATTGATCTCAATTGGGCACACCTAGAGGGTGGGTGCTCTTCCCTCTAGTAAGGAATTAGTACAAGATCAGGAGTACTGCTATTACTACTGATAATGATGATGATGATGATGATGATGATGATGATGATGCCTGGGGCTCAATCAGTCCAGCACTGATCATCAGTTCCAATGTCCAGAGATGCTCTACTTCTCTCTTCAACCCTGATCCTTAAGCTATTTCTTATGCTACTATATCCTTCCAGGATTTCCTTTACCGCTTACAGGAGCTAACTTTGGCTATTATCTGCTGCACTTGACAAATGCAAAATCCCAGATTATCATTTAACTGATAGCACATGATATTCTTGGGATTTACTACCCTGCCATGATCCACACCAACACTGCATTGGGGGAAAAATATGATCCCCTAGACTCCTGGCTGTCAAATATCAGTAAGACATGACTCAGAATGGGACTTGTTCAAAACAGTGACTCTCAGTTCCTGTTTCCAGAATGCATGCAGTCTGATAAAGTTCATCATAGAAAATGTTAATGAATTTGCATTTTAAGAGGTATCGATTCTGAAATGGACATAGTGTCATGCTTGTCTAAGAAACTCTGACCTAACACAGACATACCTCAGTCATCTGCTCTTCCATCAGACATGATTTGACTAATCATGGGATAATATTCCAAAGCAGGCTTTAGCCTAGCCATTGCCACACAGACAAGGTCTTTTCCACCACAACTTCCATTTTCACTGGACAAAAATGTAGGGTGTCTCATGTCAAAGAAAACCATAAGACCTGTACTCATTGTCTAGTGATTTGGAACATTATATTAGGACCTAACAAATTAGACACAGAACTGTAGGAAAAATGAGGGGCCATACCCACCCACTCAACACCTTCCTCATGACTTCACAATAATGGCATGTTTTTTAAAAGATGTCTTTTAAGTGTGTGTGTGTGTGTGTGTGTGTATGTTGTAGAAGAATTGGATTGTATGCTAGGGGTACAGGGAGTGAGAGGGTTCACCAGAGACAGCGTGGGAAGCAGGACAGACAGATCTTCTAACCATACTGCTGAGGGGAGCAGTGGGCAGAACAGGAGAGGTCTGCTGCACCATATGGGTCAGCTCCCAGGCCGGGGATCAAACTTAACCCATAGTGGTGACAGTGCTGAGACTTAACCTGCAGGCCACCAGATTGGCCCACACTTGAAATGGCTTCCATTTTACTACCAAATCCAGTTTGTTGACCAAGGTCATAATAGTTCTTAATAACCATTCAAGTTATGTTCCAGCATAGGTATAAAGTTTCAAAGTACTTCAGATAGCTAGCATCTCACGTATTTTAAAGTCAAAACTAGTATGATACAGAGTTGTAACTTTAGTGGCTTTTAAATCACAAGAAAACATCCAGAGGCCCTCCCTGGTGGCGCAGTGGGTTAAAGCACAGCACTGGAAAGCTTAAGCCACTTCCGCATGAGTTCGATTCCCGCCTGCCCCGATGGAGATCCACATGGCGAGGCAGACCTCTCCTGACCCGCCTGCTGCTCCCCTCAGCAGTGTACTTCGTCGATCTGCCTGTTCTGCTCCCCTCTCTGTCTCTGGTGAATCCTCTCACCCTCCGCATCTCTAGCCTGTACCCCAGTTCTGTACAAATAAATCAATCTTAAAAAAAAAAAAAAAAAAAACATCCAGAGACATTCCCAGCTCAACAAGATATATTCTTTGATCTTCTCATCCTTTCACTTGTTAAATTTCTAACATGATTATGGGTTTGACAAACAATAAAGAGTTACAAATATTCAAAACTCAGAGTAGTTCAGAATGGCGATCCATGTGAATCCGCTTTATTCTCATAAACATTAATCATGATACAATAATAGACTTTACAAATCTATACAATATACTTGGATTTCTTATTAATAATTGTTTTTGTTTATCTACAATAGAAAGTACTGGTATTTCATATTATTTGATCATTTAATGGAAATAAGTCTTTTCAAAGAAACTAATTAGAAAATAGAAGAAAAATAATTATTTGTCACGAGGTTCTGGGAATTCTTGCTTTTATATAAAAAAGTGTTTTTCTAGGTATCATTTATGCCACTTAGTTTATTGCCTCTCAGCTCCAAATCCACCCTTTCTTGGTGTCCTGCAATAACAGAGGTGAACGCTAACTATTTCTCCGTGCCATCTGGTCCAATCTTAAGCTTTATCAGCAGAGGGCGCTGGAGGGACATTGAGAAGGAAGAGTATCTCTTCCTGGTTCCTAAAATGCACAACTCATGGTGTCCTGAAGTTCATGTGGCTCCTTTCAGGAGCATCAGTGACAGCAGGAAGTGCCCCGCCCCCTAACACCCCTCAAGAGCACCTCTTTGGGTGATTTCAAAGCTGACTGAGACCAGGTGGGCAGCCAGAGTAGTTGCTTCTAGTACTCTTCCCTGGTAGTTTCACGGGGAAGTGTTGCCTCTGGCTTCTCTGGCACCTTGTGGGTAACTTGACCATGTTCCAAAGCCTTGCCCTGTCCCCACACTCCCAAGGTGGATTTCCAGAGAATTCCTCACACCAGTGAGAGTCTTCCTAGCCAGTATAAATTACATTGTCTCTCTCCAGCCAAGGTTGGCTCTCAGTCCTGGGAGACGAGTCAGCTTACTTTGGTGATGAGTTCTAGGTGTGGAGGTTGGTCACGATAGCTGCGATTCCTGAGTGTTTTCAGCTAACACTATAGCTGCATTTCTGAATTTTTTACAGTTCTCTTTCTCGCCTGGGAGGTAATCCCATGTCTCCGATGTTCTGCTAATAATTTTTATACTGTATTTCTCACTTTAAATTACTGTGCAGTTTTTATCTACTTATTGGACCCGGACTAATACACCATTAAGTCAGTTATTCTTTTCACTTGCATGGCAAGATCATAAATCACTTTGCATTAGTGTGTATTTGCTGCCCGATCTCTATATTTTATGGGAGTACTTAGACCTTTAGAGTCGCCTTTTAATTTACTTCCTTTAGTAAATTTCTATTCAAATATCTTAGAAGTAACAGATGTGTGATTTCTTTTGTCCAACCTCTTTTAGAATGGGTGGGTTCAGTACTGTAACACTTGAAAATTTGGGAAGCCCACTTGACACATTATTGGAGGAAATTTTATGGCCCACTTGGAACAATACTTTTGTTATGGTCATTTCCAAAATTAATATAAATTATTAAAGAATGGGAAAATATCTCTGAATATTCACGAAGACTATATTTCAGTTTTTCTTCTCTCTTTATCTCTGTAGTTTAATATGATGACTAAGAGTTTCCAAAGCAGTAATGTATAATTTCAGAGTAGAAACATTCATGTGCCTCTTAATTCCCTACTTAAATGAAAGCCTGGCCACTTGAAGATCTTAGGAACACATTCAGTGTATATTCTCTAACAGCATAACATAACTGGGAGTTCTAAGTATCTATAGCAGACAATAATAGTGAAGAGTATATTTAAAAAAAAGCAGCAGTAATGTCATTATCATAATCTTTAGAAGTTCATAGAGAAACACTAAAATGTAAAAGGTAGGTATACACGATCCTGATGTTAAAAAAAAAAAAATAGATATATCCCAAGAAGTAAAATTAGTGTTTTGATGTCAATTCCAGTAAGGATTACTAAACAAATGGGAAAAAAAGTCAGTGACCACTAACATGGAATCATTTTCATTATCTAAAACCGAAACCGAAGTCTTGTCACAATAAAAATCCATCTCTTTCATTTACAACATCATTACATCACAATCGTAGTAATAAACAAAGCTAGCACTCTGTATTTTTTTTTATTTATTTTTTTTTGCACTCTGTATTTTAATACGTATAAATGCAGAATCTAATACATAGATTGAAACAATCAATCATGCAAATATAAAGTGGCAAAAAGGGACATGGTGGATTTTAATTGACTTTAAGCTCATAAGTTTTAAATATCTAATTAAACTACTGAAAAATCTCAAAGATGACAATGAGTAGCAAAAGCAGCCTTTTTGGAGTCACGCGGATGTGAACTGAATCCCAACTTCACCAGGCATTTGGATAAGTGTCAAATGCTCTAGACTTCGGCTTCCTAATCTATAAAATGAATATGATATTGCCTGCCCCCCAGGAGTTGATTTGACAAGTGAAGATTATTTTCAGCATTTAGGACTATCTCTAGCAGGTACTCTATTAACATAATGGTGATTATTTGGGGTTATAGTGTAGAAAGAGATGTCCTTTTCAAGTTGATGAATAGCCCCATTAAAATTTGTACTAGGTGAGATACATGACTACGTTAATATTTGCATTCATAGTTGAAGGGGCACATTAAAAACTACAGCATGTGTAAAGAACAGCCATCAAAACATTCAATTTAATAAGCATATTTTTAGATGTTCTGGATATTTATTGAAGCAGGCGTTGGGTTGAGAAAAATGACAGGCACGATCTGCTTATCTTCAGGACCTCAGAGCTAGTGATGAAGGTAGGTGTAGGCACTTAAACTGCAATAGAATGATCATTACAAAAGAAATTTTTCATAATCCAAGAAATATTCCTGGCAAAAGTAATAGTGCAAATGAAAAAGCTAATGTATTGAGGGGCGTGGCAAGTACTCAGGCTGAACAGAAGACAGACTGTAACTAAGAGAGGTGAAGCTGGGAGTCATTTCATGACGGGCTTCCTCCGATGTCATGCTTGGGAGTTTGGACTTGATCCCAGAGGCAAGGTGGAGTCACTGGAAAGTTCCAATCTAGAGAACCGATTTCATTTTATGAAGGTCAGCATGGCTATAGGTTGGAGAAAGGGCTGGAAAACTCTAAGAGAATTGGTTAAAAAGAATAGGAGATGAGGGAGAAGACAGGGCCAACCCAAGGCATGATGACAGCCTGAATTGAGAAGTAGCTGCGGATTTGGAGAATGTAATGATGTAATGATGGCAAACTCTAGAAAAAGAGAAAACATTTTGGCAGGAGTATGTAGATATAGGGAAAGGCCAAAGACAAGAGTCGAAAAGAACATTTAAAGGTATATCCACATGGCAAGACATTCAGATACAGGCTGAGAATGTAAAGAAGAAAGCTGGGAGAGAAAGCAAACAACTCAAGGCAGGACAGACCGGGAAGAGGAAGAGGGACAAAATAGCAAAAAATGTTGCACACAGCCGCAAAAATTAAAGAATGTGCACTGGATTCCATCGGATTCAGCAACTAGAAGGTTGCAATGATCAAATAAAACTATAGAAAGGATAACTCTACATTACGATATGCTTGATACTAATAGCTTGATACTAATAGCAGGCATTATTAGTTTTAGAATAGGAATCATTAGCGTTCCCCGGAAGAGGAAGAAACCGCGAACTCTCCAGGCACAGGAAACGTGCAGGCACAGCTGATCCACTACTGTCTCTCCGGAGCGGTTTCCCACACAGAGCAGGAAGTTAAGTAGGTGTCCTTGAAGACGTTTTATAATTCAGAAAGTCTATGAATCCTAAATAATCTTGCTAATGTGGAACTCGGTAGAGAACAACAAAAAGTGAATAATTAGGACTTTCCGAAGAGATCAAAATAAAATATGTGAATGATAGTAAAGGAATGAATGCCCCCTAGGAAAGCATCTATTAGATCTTAGATCTAACACAGAAAAATAAAGATATGATTGTCAGGGGCCTATGAATAATGCAGAATTCATTTGAAATGATAACTTTCAATCAGCTTCAAGAAGCTACACAATATTTTTGCTCTTTCCAGGATAAGATATTCAAGTACTGGGCATTCTGTCTTGTTTTCATTTACTGTTTTTAGGGTTCCATGTAACACTCTCATCGCTTTCTGCAAAAACAGTGAGAAAAAGTTAAATATATATACAGATTTCAGTTTTTCCTAAACTGAAAATTCTGCAATCTCACAGACCTACACTCCAAGTAAACCTTTGTTGGAGATTCTCTGAAGTCTGCGTTAGTTATATTTAATTAATCCAAAGAAAGCACTTGCTAACAAAAAGAGAATAATCAAATTGGCACTTACAATGTAAAATTCAAGGTCTAAATTTACTTTGTTTCTCCAAATGGCATAGAAGTAAGAGGCAAATGCAGAACACATACACTACTCCTTTGAAGTAGAAATCTGGACTACCATTTCGGAAGCCACCAGCACTGGTCTGGGGCCAGCTGCCTCCTGGAGATGTAATACGCAGGGCAGAGGCTGCCGAATGATCCAAACCTAGCTTAACTTTCTTTTTTAAATGTGTATTTGTTTGTGCACACAAGAACTAGGGCACAGACCCGAGGCACAGGAGGTGAGAGGATTCACCAGAGACAGAATGGGGAGCAGAACAACCAGGTCTACTGAAATACACTGCTGAGGGGAGCAGCAGGTGGACTCAGGAGAGGTCTGCTGTACTATGTGGGTCACCTCCCTGGTCGGGGGTGGCTGTGGATAGCTTCATAGGGCTGTGTTTTAACCCACTGTGCCTCCAAGGAAGACCCAAGCTAGCTTAACTTTCATTACAAATATGTGAAGACTTGCAATTCCCTAGAGATGGTAGTAACATTTTTCTCCCAGTCTCAATTTTTTAAGACTTTAGGAAAATGCATAAAAAACTTTTAATTAGTTCATATTTTTTTCTCAGCACTTTCCCTCTTAGCTCTATCAGAAGGAAGTACAATTCTGGGGGATACAGTATATTGACAAACACTATAATGCTCATAACCAGAGTAATGGAGGAGGTGATCTAATTAAAGAATATAAAGATGAAACTCAACCTCAATAAAATAAAGATGATGATTCCGACTCAAGTCAATCACATAGATGTTGTTTTCCCTCTACCTGCTTCAGAATACATGTCAAAAAAATAGACATTTTTAACATAGTCACAATGACATTAATGTGCCTAACAAAATTATCAATAATTCCCTAGTAGCAACCAATTACCAGCTCACAACAGAACATTCCCAGTTATTTCAAAATTCACTTTTTAACCATTGTTCAAAACAGAACTCCACTAGCTCCGTATGTTACATTTGGTTGTGATACCCCTTAAGTCTCTTGCAACCTAAAATGATCATTAGCATTTCTGCCTTTATTTTCTTTAAGCTACCAACTTGTTGGAGAAATCAGGTCAGCTATCATGTAGAATATTCCACATTCTAAATTTGTCTTCTTGTTTCCCTGTAGTGTTGCCAAAAAAGGCACTTAAATATGAAATTGTCTGCTACCTTTGCAATCTCTTAAAATCCTTAGTTTCCAGGAATTTCTTAGACCTGGTAAACCAGATGCTACTTTTGTGGTGGCAGCGGTGGCCAGAACTCTTGGGAACAGGCCCCTGATCTCTTGATCTCATCTGAAGACCACACCTTACCTCACGTGGACTATGGCAGTGGCCTCGCAATTGGCTCATTTACTCTTTTCTTGTCATTCCTTCCCATCCTGTCCCCTATTCTTTTCTTCTCTTAACATCCAAAATGATACCTTCAAAAGAAGTCAGACAAGCCAATAACCAACCTTGACATCTGATAGCAAAACTGAAGCAACTGGAAATGGAGGGTGGTGACAGGACTAGGAAAGTGGGGATTCAGTGGAATGTGGCGGGGGATTAGTGGGATAACTGGTGTAGTCATGGTATGAAAATACACAGTTGTAGAGGCTTGAACTTATAACCCCTAAGTGGATACAATGATGGAAATCAGCTTTACCTCAATAAACATAGAAAAAAAACTTTTGAAAAATGGAAGTCAGACTCCTTTCTGCTTAAAACTTTTCCAATCACCACACTTGGGATAAACGCCAAAGATCTTAGCATAACCCACCTGACTCCACCTGATATGCTCTCTGCCCTCATCTGTCCCATCACCTATTACACCCTCCCTTGTTTAATACACCTTACTAAACGTTCTGGCTCCTGAGACTCAGAGAACTCATTTCCACTTTAGGACTGTAGATGTTCAATGATTCCACTTAGAGTGCCTTCCGAGAGATCCCTGCTTGGCATTATGTTTACCGTCATCCGGGTCTCAGCTCAAAGACAGACTCAGCGGGCACTCTGGACCATCTACACCAAACAAACTCTCCTCCACCAACACTCCCATGTCAGCATTTCACACCCTTTCTTGCCAGTCTAGTTCTTGCCACAGCTGTAATTGCAGTAGTTTGTATAACTAGATTATCTTTCAAGGGTTTCTTAAGACTTCTCACTATCTTATGTTTCATGTGTATTATTTCTTTTTGTTTATTATTTATCATTTTCCCTTTGGATGTAAGCACCAGGAGAGTAGAGAATACCGCTGTCTTGTCTCTGCAGTGCCTAGAACTGTGTCTGATATATAGTAATTACTCAATAAATTTGCTAAATTAAAGGAATGCCACACATTAGCCAGACTGCTTCTATACAGTATAGATTACTAGACTTCACTCTCTAAGTGATTTTTACATGATGTTCGAAACTGCTATTAAGTACATACTATAAGATTTAAGATAACCTCCCACTTTATGTGTCTTAAAAACCAGAATGAAAAAATATTCTTCATAATTTTAGTAATAAATTTTAGAGAACAATTCTATCTGTATAATTTTATTTCTTATTATGCACATATTCCAACAACAAAATGACTTATTTTCCCTTTGCTCCCAAGCTAATATGCTCTCATTATTTTATAAAAAGAGAAAACTGTGTGCATTATTGTTCATTCACTTAATTGATTTTTCAGTTGCAGGCACCACTATAACACAGTTGAATATTTGCACTACAATCATCATGCAATTTATATATCAAGATAGAGGTCATAATTTATTCAGTATTATCCTTGGTAATTATTATCGAGCACTTTAATTTTCAATACTTAAAGGCAAGTGTGTTCTCTGTGAACCCAACAAAGGAAAAATACTCACTAATAGAGTAAATTAACATAATGGACTCTGAATTAAGCTAATGACTTGTTTCTAAGTCTGTAACACAAAAACCAATGAAATATAACAGATTAAAAATCACTATTTTCATCACTGTTGACTGAAAAAAATCTGAAGCACAATTCCACAATCACTTACTTCCATCAGTAACTTGAATCCTTCTCTTTTCTTGATTTCTTCTACTAGGTACCTAAAAATAAATCATAATAGTTTTTATAATTTCAATCTAAAAATTCCATAAGTATGACTGATGAATAATAACACTATGATCATATCATATTGCTGATGCAGAGACAAAGTTTAAGTGCAAGCCTTAGAAATAATTAAGAGTACAGGTATAGGATTAGTAGATACTCCTGAACTTACTGCAATGCCCTGTAATAAAAAAAGACATATTGTTCTCATGAAGCTTATCTCACATATTAGCATTAGGCTTTAGATATACATTTGTGATCATGTATGCCTGACATTCATATTCTATGAAAGGGATTTAGCACAGATGCTTCACTAGCTAGCTGGCTTGGAAGAAAGGGTTTTCACTGTGTAGTCTTGCTTTGTAAGTTCATTTAAGATCAAGGAAGCTCAACATTTTCCCCAAGGCCTGAACAAAGGGAAAGAAGACTAGTTAGTGGTATTTTGTTAAAAAATAAGTGAATTGCAGCCATTGAAATAATGTCTATGAAATCATCTCAAATGCCAGGGAAAAGAGAATTACCACACCATAAGCAAAAGGCACAGATCCCATGAGATATGGAATGTGAATGAGAAAAGGCTAAAATGATATGGAGAACATGAAATAAATTAACACTGACACCTCTCTCCTGGGCCTATATATATATGTATATATTAAAACCTTTTGAAATGGTTAGCCTTGAAAGCTATGATTTGATTATGAACCTGAAAAATTCATAATACTTGAGCCAGTATTTCAATTTGGGGGTTAAATATAAGGAAATGATCAGAGGCATTGACAAAAAATGTACTTGTCGGGGTACTCATTGTGAATGTATACTATAGAAGAAAGAATGAATGGAAAGGGAGGAAGGAGGTCACATCCAACAGTGAAGACTGACTTTGAAATCTGTGGTTCAATTATTATGGTATCACCATATGGAATATGATCATGTCACTAAATATATTCATTAATATTTAAGAACAACAAAGAGTTATTTATCTTGGACCTCTGTTCTTTCATTGATAGAGCTGGAGTGAAATAATTGGTCTTCTGATCTCAGAAGGCTATTACAAAATATTATATAAAATCATAACAAAAATTATAAAATATAGAAACTGGTAATGGCAAGTTATTATTACTATGTTCATTTGCTAAAGTCCATTCTACAATATAGACCACTTTACAATGTGTGTTTATTTTCCCCCAATTTAATTTTATAACTTTCCACATATGATTAAATATTGGCATTTGCAAAGTACCTAAAACTAAGTGGATGAATTAGGAAGATATAATATATATACACAATGGAATAGTTCTAATCTATGTAAAAAAAAATGAGTCTCTTTTACTTTGTTTATCTTGGAACGGGAGGAGATTATACTAAAAAATAAGTGAGGAGGAGAAAGACAAGTACCAAATGATGTCACTTACATGTGGAATATAGAGAAACCAAATAAAGGGCCAAGTAAAGCCAAACCAATAACTAACCCTAAAACTATGGCTGTAGAACTGCAGCCACCCGGGTTTCAGACAATTCCTCACATCATTACATACTACTCAGGCAAAAGGAATCCTTTGGCTATACAGTGGGAGAGGGAGGGGAGAAGACCTGGCCGGGAGAGATCACAATGGACTATGGTGGAGGGCTATGGATGCTTTGCTGTTGAGTGTGGGCAGATAAAACCTGAAAGGGGAGATGCTATATTGCCAAATCATAAACAACACTGTAAGCCCATGTCAACTCAATTTCAAAAATATTATTTACAAAAATGAAAAAGACCCCCTATCCACATGCATATATGGACCTGGATTAATTATTGAAGATAAATAATAAACTGATACTATTTAACAAGGGAAGGAGAAACAGGACGTAGTGGGGTAGGGGGAGGGATTATTAACCCTATATCTCTGCAGAGTTTTACAGATACAGTTCCTTTTGAAAACGACCTTAATAAAAAATGTGAAGTCCAAATATAATAAATACATAATCTCTACTTAGGCAATGAAAAGTTTCCCTGTTGCAAGCATAGATGTCTAGGTAACCTGCTGACTTGAAAGCTTTGCCATGATCCTATCATGAAGAGACCTATGTTAATCCCGACACCTCAAGGCTATGAAAAAGCTTCCCACAACCAGAAACCCTAGGAATTACTCTAGAAGATTCTCATTATGCAGCTAATCAACTTTGTGACTCTAGGTAATTCCTTGGCCTCTTTCACCCTGCCCTATATGTGGAGCAAAGGAGTGGAATTAAATGGTAAGATCCTTCCTTAACAGGTTATAACTGTATTAAGTTTAGATGTACTTTAAATTGTCTCAATTTAAAATATCCCTAATAAATTAGCTAAAGCTTTTCTTGGTGAAAAGACCTAAAAGAGGGCTGAATCGAGCACTGAAAACTGCTTTTGCCAACTATGTGGATCTGGACTTTGTGTCAGGATCAAAGGTCTTCACTGTAGCTAATCCCTGAGCCTCTGAAGTCCAGTGTAACATTCCAGCCGAGTTGAGGGTAGAGGTGGTTGAGTGAGGAATTTCTATGACAAAAGTACTTAAAAAGCCTATGCTAGAGTTCCAAAACTATGCCCTGTATTACACCTGATTGAGAGCTTTCCCACATAAAAGGTTACATTGTCAAATAAATTTGGACAATGCTGGGCATATCAAATAGATGGCCTTTGCTACAATTGGAAGTATACTTGACTTAATTCTAAGGTCATTTAATGGCCATGTTTCAGCATCACCAAGAACAAGACATTTTCTAGCAGCCTGACAAGTTTTCACAAGGTGGCTGCCATAGCTCCACGCGTCACATCTTTCTTTACACAATATCCCCAAAGAAGAGGTGATCTGGAGAAAAAGTATGTACTCTTCATTTACATGAATTTAGGTAACCATATATCTTCCAAGAAACCTTCAAAGTACTCTTTCTGTTTCTTGTTGAATGAAATGGAATCACATATTTACCCCTAAACTAATTGCTGTCAAAGGAGATTGATTTAAATCAGTGTTTCCAGCTGGAATATTGTTACCTAAAGAAAATTAAGGTTCTGTTGTCAAGAAAAAAAGAGCCAAGAATTGTTGGTGACCAGTCTGCACAATGGATAAAGTGAAGCTAAAATGTTGCAAAAGTTAAAATGTCTATATTGCAAACCTTCTGATTTTTTAATGTGTTGGTGAACACTGTGAACCTCCAAGGGAGGAATAATCAAGCAGTTAGCATTTCTCAAATGTATTTGACCACGGAGACACTTTTGGAAGAACATCCTATTAAGATCTTCTGGAAGTCTGTTATCCCACAGAGTGTAGTTTTAGAAATGCTAGTTTAGAAGTGCCTCTTTTATAAGGTATCTTATCTTCTTAAATAAATGCTTGAATAAAATGAGTTTGGGACAGATAATTCAAATAAGGTTTGAGTCACTTCTGCGTACATTCATAGGAATGATTTATTCCTCACAACTTTTCTTTAAATATGTGGAAACAGCCTAAAGATAAAATACATTTAACAAAACGATTCATATCTGATTCAAGCCAGAAAAAAAAAAAAAAAAAAGATGTACGTTGAGTTTTTGAACACTATGCAGGAGCGATAGGCAACTTCTACCAAAAGGTAAATGGGTTCAAAAAGCAACAATGACTTCATAAAACTCATCCTTTCCCACTAAGTTCAGCAAAAAGAGAGAAGAGAGAAAAATACACATTAGCAAGCATTTTGACAAATCCTACGGGGCAAAAGCCTTCATTAAGATTCTCACTTGATTTTGAAACATATGTTGATAATCTTGCGCTAAAACACTTCCCCTCTTTTTGCTTATAATGTGTGTCCAACATTAGAGAGCCTTGTTTTTTCTGTGAATCCACTGAATACATTTTGCATTCACTTATCATTTTGCAGACATGCTTTCCTTTCTGGAAGTAGCCTTGCCACTCTCTTCCTCAATTCACCAGCCACTTTGCTTCTCCCTGGCGCAGACCACATAGTTCACTCAGGTTCATCCCTTCATCTGAAATTTCTTCTCCTGCACAGAGCCTTCCAGATCTCCTGAGATTGTTTTTCTGCATCTGCTTTCTGTATTTTCTGCATATATTAGGACATATTGCATGGCATGTGTGATTCATCACAGACACCTACATGGTACATTCTCCTGCTGTTGAGAATTCTAGAAAGATTATTATTATCAAAAGATATGAAAAGATTGGCCCTCCCATAGTCTTTTAGCCTGTCTCCCGCTCTTCATTAAGAGACATACACTAACACAAGTGTGCACTGTGTAACTGCTCACCTTTTCCATATGGATAATAACAAATCCCTCAGTATTCAAGCAAGTCAATGAAATGAATTCCATCAGAGAGATTACAGAGATTGTGTGTCAAGGGAATAAATAAATGATGCACTGGAGACCTAACAAAGTAGCAGGATGGGAGTTCCTGAGCTGTTTGTTGTTGTAAAAAAGACGTATACATATGACTCTTCTAGATTGCTTTAAAAATTACCCCTTAGTGAATATCCACTTAAGCTGAGTGCCTTACCAAAGACCTAGAAGGTGCCCACAGCAACAAGTAACACTGGGTTTTTGTCAAAAGTTTCCACTTTGCTAGGCAGATACTGGAGATGCACAATCAGCCTCCTTGTGCTGGAGGTGATGGCTGGAAATCTTAGCCCTTTGGGTTTCAATTATGCTTAAAAATCACATGTTGCTTTAGGTTTCTTATGTCACTGGCTTTCAAACACCTATAGCAGAAAGCCAATTTTTAATCAGTAATATTTCTTCAGAGAAATGTTCTCTCATCAATTAGAATGATAAGGGTCAAATGGAAATTACAAAAAGCTTTAGAGATCTTCTAGGCACTAATTTTTTCATTCTTGTTGAATTTTTGACAACTCATAAAATGGAATAGTTGTCCTCTTTAACATGTCTGCTTTTGCTTTCCCAGAGGAAGAGGGAGCATACTATCTCTTAAGGAGAACAGCAAGTCATTGGTTCATCAAGCTGGATCTTAAGTTTTAAGGTCAATGTTCACATTTCAAAACTAAACTTCATTTGGATTCAGGACCATAGGAACATTGTTTCTAGGCAAACTACACAATCCTTACCTCAGTGTGTTAAAGGAAATAAATGGCACAGGTTTTCCAGTACTTACCAAACCTGAGGTGATCTGGGGTCTAGGAAAATGGAAATCTCAGCTATATTGGGCTGCTGAAGACACACCTCCAAATAGTAACAATTCTCTTGAGCACCTTTACTTTTGCTAAAGTTGTTATCTGCATAAGGGAATTACTATATTTCTTGGAAACAAAATAGTGTTGCCCTGACTTGGAAATTATGCCAGGTTGAGTCTTCCGTTCATGTATGAGAATCACTTTGATTAGGTAAATTCTAAAGCAAGTGGATAAATAGGCTTGATGGGAAATGGTATTTTAACTCTCCCTACTCAGTGTTTACTAATTACTGATTACACTAATTCCATGATCAGTGGTGTTCTAGAGCAAGATACACTGATTAGTGAGAGCCAATTGTTAAAAATTTGGGAATTTCGCAAAATGCAAGTGTTGATAGCTTACAGTTCCCTTCAATGGGAGTGTTTGCACCATGGATATGAGCAGACATTATAACTTAGGTCATTTTTCCCCTCTTGAGATCCAGTTTGCCATGCCACTGCACATGAACTTGTATAAATAGATTAGACCTCCAAATTAAGGAAATAATGTCCTAAAGAACAAAACCAGAAACCAATAAACCAACTGAAAGAAATAAAGTCATGAAAAATAAAGCCATTATTCTGCTAACTTAATCCTAGAAAAACTTTCCTTAAATTTATCATTTCATATTCTTCTCAAGTGATATGGCAAAAAGGACTCTGCCCTTTTGTTTGACATTAGGAGTGGGAGAAGAGGGTGACTTTTGCTCACCCCAGGAATAGAGTTGGATAGCAAAAATGTGGAAAGTTGAGGAAAGGAAGCTATTATGAATAACAGCATGAAAGAGGAAAGATTGTTTTTCAAATATTTAAATATAGGTCACAGAATCTGCAGTGATGCTCACTGAAATGTTAATTCAATTCAATTCAACTTGACAAACATTTACAAACAATAAGTGTTTGTTGAATTGAATTGAAATGTTAACATTTATCCTCCTGTGATATTTCTCTGCAAAAATTAGAAAGTATCCTTAGACTATAAATTAAATTCCATCCTGAGGTGAATGTTAACTTTACAACGAATACAATCATCAAATATTTATATCTAGTTTTATTTCTAGACACCTGTCATTGACTTACTTAGTAGCTTAGATAAAAAAAAAAAATGCAGAGATTCTACTATATTTAAATAGCATGAGAAATACAAAAAAAAAAAAAAAGGAACTGAGTTTTCTAAACTTAATTTGATGAGCACGTATGAATATTTATGGTGTGGACCAGTAGCTAGCTGTCTCCTTATTTCTTCTGAATGAGATACTTAAATACTACTCCTAATGAAGGCTTATTCCTTACCTACCTTCACTATATACACTATAGGAGGAATTTCCAGTCTTCCAAGTGCCCAAGGGAGGCAAATGACTCAGTATGGCCAATGAGGGTGTCACATTTTCTTGGCAACAGTGACTGCTAAGAGGGAAATTTGCCTCAATCAGAAAAACTTGGAATTGTTGAGTGAGGAGTATACTCTGTTTTTGATCATGAACTTGAATCTGGGATGTTACAGATCTGACACTTTTGGCAGCCACCTTCTTGTATAAGAATAATCCCAACAAGAAGGGGAGCAGACCTGAAAGATGGAGACAAAAGCCTGGCGATGTTGTTGAAGGCCCTAGATGAATCATCTAGAAGTCACCACCACACAAGTTTACACATAACATGGGATGTTAATCTTACCTTTCTTTAATTAAAACGCCTTGAGTTAAGGTTTCTGCTAATTCTGCTTCCACTCAAAGAGCCTGACAGATAATAGCGTTTGCATATTTTTTAAACTACTTCTTTAAATATAATGATAATAACTGCTGACTTATAACTGTTGTCTAAAGATGCCAAAGCCATCTCTTTAACCGCCCTTATAAGCAAACCTTTGCCATGTAATTTTGCAGTATTCCCTGAAAAAAGACAGGGTACATTTCCTGGCTCTTGACACTAAGGTTGGCCATGTTATTTGCTTTGATTACTGGCGTGCAATTAGAAAAGAGATAATCAGAACTTTAAAGTGGGTTTGCTGTCACAAGAACATACTCCAGTTAGCCCGCTGGTCCAAGGAGTAAACAAGACATGTGGGACATAAACATACATGGACACACGTGCGTACCTAGATAAAGCAAGAGCACGGTTAACTCTTTCTTCTAGGCCTAATGTTCCCAGGGCCTTCCAAGTCATCCAGAACTTGAATGCATCCGGTCTTCTACTACATTGAATAGCCTTGTCTCCTGTGTCGTAGCTGACATCATAGAATTTATCCTGCTGAAATAGGTAAGAGGCCTTTGCGGAATAGCATTTCTTCAGAAGGTCCTTTCGGGAAGAAGAGAAAGAAGAGAGAACGTAAGACTGTCCAATTTTAGAATGGTTTCAAAACAATAATGACATTAATTTTGACATTCTACTATGTTTTGTCAAAGGCATTTGGCCTCCCTCTTTGACGCCCTTTGTTGGATGCAATGGATATGTGTGAACTTTAGGATACCAATGACCTAGTCTCTTTTCAAAACAAACAACAACCACGATGTTGAACATGCTAAGTCCACCTTCACAATTTCACTGATGAGCATTGAGAAGTTTGGGGGCAGCCATGATATCCTTGTTGACATCAAGGTGGGCCAATTTCTATCCATAACTCTCTATTACAGCAGAGGGAAGAGTTTAAGGGGGTAGGGGTGGGGTAAAACCCCTAGAAATAACATTGTTAACAAAGTAACATATTTGCAATTTCAGATGGGTGATAATATATCCTGTTTATTACCATTCTAGAATTTTTACTTTGCCCTTAAATTATGAGTTTATGTCGCCTTCAGTGCCATGAAGATGTAGAACTTATAAAACCCTGGCTATCCTGACCCTGTCCTTCAGAGCACCATCAACTCCCAGAGCATCCCCGAGAATACCTCTTACAGCTCTCTGCTCCCAAGCACTCACGAGGACAACAAGAAGCACACCACATGCCCTTTGTCTTTTTGTTCGCATCCAATTGTGCATCTCTATTTTAACATCACATCTGACATCTTCAAAGGTTGAAGGCAGCTTGTTTGTAAATTCTGGGGTTTACTCACAGTTAACATAGTTGCCCTTTTTACCTCCATCTGGCCCTTCTTTCAAACTCTTCCCAGGCTTTGTTTCCCCTCAGTTTCTGTATCTGTCTGTCACTTTTATAGTTTGGCTGTTATTTGTTGACTCTGCCCCTATGTTATTTCTGCCCAGTGAGAATTCTACACATGTTCTCTCCTTGGGTAGCCTAGCAGTTTCTGAGGGCAGGAATCATTTCCAATCAATGACGATATCCACAAACTTCCCACAGCACAAGGCAGAGCACCCTCATGAAGCAATCAGTGCTGCCACTCCCCGTTCTCCATACTTGTCTCAAGTACCCTGGCACAGGCCACGAACAAATAAATAAACACACACATTGCTCAGCATTTAGAACAGGGTGGAATGCCTGAAGAAAAATTAATGGCCAACATACCTAGGACTTCCCAGGGCACATGAAGCCTGGGAAGAGCTGAATAATGCCCAGAGGGGTAAAGACAGTTGCCCACCCAACCCTAGAGGCAGGCCAGAAAGCAAAGCAAGAAGTGCCCAAATGGGAAAGTGACCCTCTGCTCCAAGCGAAATAACTTAGAGATCGGTGTTGCACCTATAAAGAAACATCCCTGAGGCACTTGCACAGTAACTCCCAGTAAGGGGTGGAGTAAGCTGTCTCCTGCACTCCTTCAAGTAGGAGCCCCTGTTTTTCCTCATGGTTACTCTTCCATGAATGCTGCCTGCCTGGCCCTCTCTTGGGTGTACTTTCATTCTTTCTTTAATAAACTTTGCTTTGCTTTTGCCTAAATATAGCTTTGAATTATTTCCTGGCCACAGTCAAGAACTGAGGAATCCCCAAATCCGGAAACAGTGTGAACTTATTGCTTGGTGTATTTTCCAAACTTTAACAATGCAGAACTATTCGTATTGCAGAGGAAGCTACAGAGAGCTACAGAGAAGATCCACAGTAGGATGCAGGGAAATGACTTCTGCCAAACGGAGAACGGCGTGCATTTATTCACAACTGATGATCTTGTGCTTAAAGGATAAGTAGAACATCTCAAGTGTCACATTCCAAATCAAAGCATGAATTGGCAATCTTAAAAGCAATAATGTTTTGTGTGAAACTAATCTGGATGTGTACTGCTAAGTGCACATGCACTTTATATTATGCAAAAAAATTATACAAAAACTCCAAACTCCTACTTGTCTATTACTTACCTAAACTAGGGATAAAATAACAAATTAAAGAATACTAGTAAGCTTTCAGCCTAGTCCCGAGGGGTATTTCTTGTAAATACAGAGGTAGAGTAGATTGCTCTGAGCTGAACATTAAGGTCAAAAAATGTCCCTTACCTTTTAATCTTTATTTTAATTCTATGAGCAATCTCAACTCTGATCACAGCTGCTACCACTGCATCTCCCTACCCTCAAATGTCAGGAATTTAGTTATTGTTTCCATAGCAACCACAACCAGACCATATATTATAAAATTAAAAGGTCACTGCACATATTTTAAGGACAAAGCATGCACGCGCGCGCACACACGCACACACACACACACACTTGTACTTGTATCATGATTATAAATTTACTTTCATCAACCATGAAAGATTCAAAAAAATCCCAAAGCAGATGAACGATGAACTTTAGAGATGTCTTGGGCAAGTTTTAGTGCCTATGCTAGTGATTGAAAGAGAGAAGCAGCCCATCCATTACCAGAAAACAAATTGCATCTTTTTAGGCAAATGGAGAAGAGGAAAGATGAGAAATCATGTAGCAGAATGAGTGATCGTCCTGCAGTCGTGACACTGTTAATTTCATTGTGCTGAACAATCCTCCTGCATTGGGAAAGTTTCATAAGAAACAACGGGAGGCCTGGGGATTTGCTTTATCGAAAATAAATGAAAACTTTCCTCCCTAAGCTCCTGGTTTGCATTTTAGTTGATATTCCTGCATTAAAATGGATGAACTGTCCTTCGTTTTAAGCGATACATCAACTAAGAGAAGTTGTCTAGACCTTCAGAGAAAACATTTTGGAATTAGCATAGCGAAAGTTACCATATTTGAAACAAACCTTACTCATTATAGTGCCCTTGAAGAGAATTGTGTTTATCTTGCTCATCTTCATTCCCTTAATCCTATCAGAACAATAAAAACCAGTTATAAGGTTCAGAGATAAGTATGCAATGAGAATGCCAGTTGCCTTGCTCAATGATTTCCTCTCAAAGAGTTCTCGGGATTTAGCAAACATCGCATTAGAACTCTTGCCATGGCTAGTGAAGGAAATGGGATAAAAGTGGCTCAAGAAAAAAAGGAAAATTTTATAGGCCTGTATACTTAGAAATACAGTCATATACTATCATCAAGCATAGTTGGATCCAGGGTGAAATTTGGTATCATTTTCCTCTACCTATTTTCCTCAGTGGTGACCTCAACCCAAGTGGAAAGTTACAGGAAGCTGGGAATGGAGCATCCTGTGGGACCAGGAGCACAAAGTGGCTCTATTGGGAGGAAGATGGCAAACTGGGAAGGGACAAGGCGACGCGTCCCTTTGAGCTTCTCAGTCTCAATTATGTGTCCGAATCTTCGGCTGCTCAAACCTGACAGGAAGTCAATTGGCAAGGGAGCTAATGTTCACAGGACTGAGGGCCCTTTCAGAGCAAAGGAGAGGAAGGCTGAAGAATGAATTATATAGTAAAAAGAAACAGGCAAACGATGACCACAGCACACATGTACAGAAACCACAACTTTGCTGCTCACGACTGTGTCTAAAATGACAAATCCAGTCATGGTAATGGTGATATGAGTCAACATTTAGGAATTCTTATTAGGTATCAGGCTCTGTATAGTATGAACTTAAAAAAAAAAATCCAATGAGTTAAGTCTGTAATTTTTGTACAAGTGAGGAAACTGAACAGCATGGTTCAGTCAATTACCTCAGATTATGTGGGGCATAAGGAGTAGATCTGGGTTTCAAGTCAAGGCAGCTTGGACACAGGGCCCGAGTTCTTCACCCACTGCACTCCCTGTGCTCTGTCTATAATGCGTGCGTGCTTGCCTACACATGGGAGAGAGTGCTCCACAAACACTCAGTAAGAGTTCTTGGCGCCTCCCTGGTGGCACAAGGAGTTAAAGTGCAGCACTGTGAAGCAATCTGCAGCAACTAAAGCAAGAGTTCTATCCCGAGCCAGGGGTGACCCACATGGCACAGCAAGCCTCTCCTGCCCCACCCTCTGCTCCCCTCAGTGGTGTACTTCATTGATCTGCCTGTTCTACTCCCCACTCTGGTGAATCCTCTCACCCCCTTCACCTCTGGCCTGTATCCCAGTTTTCGTATGCATAAATAAATAAATCTTCAAAAAAAAAAAAGTATTCTTAAAGAGGTTGGTGAAAATGGTAGTAGGCACACAGGATTAGTGGTTAAAGACACTTGCGCCTTGTCTCAGACATGTCCCTGTTCCTACAAATGTGATTTCTGGTCTTAGCAGTATCATACCTTGCAGTAAAGCATGTAGATATTTTTTGTTAAAAAAAAACAAAAAACTTAGGCCCTCTCTGGTGGCACAGTGGGTTAAAGAACAGCACTAAGAAGCTTAAGCCACTTCCTCATGAATTCGATCCCCGCCTGCCCTGGAGGAGATCCACATGGCGAGGCAGACCTCTCCTGGCCAGCCCGCCGCTCCCCTCAGCGGTGTACTTCGTAGATCTGCCTGTTTTGCTCTCCTCTCTTTCTCTGGTGAATCCTCTCACCCTCCGCATCTCTGGCCTGTATCCCAGTTCTATATGAATAAATAAATAAATCTTTAAAAAAAAAACAACTTATCAGGCCCTCCCTGGTGGTGCAATAGATTAGGACATAGCACTGTAAGCTAGAAGCAGCCGCTTCAGTGTGAGTTCTATCCCCAGCCCCTGAGTTGACCCACATGGTGTGTCTGTTCCCCTCGGCAGTGTACTTCCTCCATCTGCCTGTTTTGCTCCCTGCTCTGTCTCTGATGAATCCTCTCACCGCCCCTGCACCTCCGGCTTGTACCCCAGTTCTGTATGCATACATAATAAATAAACCTTAAAAAAGTACTTATCACTCTGCTGATTTTTAAAAATGTAGCTAAAAACACATTATGAATCAGTAGTTAACATAGTTTCCTTGTCAAGATTATTTAAGCTATCTTTGATTTCTACAGGCCAGGTAAGATTCCGTTGTCTCTCTCCTAAGAATTTAATCATATGGGTCTAATTTAAGTCCGAGCTTAACAAACAAAGCTACAAAATATTCTCCCACATGACTCTTCCCATATTCTGTCCCATTACTTACATACAAAAATTGCTTAAACAAAATAGCTTAGGAGATAGGTATATTACTCATCTGTGTGCTAATTAATTCAACACAAATGTATGTACTAAGGGCAGTCTATAAGAAGCACTGACTTGAGGAACTGGGCTAAACTTGTGGAGGTACTAAGTGTCTAGGCTAACATTTGTTGATTGAATATGCAAAATTTTAACATTTGTTGATTGAATATGCAATAAATGAGTGGATTAGGAAGCCCAACTACATATACACAATGGAGTATTACTCACCTATAACAAAAATAAATACTTGCTTTTTGGAATAACAAAGATGGAACTGGAGGGGATTATGCTACACAAATTAAATTAGAAGGAGAAAGATAACTTACAGGTGGAGTATAGAGAAATAAAATAAAGGATCGGATAAAACCAAACTAACAAACCTTAGAAATCTAACTATAGAACTGAAGTCACCAGGGGGAGAGGGAGTGAAAGAGTTTGGTGGAGGAGGAGTGGGGGAGAGCAAGGTGCAGCACGGATTTTGGTGGAAGAATACGGGTGTTGTGGTGGTGGATATGTAACAAGTACAGGTTTCATGGACTCCACTCCAGATCCTGGAACTCCAAATCCCATCAGCCCAAGGAGAAGCACGCTGGGACGTGAGGGCGGAGCAGCCAGGTTGGGATAAACTGGACATGTGGGCTCTGGGGGTCTCTTGGCCTGGTGGTTCGCGGCTGATCGTTTTGGCTCTCCATCGGTTTTCAGCGTGCCGGTGGAGTCCAAGTCAACAGAACTGGTAGGACATCCTAGTTAACTTGTATTTCTCTCCCTCTTTCCCTGGGTTATTTCCTTTCTCCTTATAAATAAATCCATTATTTAACCTTTTTGAGTGTGTCCATAATATGATTGAATCGTAAGCACGTGGGTAAAGGCCACAGACAGGCAACCCAATTCATATTGGGGTACCCTGTAACAGGTATAGTGTGGTAACAGGGACCTGAAGGGTATGTCCCTGTACCTCTTATTAATATACAGTGTTGTAAACCATGTTAACTCAATAAAAATAAAATGAAGTAAAAAAGAAAACAAAACAAACGTTGACTGGCAATAGTAGAAAAGTTTCCACTATTATATCTAGACTATAAAAGTGAAATTTTAAAATGATTATATCTTCTGATATTGGCTTTACCTATTTATTGAATGAACACTTTGAGAAACTTAACATATGCCAAAATCTTTTCTAGGGGTTGACGATTTAATGGTAAATAAGGAAGTCACTATATTTTAGAGGTTGATGATAGAGATAAGGATCAGAAAAAGCAGGCAATTACAGCACACAGCTAGAATAGAGAAAAGAGCAAGTTCTAAGGAGAGTCATATTTCACTAACTTAGAAGAATTAGACAGGGACCTTCGGGAGAAGAAAGATATCACCTGAGAGCTGAAAGATCAGGGCTACCTGGTAGGAGAAGAGAAGATGGAATTAATTTAGTAGAACTGGGGTTAAATAATGAGATAGGGGAGAGCGAGGAGGCTGGAAGGGTAAAAGAGTAGCCATGTCATCACAAGTCTTAAATGCCACAGCAAGAGTGACTGGTCATGCAATTTTCACTGGCTCATACCAATATTACAACTTAAGCTTCATTATTGATCTGGCAGAATAAAATGAGAATCAGCAGATATGGTTTCTACTTTTGATTTAGTCTCTCTGTGTCAGAGTTCAAAATAAGTCACTTAACATCTTAAGCTTCATTTTCTCATAAACGATTGGAGATGATGATACTTATTCTGCTCACCATCCGAGAACACTGTAAAATCTAATAAAATAATGTTAATTGGGAACCCCCCTCTGTCTTTGCCAAAGTCCTACTACTTTCCCTTTCTCCTGCATATTGTCATACCTTTGACCCCTCCCAGCTATCAGCACCTATTTTTTCTTTCATATACTTCTCTCCCCAGCCAAGCTGCTGACAGAATAGGAGACCAGCAATAGATTTTCTCGCTGTTTATTATTACATGAACATGTTACACCGCTTACCCAAATTCATTTTTTTTAAGGATTTATTTATTTATTCATACAGAACTAAGGTACAGGCCAGAGATGCGGAGGGTGAGAGGCTTCACCAGAGACAGAGTGGGGAGCAGAACAGGCAGATCGATGAAGTACACTGCTGAGGGGAGCAGCGGGCGGGTCAGGAGAGGTCTGCCGGGCCATGTGGTCACCTCTGGGGCAGGCGGGAATAGAACTCATGCGGAAGTGGCTTAAGCTTCTTAGTGCTGGGCTTTAACCTGCTGCGCCACCAGGGAGGGCCCACCCAATTTCATTTTTTAATGAGCTGAACTGTATCTTCCAGTGAGCCTATAGAAGTAAGCCACATTGACTGAATATACTAAATCTATACAAGTGTTAGAACAATAGAAACAACTACCCATGGCCTTCATGTTCCATGTGGCATTAAGCCTGCTTTTTATCAGCTATTGTACTTGATAAGGCCTTCTTAGATGCCGTGGGTCTTTTACACTCCAGCATAGCTGGAGTGAAAGATACAAAAGGCAAAGTGTGATGTGAAGGTGGACGAGGGTATACACTGGTTAACTGAAGGGTAAGGTGCCACTACATGGCCAATTGTTGTCATTTCCCTTGTACAGACCAGGGGGGAGGGGGAGGAATGGGGTGGGTTGCTGGGGTGGGTTGGAGGGAAAATAGAAACAGATGAGGATAAAATCACTATTATTTTTCCCCAAAAGGAAGTAAATCAGACTGAATCATGGAAAAGTCAGTAAACCAAAAAATAGACAAAAGGTAAGGAGTTGCTGATAAAGGAAGAATAAGGAGAAGAAGGGGATGAAGAAAGAGTGAAGCAGAAGCGAGGCAAAGGAGAGAGGTAAGAGAACAGCAGGACGTTTATCATTTCAAGGTGAGATTCCTGGCTACAGTGCGAGTCTATGATGTATTGGAGACCTGGAGAAACCAGCAGACCCTTGGTTTCTGCTTGGCTCACTGCGGGTCCTGCACTACC